>NC_048274.1:25954703-26554703 GCF_009762535.1 Notolabrus celidotus
TTTGTTTGATCGCTCATCTGTCAGTCAGTGTGTGCTGGCATTTATGTGAGACAATATTACTCTTTTGGTCACCATTTTTTTTCTTTTTCACCTTTATTAGACATCTGATAGTGAAGATCCAGACACCACCTGGATGCAGTTCAGTGACATGCAGTGTAACCATTTATCTATGTAGGGTGATCTGTCATGTGTGTGTTCTGTGACATTTATATGAAACACCAGATAATAGGATAAACCTGCTCACCTATGTCAGTTCATTGAACTCCTAATGATATATACCTGGTGGAGTTAAATCAGAAACACTAAAAGATGTGCAATCAGAAAACATGGGGGCAATATTGAATACCAAATGGATCCTCATTTCTTGTTTTTAAGTTATTTATTTAAATGTATTACTCCCTCACAATCATATCATTACAATGTAGGCCTGGCTTATGATCTTTACTACTTGTTGTTTCAACCTTTCTGTCTCCATCAAAGCACATTTTTAATAATTCAAATACAAAAATGTCTAGTTTCTGAATTCTAAATTTATCGTCTAAGCAGTCCTTAAATACAGAGTTTAGGTAGAAATGAAAGTGTGACTGTGTTCATTTAGGTAGAAATCTGCATCACTACTATTATCAAAATCTAGATAACTGTATGAATAAAACCTCATTTCTTAACAAGCATTGTTTATATCCCTCGTCTTACAATATTTTCCATTATATTTAGTCAAGATGTTTCATATTTTTTTCCTTCTCTGTTAGTAATTATTGCACGTGCTGTGACTTTGGAGCCTCAGTCCTCTCCTCTCCATATGGAGGTGACAGATGTCCCCTCAGTTGTCAGGGAGACAAATAACACTCACATACTTACACACATATGCATTGCGTTCACACACACACAACAGCTATTATACGTGTCTACACAGATCACACATATACAGTATGAACCATATACACAGCACTCTTCTCCACACAGTCTGTCTTTCATCCTGTTTCATATCATTGTGGATTCTGTTTCATCCCATTGCGATCTGCTGTGGTAGGAGAGTTTAGCTCTTCTGGCCTGACACACCGTGTAAATGCCTGCTGCTTCTACTGGTTGATTACATCTCCAGGAAGAGCTGGTCCACAGTAATGTGGACTTCTCTCAGTAATCACGCTGGTGTGATCAGAGGAGTCGTGGATGTTTGGTTGAAGACTCCAGTTGTTTTCTTGTATGTAATGTAGCATGGTGTTTTCTTGTTGCTATGCTTGCAGACTGCCCATCCTACATCAACTCAGGCAAATAGAGAAGAAATTCAACTTTATATCTAGTGTAATATGGAGTTTATTTTTGTGGAGATTTATTTTGTAGATTACTTTATTTTCCCAGGCATTTAAAGCCACTATGATGAGTTTTTAGCTAGTAAATAGACTAAAATAAACTTTGATGCCTCTTTATGAGCTACAAAAGAAAACCAGACCACCAGCAATAACACTGAATGTTTCTATGTCATAATTTTCAATGTTTGAAACCGCAGCGCTGTGAGGTGGTATATTAGACAAGACAATTCACAGATGATGGAAAAAGAGCATTTAATTTCCCACATAAAAATGAAAGATTCTCATGTGAGATTTAAGATGATTTCCATAATCTAATTTCAGATTACACAATATATATAGATATTTCATCATTATTGTAATATTGTACTATGAACTTTCACAAAAACACAATGCAAAAGAAGAAAAATGGTCTTATGTAGAAGAAAAAAATGAGGAAGAGGATATGGTACGAAGTCAGTAACATTTTCTGAAACCTAATCAAACACACAACCAAACACACCCTACACATACACTCCTTACAAATACAAACACATAGGGAGAAAATGGCCATGGTGACATTTCCCCAGTAAAAATGTCACCTGCAGTGGGGGTCGGCCTCATGCTGAAATGGCATTTGCACACATTCACATTCACACACACACACGCATGAACACAGGCTTGCATGCTCACAAATTCATGAGATTAGGGTGTACAATGAAAGATGTCAAGGAAGCAGCAAAGCCCCTGGTGAAAATGTGTACAATACATTACGTCCTGCAGAATACATGGGCTTGTCTGCCGGTGTGATGGGGGGTTAGTGTTCTCCCCGATGTTAATATGGCAGAAAACAGATTGAGACATCACTACTAAAGCCAGGGGAAATCAACCTGCACAGGTCAGAGGCACTGCTCTGTGTGCGTATGTATGTGTGTGTGTGTGTGTGTGTGTGTGTGTGTGTGTGTGTGTGTGTGTGTGTGTGTGTGTGTGTGTAGGTGTGTAGGTGTGTGTGTGTGTGTGTGTGTGTGTTTTATAGAAAGAGATAGACGGTTCAGCATCTTTTCATCCAGGGTTGTCAAATTAAAGAGATCCCTCCATGGATCTATCTGACTGGCATCTGTACCTCAGACTCCCTTCTGTTATTTCTACACACATTGCTTTTCTACATGCTGTTGGTGAGCTCCGTCTCTCTTTAATCAAATCAGCCAGCTGGGAGGCTTCCATTCAGACCCCTGACTGCAGGGGGAGAGATGTATCAGCTGAGGAAATAAAGCCGTGGATGTATTATCAGTTGGCAAAGCAACTACAGGGTTACACAGAAATTCCACAGAGACAGCATGAAACTTTTTTTTTCCTGAAGGAATCAGTGGATCTGCATCATTAGCTTATAAAGACAGACATCTTATTTACTGATAACTTTTCTGTACATTTTTAGTGATTGGATTTAAAATGAGTTTTATCAGTTCTAAGCTTTATGTACAGTTCACAAGCTGTTATCAGTTTGCCTGATATCAGGCTCAGCTGGATAGACGAGTAGTTTTATAGATGATAAATGATGGAATAATAAATCTTCCTCCAGTTTAAATTGCATGTGCTGACTGTCATTAAATCTTTCAAGAAAATATCTCTTTGAGAATGAATATTTCTGTCTGTCTCCTTTTTGGTCAGCTACTTTGAGCCAGACCCAAATGTTAAAAGGATTAGCGGGAAAATTAAGTTTTTACCTCAGGCATGACTGCAGTAACTTTGGTAATTTGGTCAAAATTTGCAATATTGGCCTTTATGAACAATAATCTGTCTGTTAAGCACTAAGGGCCTGATCTACTAAAGGTTTGCGTGTATAAAAAACGTGCAAACTTGATAGCGTGCGCAAAGCAGATATACTAACCAGGAGCACCGTGGATTGCGTCTGTCAAATGAGCAAAATAGCACTCGCTATCCATTTAGCGTGTTTGCCTTCATGAATATGCAGAATACATGTAGATCATCAGAACGCGCAAAATACTAGGAGGAGATGCAAATGTAATCATCTAGCACACGCAATGTGATCTATCAAACCTGAAGCAGATAGTGAGCAGTGTTTTTGCGTCTATATTTAGCACGTTTGAAAGGCAGGTGCCAACTGGCACAGCGTTACGCACACATGGCTGCGGTCACTGCAAAGCTCATCATAACTTTACAACATGCCCGCAACAGCGGGGTTTACACGCATTACTACAGCTTTTACACACGGTTATGTCATTTTGAAGTCAATCAAACGGACAAGAAGTCTAACAAACCAAGAGAACAACACAAATAAATAAATAAAACAACACAAATTCAAAGCAGTTCAGCACCACGGATAGCGACGCATCATTCGGACACCCACTTTAACTGTTTCAACTAATGAGAGCACAGTAGGCCACTGTATCAGTTTAGTAAAACTGTTTAGTAAAACTAGCACAGCGGCTCACATACAAACAAAAAATCAACATGAAGTACTCGGCCTACTCACCTCTGTTTGAAGGAGCCTTAAGCTCCGCGGACTTGCCCACGATGCACTGTATGTCCATTTTCTTTGCTCTGTCATTCTCAATAGATAACATGACATGTCCACTCAGTCTCTCCTGACCCACCGTGCTCCTCAAGGGGTTTTTAGTTCGTTTTAACTTAGAGAATGAGTGCTCAGAAGGTGCAACGTTGACGGGAAGAGTAAAAAATAAAAGCAGGGACAGGCCTCATCAAATTGCTCTCTAAACTCCATCAAAACGCTGATTGCATTTTGGAGTAGAATAGATCTGTTTATTTTATCAGCAGATCTTCTGTTTTTTCCTACAGCATTCACCTTTGCTTGAGTTCACCGATGTGTTTATTTCCCTTCTCCACAAAGACCTCCAACTCAAAATACTCATTAAAGGGCGTTCCGCATCACTTTTTCACTTGTTATCATTTGCGCACGCAGTCATAGTAGATCACCCGCAACACGCCCAGAAATAGCATGTGCAAAATTATTATTTGCAAACGCAAATTAGCGCTCGTTATTTGGGATCTTAGTAGATCAGGCCCTATGACTCATAGGCAAGCCACAGTGATCAATTGATTTCAATACACGGTGCAGTGCAGATTATGATGGACCTCTACAGCTAAAAAGAAGCATTCAATTGTAATTATGTATTTTCCTGTGGTATAAATGAGACAATATGGGGGGATAAGACAAACATCCTGTCACTGTAAACAAGACTGACTAATGGTGTAAATGATCCCTACTTATACTTGATAAACATCAGCACAGAAATCTTTTGCATTTATGCATACTGTATTGTCATGTAGTTTAAAGCTTAAGAACAGCCTAAGAGAGCTGCTGGCATCTCTGTAGACTCTCATTGTTCCTGGATCATAAATACATGAGCCATGCATGTCACTGTTGCCTCGAGGCTTACATGAGCCTACCTTCTTTTTCTTTAAGATGTCTGCTACATTTCATCTGTATGTCTGTATCAGAACTGATCTACATACAGTTCTTACATATGAAGAGGGATGTGAAATATAAAAAGTGAGCCCTTGAACGGCTGGCATTCTTTAGTCTTTTCTTGACTGTAATCCGAAGCCTATCTGCACTTCAACTCTCTTACCTAGATCATTGAATGAAAGTCTGATCTCCTGCTCTACCATCACTTTATCCCTATTCTATCTGCTCTTCTCCATATCTGAATGACAATGAAGGACTGTGGGAGTTTTTTTTCAGCTCTTTCATCTCTGCAGCCAATGTTTTACACACACCCACACACTCACACTCGTACGCTTGCAGATTGCGACTTGACCTTGGGGGAGAAAATGATGCTATGACAGCTAATCAATTTTTAATAGCAAGCTACGATCCCTCTCAGGCCACAAGCTGTGTGCGTCTCCGTGTCACGAGTGAGAGTGTGCGAGTTCATTTTCCACCAGGGTTTGTGTGTCTTCATGCCTCCCTGGGTGTCTGTGTGTGTTGTATCTAAATGAGTGAGTGAGTCTGCTATGGGAATCCAGCGGCCGCTTTGTTCCACCTTGTAGCTGAAATATTAATGCTGTCAGTGTTGGCGGGGCTGGGGCATGAGATACTCAAGCACGCACACGCACACACACACACGCACACACGCACACACACACACACACACACACACACACACACACACACACACACACACACACACACACACACACTCTCTCCCCTAATGTACTCTCTGGGTTTGTATGGGTGATTTGCTTGCAGTGTGTAAACTACTTCATACTGATTTTTTTTTTTACACTTTCTGGGATTAGTTGGTGATTTCATTACAGACAATGAATTCACAAATGCTGAAAGGTCTGCTGAATTGATTACAAACTTCTTCAAGATTTTATGTAACTGACAATAACATAAGAAAATCAACAAACTAAATGTTACATACAGTTAAGGACTTAAAAATGTCACCAGAGACCTAATAGCAAGTTACATTTTGTTAATAGGTTCTTAGTAAAAGACATCTACATACAAAATCCTCGGGTCGGACAAAATAAACTCCTGAGGGTAGAGCGATTTATCTGGAATATTAGATTTTACAGCTTAAAAAGTTCATCCACAAGACTTCAACTAGGGTCTAAGTTAGTTTTCAGTTCAAACTCAACATGCAGATTGTTGCATGTTTGCATGACAGGTAGGGATGCATCGATCCGATCCTGGTATCGGATATCGGCTAGATCAGACTCAAAAAGCTAGATCGGATATCGGTGACAAAGGGCTGATACATAGTGCCGATACATATGGCAGATCTATTCATCTCAGTTCTAGGCTTTTCTGTGTTTACAACAGCCATGTGCGTCTCCTACGTCATCAGCGCCGGTCGGTCTGTGCATTTTTACCCAGTGGAGTATGGTGGAGTGCTTCTTTTGCTAACAGCTCCGAAGGAAACTTGCAACATGTGCAGCGCTAATGTTTCGACGGATGGTAGTCACGCTGAAAAATATAATGGAAGCCCAAAGGAAGACGTTTACATGAGCTGTAGCCCACTGTAAAGAAGCAAGAAACCTTCTATAAATTGATTCAAAGTGTGAAAAAACATACAGGTTTTTGGATTTAATTGTTCCGACAAAGTCAGAAAAGCCTGAAGTTGCCAAAGCATGATTCTATCCTCACATTAAGGAATAGAGATTGTTAAATCAATACAGGGATCGGATCGGCTAGTATCAGTATCGGCAGATACCAAAGCCCAGGTATCGATATCGGTATCGGGACCTAAAAAATGGGATCAGTGAGTCGTGTTTGTGTTCATTGTCGTGCTATGAACTTACTCCAAATGTTTTTCACTACTTTACTGGACAGGAATAATTACTTGATTTAAAATGCTCAGCAATGTGTTCTCCAAACTTAGAATGCTTTTCTCCTCCCCCTTTTCTTTTAAAATACTTCTTAAAGGCAATGTCTTGGATCATCCTTGTTGAATTGCACATCAATTTTAGTCACAGATTTGAAAGATTTCTGCAGTATTTCCAGTCAACAGCCGACGTAGATCTTTGGATACTGGGAGCTTTTCTGGAACGAATAAATTAGTGAAGATTAAAATTGATCTGAAGCCTGAACTTGCAATTCCCATATGGTTTTTGTATCTATCTCTCTGTATGTGTGTATTGGCACCATTGTGTGTTGCTGCAGTCTTTGGGAACCAATTAGAGCTCGCTCTCAGTCTCTTATTGATTTTGCAGCCAATAGTAATGAAGCACTGCAGTGAGGGACTATTGAACAATCTTCTCTCGGCTCAGGTTTGTTTGCTGCTGTTTAGCTGAATTCCTTTACTGAAATTGGCTCAAAGACTTTATTGTGTCGAGTGTAGTTTATAAAGAGGCGGAAGAGGAAGCTTTAGATCTTTTAGAGTGTTATGGAGGCCAGGTCACTTTCTCATGAGTAGAACAAGACTCCTTGCCTAAACATCTGTCATAAGATGTACTCTTAAGCAACCCCTAAGCTGTTCATCAGCAGACCTATATATTAGACAGTGTCAGTGTAGTTTAAACACACAGTCAGCAGTTTGTATGTTCAAAGAAGTAACCATATATGCTTAGAATCTTTCTACAACAGAACAGATATAAACCAGTTCTTCTTTGCAATAGATAGTTAAATATTAATACAGACATTTTTAGAAAATAAGTAGAGGAACCACTCTCTCCTCAAGCCTTGTGTCCTCCTTCCATTTGTTTCAGCAGCTCACCATCTTGCATCAGTATTCACAGCAGCATGAAGAAGAGAAGAACAGAGGGGAGAACAGGAAGAGGCTGTGATTTGTCTTGTCATTTGCACTGAGGAAGGGAGAGAGAGCGAGGAAGAGGATGCAGATGAGAAAAAAGAGAATGGATGAAACCCAGGGAAAAGAGTGGGTGGACAGTTCTATCGAGCAATATGAAGTTTCTCACACAGAAAGCGTGATGGGAAAGGTCTGTGGGCATTAAGGAGGTGGGGCAGTAAAGAGAGGAGAGGAAGAGTGGGATCAAGAGAGATGGACAGAATGTGAGATTATTAATGTTATGAATCATTAATGACCTATTTCTTTCTCGTTACTCCTACTCATCACTCCTTTCTGAGACACCTCAAACTCTTCCTTTCACCAGAACAAAGGCTGTGTTAGCTGTGTTTTCTTCCTACATGGATGTGACTGAACACTAAAGAGGCACTTTGCCACATCTATTGATTCAAAAGTGGAACTAGGCCAAGGATCCTCTGAGAGTAGGGTGTGAATTTGACCACACACACACACACACACACACACACACACTGATAAACACACACACACACACACACTAACACACACACACACACACACACACACAGATAACTACACGACTGAGACAAACTTAGGTGACAAACCTCAAGCTTATCATTAGATGACTTTTGTAAAGCAAAGATTCGGGAGAAAGATCATACCTCAACTGTACCTCTTAAGGCATTCCCAAAAATGTAAACCTAACCCTCCCCCTCTGTTTTATTCTTGCATCCTGCATTTCTCCCTTCCATCCTTTTCTCTTGTCTCCTTCCTGTCCTCCAACCATGGGGCCCTAAAGGGATTCATCATGCCTGGGAGCTGTGGCTGGTCCCCTAATAAGCTCCTTTAAATCCAAGATGTTTAACATCAGCAAATTCAGAATCATCATTCCAGTTTAATTGATAAATAATTGTCAGATGGCATCTTTTTGATGGTGTGGCTCTTGCCAGTGAATGGTTATTGTTGTAGCAAGAATAAAATGACATCTGTTAAGCATGTGTCTGGAGGGTAGGTGTGCAACAATATTTTTTCCTTTCTGGTCCAAACCAGAGAGAACTAGCTTTTCAATCACTGAAAAAAAATGTTTTTGTATCAAAGCGCAATAAAAACAAATTGAAGCAAATAATAGCTCAGGGGAAAAATGTCCAAAACAATAGACAAAGCCAACTACCTACTTTACAAAAACAGGAGAAAACAAGTATGAAAGGAAAAGGCAACTAACCTCTACTGCTTCTCGAACTCAGGAATTACCTGAAATAAGTTGCAACAATGAAATGTCTGGAGGCAGAGGTCAGAAAGCAGAGTCCCGCTATCAGTGGAGAAAGCTGAGGAGTGTGAAAAAACCTGTTGTTCTGAATGAAATGATGATAGCAAACGGAGCAGTTCAACATGCAACCTCCCTCCTGACTGATCCGTACCTGCTGCCACTCACAGAGCTCAACTTTGGACGGACAACAGAGATCCAAACACAGACAGAGCGCTCACTCGCACACAGGCACAGTTCCACTGAACAGAGCACTCACTGAAACGCAAACATAGTCTACACAAAAGACAAAAAGTTACAGATAAATACAGTCAGGGCTGTAACCGTATCTCTCAGGAAGGGTCTAAGAAGAACAAAACCTACTAACACTGAGGAGCACACTTAAGTGCTGACATGGCTGTCCAGAATTACTGTTTATTGTACACCTCAATACATACATAATCACATTAATTGGACCAAACTGCAAAATATTTAATTCTGAAAATACACTAAGCAGTTCATAATTTTTTTAATATACAGTATATGTTGAAAAAAAGCTCATTTCATTTTAAGTTGTTTAAACCTTCCTTTAAATGACAAATCAGCTACATGTCCGTTTTACAACAGCTTTAAGAAAAAATGTGCAAAGCATTTAAATTCTGGAAAACATGAAACATGATCAGGGACTCTTTCATGTTTCTGACTTTTTTCAGATCAAATTATTTCTTTTCACTTCATTTTATGTAATTTTGTATGTGCTCCCTTTTCTGATCACAGCAGTTTCTGAATGTGTGATAACATCCAATCAATCTGTTTGTTGAATTTCATATCCACTGCTGATGCTGTTGAACATAAACTAATTAAATCAGCCTGTTTGTTGTTCACTTTTGGCAGCACCATCTCCATATCAGGACGACTGAACCTTTTCTTACATTTGGAGTCCAACACGCAATTGTTGTTTGAACTTTACTTTGGGCAATGCTGACGATACCTCTCCTGTCAGTCTTGTGATTGTGTGTGCATACAGCCCTGCAGTCTCATGCCCTTTCTTTGGGTGCTGGAAGGTTGTTAACCTGTGATAATCAGGAAAAACATGCATAAGCTTCCAGTTTACGCAGACATGACAAAAAAAATGTAAGAACTTTGGAGGATATTTGTGGATGAGGCCCATTAATCTGTTGGTTTTTGTTTGGTGTTTATCACCACAGAGATTTAATTTTAGTTCAACAGGCCCGGGCATGGCTGCTGTCATTTCACATACACCCTCAATATTTAAACAAAACTGACATCCAATCACATTATGGTCCCACTTATGCCTCAAATACACACAAACTCAAACTGGCAGTTCTCTTACATTTCATACTGTTACACATGACGAGGAAGTGGGCTCTTGGGAGGAAAGACTTTATGAGTTATGCCTTGTAAAGCGTGCAATGGAAGAATCCTTCCCCCAGGCTCTCACTGATGTGATGGGCTCTTTTATTGGGGTCAGAAGAGGGCGTAACACTGAATCCGAGCTTTAGCATGTGTGTGTGTTTGTGTAGTACAATGAAACTCTTTACCTGACATCAGGACACAGTATCCCAGGTCAACATGATCACTCATTTTTTTGTATTCAGGTGTCATTTCAGTTTAGACACACTTAAAAATGTACAAGCTCATACACAGGTACCTTCATCTGAGACAGACTGAAGCACAAACACACTCCAAGACACAGTCACTCACACAATTTATACAACCTGCTCTCTTAAATGGCCTTTGGTCATTTAATGATGCAACCAAAGGAAAGCCTCTTAATGTGCAGTGCTAGGTGTGTGTGTGCACGTGTGTGTCTGTGGCAGATAGAGAGCGATGTGTGTGCATAAACAGCAGCATATTAATAGGTCTTAGAGTGCCTTTGTGCTTTTTACGTGACAGTATATTAGTTACCAGCGGGCTGTTGGGCTTTTATTTTTGTAAAACACTTATTATTCCAGCTGGGTTTATTCAGCACAACGCGACCTTGTTTTGATTGTTTTAGGCCATTCAATTATTAATAGCAAATCATCTGTATAAAAAAAATAGTGATTGATTTATGAAAAAAGTGTTTCATACACATATTTATTATTGATACTAAAGCTGTCCAGTTGTTCTTCCAATTTGGGAAAGGATAATTCTGTAATAGTCCTCAAACATGATGTGTTGAAAGCAGAAAAATGGTAGGGTTAGAGTTTGAGCAACTTTGGGCTGAATACGACTGGGTCACAGCATCTCCAAAACTGCAGCTCTTGTTGGGGGTGGTCTTAGTCTTCAGAGGTCAGTACCTACCAAAATCGGTCCAAGGAAGGAAAACCAGGGAAGCAGCATCAAGGTCATGGGCAGCCAAGGCTCAGTGATGTGAGAGAGTGAAGGGAGTGGGCGTGAAGACTTGAGTTCAAATTGCTGAAAAAGTTAATGCTGGTTCTGGTAGAATGGTGTCAGATCACAGTTTGTTGAATATGGGGTTATATGGCCACAGACTGGGGGGCCCATGCTGAACTCTGACCACTGTGGAGAGCACTTAAAAGAAGCAGGTGAGCATGACCTCTGAGCAATGGAAGAAGATGGCTGGCAGGAACATGAAAACAACTGCAAGGTTTTGTCTCAGCCTTGAAATTCTCCAGATCTTCCACAAGTCTTATCCGCAGAGGCCCCAGCTTGCAATTTCAGGGAAGTAGAGGATCTGCTTCTAATGCCTTGGTGATAACACAGCAAACCTTCAGAGGTCTTGTGAAGTCCATGACCATTCAGTCCATTCAGATCAGGGCTGTTTTGGCAGTGACCTGATAAGAGGAGGGCCTATAGTGTTTGGCTGATTGATGTATGTTGTAAGGCAGTCCATGATACACATAAGTTTGTCACTACCTTCTTTCCCTCCCGGATGTGTTGCCGGTTGCTAAACACAGTCTGTTAGTTGGTTAGTGATGTCACATAAGAACACATGGAGAAACATCAGAAAAGGGTACATTCAGCTCAGGTGTAAGAGTACTGGTGGCTCATAACACAAACAGTGCTAGTTAGCTGTTCTATGCCTAACTTAGAGGACACAACCCAGCACAGCAACCATCACTGCTGTAAGTGGCTGTATGATCTTTTCTTCCCTGCTGAAGTGGAGTTAAATTCCTGTAGTGTGAAGTAATTTCCACCAAAATAACTCCACATAAAGTAGCTTACCTTACTTCATAGGTGAAAACCAGTCCCTCCAGGAAGTTGCGATTTCGCGATCGCAACTATCAACGCAAATTCAACCAATCAGCGCGATTTTTTCACGGCCTTGCAATTTTATACAATCACCGCAACTTTCCCGCAAATTTGACCAATTACCTTAACCTCAGCCCCTGTACGTCATCGGTTTTGTCATCAATTTCACTTCCTTAAACGTAAGTCCTCACTTGATCGGCACTTTTGAACAGCAAAACATGCACAGAGAACGGGTGAAGAGAGGACAGCATGCAGGACAAGTGACCATGACAACGTTATTATTTATAGATTGAGGAGCACAGTGTTAGCTTGGTCACCTACCTGCAGCAAGTGTGCTTTATGAACCAGCCCTCCCTCCTCCATGCATCTGTCTCATCTTCATTGATGATTTTACCCCCGGTGTGTGTTAGTGACACAGACACATCCACGGGGCGTCTGTTTACTATTTAAGGTACTACTATTTGAGGTTTGACATTGTTGCCGCCATTACCGTAAAAAGCTCTGCGTCTACAGCTTGATTTATTCTAGTTTGGTGAAACATCAGACACATTTAGTAAGTTTTGATCAACTCCTTGTAGTCAAAGATGCAGATTAATTTCAGAGTGCCGTGAACTGCCTGTCAAGTGCCCGTCACTACGAGGTGCATTCAGGGGCCGTCGTAAATGTGAAATACAGCCCTTTCATGGCATTTTTCTGTGAATCAAGAGAATCAAAATACAGTCACAGTGGTCACATCAAGAATGTTTTCTAAAAACAACTTTAATTTAGCGTATTTACTTTCCCCAGAGATGTTATTGGGGGAAAAAAGCAAAAAAAAAAACCCGCAACTTTCACCGCAATTTTTTCAAAAAGCTGCCGCAAAATCAGTCTTTTTGGGCCGCAACAATCACAAAAAAATCCCGCGAAATCCTGGAGGGACTGGAAAACACAGCAGTATGGCTTGAACCACTAACCTTCCTCCCTTTATTCTGTGCCTGCTATATCTCTGAGTGTTTTTGAGTTGCAGTGGTGTTTAACTGAAAGTGCTGCATAGATTCACACTTCAGACGATGATTCAACTGTGCTAACAAGCACAAACAGACAAAAGATATCTCCTCCTCTCTGTCTGTCCTCTGAGGAGCTGCACGAACACAGTTGTTTCATCTGCTCTGCACCTCCGAGCCCTCAGAGTTTACATCTGCATGTAATATAGGACAGAAATCTATATTTCTGAGTCTCTTTACACCACACCTATCCTATTCCTGTGCCTGAACCTCTACCACCATGCATGAAGAAAGGCAGGTCACACACAAATACACACACCCTTCAGTTGTATTGGATCTTGAACCGGATGTGGTCCATCATTTTGTGCCCTTCAGTGACTGAGAGCCAAACTGAACCCTCAGTGCCTCCCCAAATGAGGCAGTATTGTCTAACAGGCCAAAACAAAGGATGCATTTATTCACTTTATGTCAACCTGCTGTGACATCATGAATATAAGGAAGAGAAATTGCATTTCTTCTGCCTGTCGGCCTGTGTATTATATACTGTCAGCTGCTTAGCTGCATCGAAGACGTTAAGCTCTTTGGGTCTGTCAGCCTTTAACTGTCCTGTCCAAAACAATCTGTGCATTTTGTGCTGTCAACATTTCAAGCTTTGGCAAATTTACAGTGAAATACCTTTTCTTCAGATTTCACACAGCCTGGTCATTGTTCATGATAAGGAGCAACTTTACAGAGGCATAGCATGTTGAACTTGTGTTTTTACATATTCAAAACAGCTTTAAGTAAATATTGTATGTTTAAGAATGTATTTCTGTTAGTTAAGAAGATAACATGGGTTGACATGGTGTGGTGCACTCTTCAGTGAGAGTTGAAGTTAAGGTGACATTGTAAGAAAAAAAATCAGCTGTAGCTTTATTAGCAAAGGTTAGACACTTTTACTCAATGGTGTCAGGAATCTTAGATTGTTGTCTGGAAGATTTACATTGAAATATGTTTAAGGTCACCATCTTTTAACCAAAGAATGAAAACAATAGTGACTGATCATCTGCTTCAGTTGAAAAAGTTCTTGTATTTGTAGTATTCCTACGTATTACAAACTGGGCATCAACTGTCGAGTCAACTTTCCCAGAAAAATTATGAGAGAGGAGGCTGAAGCTTTAAACTGTGTCTGATCTCTGCTGTACGGTGGCCCAGAAGGTCAACTGCACAAACACTGCAAATACAATTTACTGAACGCTAAAAATATTAATCAAATATAAAAATATTTAATGAAACACAAAAACAGTTAGTCAAACAGAACTAAGAACTGTGTAGATTAAATATGTGTGGCATTCAGTGAATTTTTTGTGATGATAAAATGTTTGAGCAGTTGACCTTCAGGGCCAGTGCTGCTAGGTTTAGTGTGAATGGTCATTAAAGCCCAACAAACAAAAGATTGATGACTTCAGAATAGAATTTGCAATGGGAGCAATCCAGACGAAAAAATAATTACATTTGAGATCCAGAAGACAAAACAGTCAGGCCATCATTGGACAAATTGTGTGAAACTCCATCAAAGCAATGTTCAGAACCACAACTTTATTAGCAGCACATTTCCATGGGTGCTACCACATAGAACCAACTGAGACCAGAACTGCAGCTTTAAAGCACCAATAACTAAAAACTTGTGGGGGTTTTGGACTAAATAGTTATCCAGAACATGAAACACATATAGAGGCTGGTGGCCAATTTCCATTCAACTACTTACTGCAAGTTATAAAAATGAATACATTAATCAGCATCAAAGTAATACATTACATTAACTGTACATTTTCATTTTTTTTGTGAACTCTGCTCAAATATCTAGCTCCTGGTTCAGATACTCCACATTCACGTCATGCCTCTATTATAAATAAAATTGCCTTGTGTTGCCATGCCTTGCCTTAAACAGGTGTAGAAATAGTAGAGAGACGTTGTGGTTTAACGAGCAGGCAGCCCTCTAATTGGAGCCTTTCATTCACAGTGTAGCTTCTAGCTTAGCCTTTTTAACTATACACGCCTGAGAACCATGGTTACACATCTTTCTGAACAGAGCCAGTAGACTCTATAGCTAACGTTAGCAGGCCCGCTAAGAACACGCAACATGTGAAAGAGACCGCACTGTTGACTTTTTTCCTATCTGTGCATACTGCACAATCCATGCAATGTCACAGTGTAAATATGGAGCGTATAAGAACATCAGGGTGGCTCAGATCAGATGCAGAGACATTTGGTGAGGTTTAGACTGAATCCATGAAGAACTCATCCACCTGACACTCTGAACCATTCATCTGCTTTAACCAAACCACTCTCCCGAATGTCAGAGGAGAAAATCACCAGACGATCTTTTTCATGTTGCATGTAGCAGGAAAAAGATTAAGTGGCAAACATGGAGAGAGTAAGGCAGATGTACTTGAAAGGAAAAGTAATATAGGCAGTGAGGGATAAAAAAAAAGACAAAGACAAATGCTCATTCAGCCAGAGGAGGAGGCAGGGAGTAATAATAAACTGCCAGAAAGTACTTCAAACTTTAAATCAGCTCTGAATAAGAGAGAAAGGGTTGTTTATACATTAAAATGTTCTGGAGCTCACTCAGATTGGATGACGCAGCGTTTTGCTGCCTCTAATATCAAAGAAAACAACAGCAGCTGTCAGGCACTAAATTGCGGCTGCTAACAGTTTGTGACAGGAGTGGGAAGAAAGGTAGAGCAATGGTAGAGAGAAAGCTGGAATGGGAATTCAGCTCTTCAGGGTTTTGATATGAGGCAGAAAGCTGAAGGTAGAGGGGAGGGGTGAAGGGAGGAAAAAAGAAGGGATTTAGGATAAAGGGGAAGAGATAACATGAGAGTGACAGGTAGAGGAAGAAAGAGAGAGAGAGAGGAGAGAGAGAGAGAGAGGGAAGCAGTGAGGTTTAATAAGATGCTGACAGAGGGAGAGAGAGAGAGAGAGAGCATGTACATATTAATGTAAGCCTTAAAGAAACTGAAAAGCTGAATGTTGGGACTCTTTGAGAGTCTTTTGTCACGGGAAAGGTGCAAATGAGTTCACATGCCTCCCAGAATACAGTTCTTCAGAGTTTTCAAATCTATTCATAGATTTATATTGGAAAGTTTTCCCCTGAAGATCTGTTTGTGCTCTGTGAGAGTGCTGTGTGAAAGTGTGAGAGTGAAAAGCAAGTAGACATGCCAAAACTGTGACAATAAACCGTTTACAAACAGAGAAAAACAAAGTTAGATGAGTTATGTGCACTGAATTTAGAGAAGCATTAACAAAAGTTTGAAAAAGGATGAATCCTGATGCAGTTCCTATGCATTTTAATACACTTTTAAATTAGTTCCTTATTTTTTGCACTATTTGTCATGTGATTGTTTATAACTCTCATATTTCCAAGGATAATACCAGAAAGAAAATATTGTAACAAAGAAAACTTTGACCCATGTTTGTATGAGTCTAAGCTGCAGGTGTCTTATCTGTGTTGTAATACTTGGTAGTGTCTGAGTATCTGTCCTCTGTGTCTCACCCCTTAGGTGAAAGTGATGGTGCGTGTGTGCCCAGTGTCTCAGACAGACGCTGCAGAGTCCAGCTCCTTCCTTAAAGTGGATCCCAGGAAAAAACAAATCACCATCATGGACCCCTCAGCCAATCAGACACCAAGCACCGCGTCCCAGAAAAGGGCTGGGGCCAATCAGGTGCCTCCAAAGATGTTCACCTTTGATGCTGCGTTCCCTCCTGATGCTTCACAGGTGAGGGAAACTACGCACATACATGTGAATTTGGTATTTAACATTTTTCATGACGTAACACTATTTTTCTAGAGCCATTTATGTTTAGCTTTAATAAAATTACTGTGAGGCTCTGGTCAAAGCTAAAAAGGTCCAGCCACCAGCAGCAGGTTTTCTTTGCAACCAGAAAAGAAACAGCACCAGCACTAAACAACCAGCAATACATCAGACTTAAATATCTAACATTTCTGTTTGCATGTGTACAAGCTCCTGGTACCGACAGGTTTATTCTTTAACTTTGAACACAGTCAGGCTATCTTCTGTTTCCCATGCTTACAGTCTTTATATTAGTCTAAGGGAACTGTGTCCTGGTTACAACTTTGAAAACTTCACACAGACATGAGGGTGTTATTGATGTTAACCTCTAACTGTTAGAAATAGAGAAATATAATTCCAATAATGTAAATCTATTATTTTAGCAGTAATAGAGTTAAAAGTTGAAATATACATGCATCTATTTAATCACACAGGTGAGTAGGAGAGTAGTGAGGCGATCAAAAGAATGCAAATTCCTACACATTGTGTAGTTTGCACAAAATACATTGATAAGCAACATTTCAGTATTAGACTCTATGCTTGTGTAATGAAGGTCTGATACAGAAATTTTGTTAAAAAATACTTATTTCTGCGAGTTAAACAGTGGTTGGGAGTAATTTAGTAAATATAAAATCAAATTGAGCTGAACGCTGTGTTTGTATTTGATTGCTCTACTTAATGATCAGCCACAAATGTGCAGTAAAAACAAATACTTCAGTCTTAAATTTTATTCAGCAGTTGAGACTCAATATGAGAAATAAAGGGGACTATCTGGGAATAATACGCAAACAATTCCAATTGGAGTTTATGGATGCGTCTCAAACCCATGCTGCTAACAAAGTGTGATTTGTAACACAAATGAGGAAACACATAATTAGTCTTTGATTGGTCTACTCCTAGATGGACAATCACCCAAAAGCACCACTCTTTAAGATAGTTACTAAATATGTCATATTCAAAAGGCAAAAACACAACACCAGTACACAAATGGTCAAAATATATCTATGCACTCATGTAATGTATGCTGTTTGTGACTGTATGCTACATCACTCCTCATTTGTTTCTCTCTGTATGCCTGTTGCTAGGCGGAGGTGTGTGCAGGAACAGTTGCAGAGGTGATACAGTCAGTGGTGAATGGTGCAGACGGCTGTGTCTTCTGCTTTGGACACTCAAAGCTTGGTAAACCTCTCACACACTTGCACACAGACTGCAAAATTCATAGGGAGTGTGGCATGAGTGGTGTTTTGTATGTTTGTTTGACAGTCAGTGTGTCAGTGTCTTACTCAGCCGACTCTCATCTGTCAGAGAGAGAAAGGAAAGGATTAGTGTCTGCTGAGGCTGAAAGCATCCTCAGTCTGCTCCGTCTGTGTTTCTCTCCTCTTTTCTCCCTCTCTAATCCTTCCGAAGACGCTTTTTAGAAATGCTGTCTGAAAAAGGGTCAGGACCTCTCACTGTGCACACACACACACACACACATGTTTTTCCTTAACCCTGGGTTAACCCCTGCAGTGTTTATCCCTGTACATGGCTGCAGCATTATCCTTCCTGCCTTGTGATCTTCATATATCCAGTTTGTTCATCCCTTGAACTTGAACTGCTGGCAGACGACAAAAACAGAGATTTTAAATGTTGCAGTTCAGCAGAGAGCAATTCTCTCTTGGAGACTGAGCTATTTGAACAAAAAAATAAAGTTAGAAGTAAAAACATGTAAACTAGTGAGTTTTTCTTGTTGTGCTGGGGAATCGGCTCCTGACAAATCTGTTGCTGTCTATGAATTACTTTTGGCCTTTCACATTTAGCCAAGTGAAAGAAAAAAGAGCATGTCTTTAATCTTTGGCTGCTTTTTTATTTTTGCTGTGGACACCATCATGTATTAAACTCTTTGGGGTGATTGTTAAGAAAGGAAACGAAAAGAGGAAAAATCCATAAGCAGTCAGAAAATTAGTAACTTGAGTTTATAATACCTCAGGGTTTTTATACATTAGGTAAACTTGAACATTACAGCTGTTCCAAGCTGGAAAACATTATTGAACCAGAAGGATCAACCATCTGGAAGAGCAGTAACAAGTTTAATAAACACATTTCATCTTTTATATCAGGCTTCATCTCTTAAACTTCTTATATATTAACTAGATGACAGGACCTGCCATCTTTTCTCTTTATAAGGTCCATTAATGACAGATCAAACAAACACATCTACAGCTTTCAAAAGACACAAACCCAACATGCACACACATCATACAGCCTGTCTACATCAATGTAATGTGTCTCATCATGTTCACATGTTTTCATCTTTCAATATCGACACATGAAACTGCAGACAGTACAGTGATTCCTGCTGATTGATTTGCCGTCTGTAATATGACCATGGCTGAAACCTATACTCCTCTAAACATACCTCTGATTATCAGTGTTTGATGGGATGATAGGTGAAACTGAATCTTCTAGCCTCTCTAATCCAGGGGCTTTTCTATGGCTGGGAAATCCATCAAAGACAGTTTGCTCTTTCAATTAGTTTTACTGTTATATTAATGCAATGGAGACGCTCTGTCCTCACTGGTTTCAGTTGAAACTGCAGCTGTAGCAGTAGATGAGATCATTCTTTGAGATATAGCTCACCTAAGGCCACAGCTCTTAATGAGGCCACATTATAACAGTATTACCTCTTTCATAATTAAAATGGGAGCTGTAACACTTAACACATTTATCTTCGGCCCTGTGGCCCTCGGCTGTAGACAGATGCACACAAAGTCTGTTCATGTACACACACATGTACACTTTTACAAAGAGCAGCCTGGTTTTTATTGAATAGGAAAAATTAAATTAAAATCCAAATGAAAGTGAAATGAATGGTGGAAATTAAGGAAAATAATGAAATCCTCGAGTTTAAGTCATGTCTAATGGATTTTTATTATTGGTTATTGGATTATTAGCCTAAGATGGATCATCTTTTAATGAAGACGATAAGCGTGTGTGTATGTGTGTGTGTCTTTGAACTGATGATCCAATGCTGCCTTCTTCTCGTACACTGTCTCACGGACATCATTGACAGCTCTGCTCCATGAGACCAATTACTGGGAATATACCATACATCAACCACACAGACTCTCCCACACTGCTCTACAGACTGTAGTATACATCACTATGGTGCAGAGTTATGTTGGTCAGTGGAGGAATGAACAAGTTGACCATATATTAACAGCCTGGGCGAGTCAGAAGGAAACATTGTAGAGCCACACAAATATCAACATCGATATTTCATTTAAGACGAGACTCCCACTCAGTCCTGAGAGGTCAAAAGAGAAGAGTGTGTTGTTGAAGAGCTCTGTTTTCATTAATGAGGCATTAAATTGAGCTACTATAACTATAAAGGAGTCCATCCTATCTGATAGATAAAAATAAATTAACTGGTAAATCAGTTCAATGAATGTAAACGACCCAGTGTTTCTTTAAACCAGCTTTTACAATGCATTCTACTTTCAGATCTAATGCACTCTCTGACACTTCTTAAACAGAATCCCAGGGTTTTATGGCATTACAACAACCTTAAAAGGTTTCATTCCAACCCCATATTAACTCTACTATAATGTTATAAACCTTTCCTGATGTAACTGGCAAACTTGTTATGGTTGACTCCAGTTTATTCTGATAAACACATATTAAAACAAAACCTTCATGTTAAATGTACTGCCCACTCCAGCTCCTACACAATCACATATAATATGTACAAAGCTGTGTGAAGTATTTGATTAAGTGCTTGATTGTGTTTGGTCATTGCATGGCAATATTTTATAGCAACAGTCGGCTATTTCTCCAAAGAAGCGTAGAATAAAATAATTTGATTTGACATTGGTTTGTTAACTGTGTGGATAAAAGGCAGAAGAAGTTAAAGGAGAAAAAACTGTAGGCTTCAGCAGAGAACTCTAATAAGAAAGGGGTAAAGGGGTAAAAGGCGGCACCATTGGTTTAGTGGTCTAAGTGCATGTCCCATATACAGAGGCTATAGCCCTCATCTCAGAGACTGCAGGTTTGATTCCAGCCTCGGCCATTTACTGCATGTCCTCCCCCACTCTCTGCTCCACACATTTCCTGTCACTCTTCAGCTGTCCTATCCATTAAAAGGTGAAAATGCCCAAAAAATATAACTTTAAAAAAGAAAGGGGTAAACGATATGGCTATGTTTTGTGACTGATCAATGGAAATGGAAATGTCTGACTCTGACAGTGACACAACAGAAATATTCAATCAAGTGCAACTCTGATTCATGCAGTCCTGTTCACAGTGTTTTACTTAACCAGCAGTGGAAATATTCAGTTCACTGTTAGTTCTAAAAGTCCTGTAAGCTGATTTTAAGAAATTCTCAGTTCAATGTGAGTAACAAGCCAGGTCAGCTTAATTCAAGAAATGCACCAGCTAGCGTAGCTCATTTTAGAAAAGCTACTGAATTGCTAAGGATGCAGCTCATTTTGAGTGTAACAGACTATTTTCAACAGAAGCATTGTAATCATTTTATTATCACTAAATTATTCCCTGTAAATGTATGGTGTGAAATAATTGACGTCTTAAGTATGTAGCTATAAATAATATACAACACGTAAGTTAGCTTAAATGCTGTAACTTAAGCTAACAGCAATCACTTTTAAAGCAACAATTTTTCCATTACAGTTCAGTTAAATCAGTATTAATACAATTCTATTACATCCTGGAGATATAAGGTCTTCTCAATCACATATAAGCTTTGACCAGATATATTTTGTGTTATTAAAACAACAAGAAAGTGAAATATGAAGGTAAATACATGTTACAGTGATGCTGGGTGCAGCTCTTTTTGTTGAGCTTGTTTTGAAAACATTTTAAAACAAACCATGAAGTACCCCATTGTTTTGACAAATGAGTGGAGACGCTTCAGGAAACACTCCGGGAGAACAATGTAAAATTACAGTGTAGTTGACAACATCCCCTCCATCTTACCTCTGAACAAATCTGAGCACATTTCTCCTCCCTGCATCACAAGAGTCAGGCTTTTGATGTGCCCTGTTTCTGTGTAAGTGCTCGTGTCGGTGTGATTGTTTGTCATGACATATGGCTTTGTTTGGGTGTGTGTTTGATCTCCAACTCCTGACAGCAAGCACAGGTGTGTGTATGTGTGAGTGAGAGTGTAGAGAGGGGAATTGCCATCTTGTGTCTCAAAGGGACAGATCTGGGGGCTCCCAGCACACATGCATGCTCAGACACTCAAACACACACAGACTCACAGGGGTCTCTTGATGATATTCTTTTTGATATATATCCATCTTTTCATGTTCACCCTTCCCCTCTTTCATCTTTCTGTCTGTCTCTTCCAGGTAAATCCTACACGATGATCGGCCGTGATGACTCTCTGCAGACTCTGGGTATAATCCCCTGTGCCATCTCCTGGCTGTTTAAGCTCATCAATGAGAGGAAGGAGAAAACAGGAGCACGCTTCTCTGTTCGAGTTTCTGCAGTCGAGGTCAGTGTTATAGGAAAGACCTCAATTTTAAATATTCCCTGCAGAGTTTAACAGATGCCATCTGCGCTAAAGACATTAAAGAAAGAATGCCATTAAGTAGTTGTTGTGGTAGCAGCAGCTGTGATGCTTACACTGTAGAACATGTTTTACAGCCTCTGGAAATTAAAATCCACAACAACCTGCACACTATTTAAGCTCATAAACATATTACATATCATTTTAAGTATCTAAAAGTTTTATACACTGGCGTCAATCCAAGATATCATTTAAGATCTTTAATTTTAAATTGAGCTTTCACTCATACTTATGCTCCCATATATAACAAGTAGTTCATTCTTTAACAAAATCCCAGGAAAGTAACAGAACAGCCATTCAAAATTTGAGCCCAAGTGATAGCATCGTCTGTCCGAGTATGGACTACCATTGGCAATTAATGGCCAGTGTCCATCTCCAATGTCTATATTTGGTTACTCAAGTTCAGCCTGGGCCGTGATTGATATTTAGTGTTGATGTGTATGTAACCCCTTCACCACGGCTCGCTAAATATAACACACTTTAAGCTCAAAACGGTCTAGTGGTGAAAGAGACATCCCATTGTAAAATAACTGTCTAGGGTTAAAGCTAGGGTTGGTAGTCTCGGAAAACCAGCATGAATTTGAATGTAGCTTTTCCTCATGACTCCGTCTAACCCCTCCCCTCCTCCCTCGGAGCTCCTCCAAAACGACGCCCCCCCGCTCACATGCACGAGCGCCGCTGACTCTCAACCATATGATCGTGACTGATTCAAAACCGGTCCTCACCAAAACATTATCATAGTGAAAGTTAAAAACACAAACAAACATGGCTGCTGTTAGTACTCACAACTGTCATGCTAGCATTATCCAGTTGTACCGGTGACACGATATCAGGAGAAAAGCTATAACACATATAATACTGTAACAGCTCTACTGTTTGTTAAACGTGTTCAGTGTAGATGTTCTTAATTCCTACAGTGTTGACGGTCAGTGAAGGCATCAGGAGAGGTGTAGAGTGTGCGAGTGGGAGAGAGGAGAGGAGAAGTTTTTCATTCATTCAAACATTGATTGTTGCTTTGTTGGTTGGTGTGATCACGGCCGACAGTGACCGGTTATTAAAGCTCAACGTGTTCACGAATTGGCTCGTCATCACTACAGCATCCGGACGGACGCTACAATAAATACATATTTTCTGTAGGACTTACTGAACGTCATTAATTATTCTGCTTGTTGGTGAGAGCTTTTTAGACTCTGATCTGGACTACAGTCCTGAGCAAAGCACCTCATCAGGTCAGAGGGGACAGGCCCGAGGACGAGCGAGAGGAGCAGTAAATAGAGTCAGGGGAAGTAGAGGCAGGAGACGGGGACCCGGAGGAGTGCACGCCGGGGAAATGTACGCGCAGGAGGAGGGCAGAACGGCTGGACGGGATTTGATAGGTTTAAAATTTGGGGACCCAAAAAACGGTGATTGGTTGGTGTTTTCCCAGGTTTACTCCGGCTGTAGATAGCAGTTTTTTTCCACTCTTTTTTAAGAACACATCATGTAATGATTGCCATCAGGACATAAAGATCATTTTAACCAGTATGACAAAAAGTGTATCTAAATCTGATTACCAACCCCAGCTTTAAGTATGACTCTCACTCTTCTGAATACATCATTTAGAGGCTACCAGAAAAGCTAGGCAAATTACCTTAATGAAATGTAAACAAAATCCTTATCAACTTTAAGCATGCAGCAATAAAAAACACAACAAGGTATCTCAGTTTTGCACATGTATTAGCAGAACTTAAAATGTTTCACAGGAAATGCAGAAACAATTAGAAAAAGAGAACACCAAAGTGAGAAAATAAAATACCCGGGATATTTATTTTAAATGTTCTTTAGTCTGTTTTAACCTGAGTGGACTCTTTTAATCGTTTGTTTAGCAAGCTTGCATTTAGTTTCGTTGGCGCACTTTAATGTTGGAGCTCATGGAGAACACAGCAGCTGTATACTCCTTTTTGTGAAATGGAAACAACTCCTACCATGCAGAGGAATGTGTTCCTCAGTCTCAAACAGCACAGCAGCGATGGACAGCCAGGTAACACCACACACCCCTTAGGAGGAAGATGACGTGCTCTTCACCCAGCCTCGGCACCAGTGACACCCGCTGAAGCTCCTCGCGCCCGCGCTCTCTACTGTCGTCGGCACAGGGAAAAGAATCGGCAGCCCGGCGCTAACTCAGCTAGCTTCCCTTTCAGCTGAGAGACACACAATCTGTCGGCAGCAAACAGCCACAAAACACACGCAAAGCACAATGTGTAAACCGGCAACAGTCCAGAGTCCAGTAGGAGGATAAAACAGGATAACTGAGGCAATGTCGGTATTAATTCTCACACGAGTCTACAGCTCCGCTGCGCCCGCGTTCTTCTCCTTCTACTTCCTGCTTCTGGTCTCCCTGCACAAGATCACCTGAACTAACACTTCCAGGTCATTAACTCACTAATGTAAACATAACGTGGCATAAGTATTTTTAAAAGAGTATTTAAACACATTAAATGTAAATATTTTAACAGTAAATTATTAATAGAGTTCAACATAATAATTATCTGTGCATTCTTAAAGTTCTGTTGGTCTTACATCATTTCAATATGACAACTGAAAATTGAATCAGGCATTTTATCAATAAAAGACACTTTTGTGCCTTATCCAACAAAATATTAGTGATAATAATACTGATATTCATCAAGTTATTACATGTATTTCTAGTCTTCATAGCATTCTTCAAGCATAATTGCTAATGCTCCCTCATGCCCTTTCTGCTAACCAAAACACACATTTAACTTACAGATCAAACATTAAAGATCCATCAGGTTGGTCCAGTCCTCAACAGAACAGATTCTTTTAGATTTGAAAAAGACACTTGTGTTGATGGAAAGTTCAATGACTTGCTTTAGTGTGTACTTTCTCTCACATCTCCTTCTGCACTATGCTAATCTGGTACTGTGAGAAGTTACGGATATCTTGGAATGCACATCTCATATAACCTTACTTTGTCTGTGCTCACCATCACATTGGTAAAGAAAGCACAGCAGCATCTGTACCATCTTAGGCAGCTGAGGAAATTTGAGCACTGCAGAAAACGTTCTGCACAGCTACAATTGAGTCTTTTCTCTGAGGCTGTATCACAACTTGGTTTGGGAACCGCTCCTCCAAAGATACAGGCTACACAGTGTGATCAGGTGAGCAGAGCACATCATTGAAACTACTCTGCTGACCCTGCAAAATCTCTACATCAGGCGGTATGAAAAGATAGCAGAGAGGATCATTACAGACTTACATCACCCTGATCACAGCCTGTTCTAGAGGCTACCCTCAGGATGACGATGAGAGGTAGCTTTTTTCCCTCAAGCCATATGGACTGTTAATTCACAGACTTTTGTTTGACATTTGGCTGCTTATTGAACTCACTCACACTTTTGTCAGTGCAATAAGACTTAATATATACAAATATATATATTATGACATGGTCTTTTTTATTCCAGATGCACTCTGAAACGTTTTAAATTATGCTTTTAACATTGTTTTACACCCTATTAGGTTACCTCTTAATATATGTTAATGTGCTCTTTTATTTCTATTACTTTTTCCATGTCTTATTTTCTTGTGTTAGCTGGTGGATTTAGACAAACTTATTTCACTGTGCTTGAAGTTGCTGCAAAAACTTGTGACATTAAATAACTTTGAACCTTGAACCTTGGTAGAGAACACAGCATGAGCCCCCATTTCTCTGCAGAGCTGTCAGTGATTATGTCCTCTTTTATCATTAAGTAACTAAGCAAGAGAAAACTACTACAAAAATTGAACCCTGTGCATGAATCAGCATGATAAGAATGAGTTGTCCTGAGAGAAAGCAGGATTGAAAAAAATGAGATGTGTATTTTAATTTTCTCGTTTGACCCATGATCCATCTGTTTTTATGGAGGAGATGATGGGCTTTATGACCGCCACAGCTGCCAGTCACCAGGAGCTCTGAGTGTTTTGGATACACTTTCAGGGAGCGGTTGTGCCATCCTTCGTTTTATCTGGTCTATGGTGTATGCAAACTGCTAACTATGATATTTATAGCGAAGCCTTGTGAAACATTTAGCGACTGGTTGAAATTAATTTCAGATGGTAGGGCTTCTGCTTTCTCCTGAGATTCAGACCTAGACGCCTCATGCATGCTAATCAGATACACACTTTCTTTTTGTATTTTCAACCAGGTTTTCTATTAGATATCCAGCTTTTTGTAGATGTTTAATGAGATTCTCAATTTTGACATCATAATCACTTTTACAAGCCAGATTTTCTTTAATAAAGACTAAACTCTCCCCTTAAGATTTAGTCAGAGATGTGTTTGGGAAACGCTTTTGTTAGAAAACAACACATTGAGGTAACTACTATGAGATGAATTTGTATGTACTGTGTGTGTTTGTGTGTAGGTTTGGGGAAAAGAAGAGAACCTGAAGGACCTGCTGTCTGAAGTAGCTACAGGAAGCTTACAGGACGGACAGTCCCCTGGAGTCTACCTGTGTGAGGACCCAATCTGTGGCATGCAGGTACACACTCAACCACACAGTATAAGGTCCTGTAAAAATGTATAGGATAAGCCTCAGGCCTTGATTCAATACTGTAAGCTTTACATCTTTGTTATTTCTTGCCTAAGGCAGTTTGTGTTGTCTTCACTGCAGCGGGATGTGAACTCCAACTCACCTTGGGGCTGCAGATGTAATATGAGAGCTTTAGTACGCCAATAGTCTCCTTTTTCTTTAAATAGGTATATTTAAAAGAAATAGCTGACTCATTGATTCCTCAGTCTGACTAAAAATACATTTACCCACTGTGACTTGCTAAAATCAGAATCAAAGATCGAGACACAAAGAAAATGAGAGGAACAAAAAAGAAATGTTTTCTCGCCTATCTGTATTCGAGTTTTACCTTTTCGCATAGATGTCTGCGATTTAAATGAGACAATGACAATCAGCTCTGATTAGCATGACTCAGACAACACGCGGCTGCTGCTACCTTGCAATATTTTTTTATCAGAGGCTTTATTTGTTTGAAAGTCTCAGAAACTACTCTACTAAAGCACCAAAGTAGAAAATGATCAAATGTGCAGAGATTGGTGAGCTTGTGTGTGTGTGTGTGTGTGTGTGTGTGTGTGTGCATGCGGAATGTGTGTGCGTATTTGTGTGTGTGTGTGTGTGTGGTTTTGAGCCCTAAGCTATATATTTATAGGATAATGAGGTCTGATACAAGCACATCTGTGTAATCCTTAACTAATCTGGCATAATCTCATCAGTAATGATACCCTGCAGTACCACACAAACACACTCATATGCACATACATACACACATGCATAATCCCTCTCTCTCTCTCTCTCTCTCTCTCTCTCTCTCTCTCTCTCTCTCTCTCTCTCTCTCTCTCCCTCTCTTATGCCTGCTCCCCTCTATCTCTGTCTTCCATACCTGTGGACAAATTAGAAAATATGCTATTTGAACATGCCAATTCTCCCAGTACAAGCAGGATTCTCATTTTACAGAGTGTTAACAGTGTTTGGATGCTTCTTGGCAGGTACACTGAGCTCCCCCTCAGCTATGATTGAACAGTGTGCTCCCTCTTTTGTAGCTGTCCATCTCTTTTTGTTATGCCCATGAGGAAAACACTCACATTTTTGTCTTCCTCTGCATGTTTCACAGCTCCAGAACCAGTCTGAACTACGTGCTCCAACCCCAGAGAAGGCAGCCTGGTTTCTAGATGCCGCCATAGCAGCCCGCCACAGCAGCCAGCGCCCCAACACCACCGAAGAAGAACACAGGAACTCTCACATGCTGTTTACGTTACACATATACCAGTATCGCATGGAGAAGACAGGCAAAGGAGGGAGTAAGTTCTGTTTGTTCTCTCACTGCTATCATAACTTTTGTTAAGCTATGATTACTGTTATCACTAGTGATGCTTTTTATAATACTATTATTAATACTTATACATAACATCAACTAATACAACAGCTAACTCTGCTGTTGCAGATATTGACATTGTTAGCACTAATTATCTCTCACACGCCTTCTTTAAACCCTACATCTGTCAGTCAGCTGAAAGAAAGTAGACACAAACATGTTATTAACTGTCAAAACATTGCTTCACCACATAGAAGCAGACAACAAATATTAACAGATCAACATATTTACCAATAGAATATCTGAATAAATAATCAATAGTATATGTGTCAGAGTTGTTGACAGAGTTATATCTGAACCCATGAAATATGATTATATATATAGCTTCTGTGTTTACATTAATTTACATTTATTTCACACATTCACATATGGTTTGCATGAATTACTGACTGATAATGCAAGAGGAGTGTGAGTTCCTTTGTGTGTGACTGTGTTTTTGACAAGGACACAATGTGACAGATGAGGACAACCAAAGACAGTTAATTGTCCCTTTGAGTGATTATACAGCTGCAGAGAACAAAGCAGAAATGTTTGTGAGCATGTACACAAACACTTATACCACATGCTGGCAGAGGGGATGTATAAGGATGTCATAAAAAAAACAACAATGTGTAAACACACTCTTTCACCACATGTTTTCAGCTACATATGGCTCACCTAATTACAGTTTTTACAGCTTTGACCTTTATAGAACTACACTTTCTTTTACTCAGAAAGTATGAAAACAACTCAAGCTTTAATCTTTGGACATGTTTGTATAGATCCTCATTTTCTTTTAAAAAAATACTGCTGTGCACTCATTCCTGTTTAAGCTTTTGCAGGTCTTCAGCATGCATTTGATTTAGTTTAAGATCTTTTTTTAAAACTGTAACTTTTTCTAAATGTCAACTAAACTAAACCAAAACTAACAAGATCTGCTTCTACTTTGATAGAAACAACAACAACAAAATTGTGGAGTCTACCTTTTTACCTGACCTTGATTATGGTAATTTGTTGTACATGAATGCCACTGCTCAAGTCTTATATTTGCTGTGCAGTGTTTAACATAGTGCACTAAGATTCATTACAAGCTGTGATTTCCTCACTCACCTTTACACGTTATATTCTAAAGGTGATTGGATTGCTTTAAGTAGATTGGTATGTCTTCATTTCTAAAGCCTGGGTGGAATCGACAACCTTCTTTCATTGGGCATTGCACTGTTCGCTTGAGCAGTCTGTCGTCTTAGTTTATATTACAAAACATAATTAGCCTTGATGGTTTAGGTTCAGTGAAAATCTCTTGAATTCAGGCTTTCTGTCTGCAAATGTTTGTACTGATCATTTTAATGGTATATGTTTGTGCTGTGTGAGTCTCATTGTTGTTGTGTTTGTTGAAACGGTCTTACTGCCATTGTTGTACACATCTCCTTCAGAACAGAGATCTCAGAAATCTGATAATGAAAGTTAAACTAACTTTAAGTGTTCCTTAAACTTTATCCAGATACTTTCACTTTCTCCTGTGTCTCATACAGTCTGCTCCACCACCTTGCTTTTGTCTTTCCTCTGCCACTTATTTTGACCTATTTTGTCTCCTTTGCCAGTGTCAGGAGGCCGCAGTCGACTCCACCTGCTGGACCTTGGCAGCTGTGATGTCAGAGTACTTGGAGGTGGAGGAGGAGGAGGAGGAGGAGGTGGTGGTGGCGGTAAAGGCAGGGACAGCTCTTCACCCAGCTCGGCCCCTCTGTGCCTCTCTCTATCCGCCCTCGGAAACGTGATCCTTGCACTCGTCAACGGCAGCAAACACATCCCATACAAGTAAGGTGGTGTGCAAATGTTTGTGTGAGAGGAGAGGAGAGGAGAGGAGAGGAGAGGAGAGGAGAGGAGAGGAGAGGAGAGGAGAGGAGAGGAGAAACTTGGAAAGATGCTTTGAACACAAGGAGAATAAATGAGGTATAAAGAATAAAAGAGGATACACAAGGGGAAGTTTACCAGAAAAAGATGTGTGGAGAGGAGTGAAGAATGAAAAGAGGAAGAAATAAGCTTGCTTTTGGAGCTGGGGAAGGAAGTGGGAAAAAAGGATGAGAGATCTCTCAAGTTGTTTGAGGTTTGGGGGACTTAATGTTATAAACAACAACAGCTGCTGTTACATATTCATCATGTTCGTTTTGCTGCTTAACTGACTGGCAATGAGAGCAAAGGGAAGAGAGATGGAGGGATAAAAAAGGCAGGGATTGTAGCCAGAGGTAAAAAGTGAATATAAGAAGTAGTAATTACTGAAATTAAGTGGAGTATGCTCAGGTAATAATGAGTTTGCCCGGTATTTACTCAAATTGTAAATGTCCTCATTTCACCTTTCCCTCTGTTTAATTCCTCCTATGTCCCCTCCTTCCTCTCTCCTTGAGGGCTGTAGCTCTGTACTTCGTGCTGGGTTAATTTAATCACCAGCGTTTGCATTTACATTGCAAAACAACCTGCAAGCTACCACTGAGGCTGCAAGCAAAGCTGTGCTCAGTCTCATTTGGCACTGTTTATTGGGATTAAGCCTGGTTCAACAATGCTGCCATGTCACTGCCACTTCTCTCCAACCAAGGGCTGAGAACAGCTCACAGAATCACACATTTCTAAACAGAGCTCAATGGAACATACGTGGAGGTCAGTGGAGATGTTGGGTGTATGTCCCTGCAGGGCTTAAGTCAGCAGGATATACTAAGTAGGACTACCTAATAGGTATTGATTCAAACCTTAAAGAGTGTATTTGTCTCATTACTGGTCAAAATATCTCATTACACTTCATTTAAGCCACATTGGCCCGACAAGTCCAGACATAAATCTCATTTTAAGATACTAAAAGACAAAAATAAGGACTTAATTGGTTGTAATGAGTACAAATAACTGCCAACACAACTAACAAAATGTATTACAATTTTTCTTAAAAAAAAGATTCAGAAACTTGTTAAGAAAATTAGCATGCTGCATTGGCAACTATTTTTACTAGTTCCAACTCAGTCATTATTGTCAACTAAGAATATCTTATTATCTTGTTTATATTGTTGTCATATCTGGAATATGTGACAGGTCAATGTGGCTTTAGATTAAATGTAATGACATTCTTTGACTAATACAGACACAAATACACTCAATAACATTTGAGTTTATTGCAGTGTAGCAAACACTAGACCAGAGTCCAATGGTGGTCAATATTTGGCCACAAAGCAAAGGATTAGGGACAGATGAAATTCTTTAACTCTGTCTAAAGTTCATCCTGTAAGATTTCATTAAGTCTTAATTGGATCAAACTTACCTATGTTGAGATATATTTCTAGATGAGTCGACCTCCTTGACCTTTTCAAAGTTCACCAAGTGCTCTGCCTTGAACAACAATACAACAATATTAAAAGAGAATGGAACAAACAAAGAAATACTAGATTACATGTGAGGTAGGCAGGCACAACTTAAATTTCAACAGCAGTCAGGGATATAAACAGGGGGCTGAAATATTACAGAAGATCAGGGTAAAGAGAAGTGGTACCGATATTAGGCTCTTAACAGATAATCTCAAGATCAGTAGAACAGCCAAGAGCCAAACCTTTCTGAGCTTTCAATCTTAAAAGATGTTCTAAAACTTATTGGGAGCAAGTTCAGGTGTGCTGAAACAGAAATGATGATCTCTTTATTAAGTTACAGTTGAAATTCTTGATCCTGCATTTTGGACAAGAAGTTTTTTAACAGGAAAATTCTTAAGAGATCCAAAAATGTCTGCAACAAATTTCATTTCAATCCATCTTTTAATTCTTTAGAAATAAAAAAAGTCCATCCTTGTGGTGATGCCAGAGAAAGGTTAGGATCATCAGAGACATCAGGTTTTACTTGTACATATTTAAATGTGGATCTGCGACGGTTACAAAACCAACATTTCGTTGAAGTCCAGTTTGTGTCCAAGAACTCTGCCTCATTAATTTCTTCACACTTAAAGCCAGAGCCGGTCTGCCAGCGCTCCACGACTTCAGGGATCTGGTCCCACCCTGTTCTTATAATCCCAGTCCTTTTCCAGTGCTGTTGCTAGGTAACCAGTGAATTTATGGCAGTTGATCAGTAATATAATAGACATTTGTAGCTTTCCAGTTCAAGGAAAAATGTGCCGACAGTCGTCTGTCACTACAAAATCAACACTCTGGATCCAAGTCTCCCTGCATGCTGCCAGGCAGACGAGAGTGTTGCCATACTCATGTTTCAGACACAACATGCTTGTGTAGATTTAAAGGCTCTGCACACAGTCACTCTTCAGGGACTCAGTACAGCTCCTTGTCCAAAATTAGACCACATGCCATCTGGTTTGCTGTATCTCTCTCCTGGCAAGGTCCTCCTTCAGTCACAAAGCTCACTGATTCAACTGACACCCCCATTCCTGTGCTGTCTGCAGTATCTCTGTCAAAACAGACAAGCCATGGACAAAGATGAGAAAAGAGAAGATGCAACTTTGTTAATCCTCAGGGCGGATCTGGTGCCATATTGCTCTAACATTACAGTAAAAAGATAAAGTAATGCAAAAGAGTCACAGATATACAGTATATGAAAAATACAAAAACATAAAGTGCGTCATACTGTAAGATATTAAAGGTACAGTGTGCTGAAATGGGAATATTTGGTGGTGTCAGTCAGATCCTAGATTGAAACCCTCCCTCACTTGCAGGGTTTAGTGCAATGAAACTGTGCCTGGGATATCAATAAAGTATGTTCAGTTAGGTTACAATGTAAGGGAAGAACAGAAGTAATGGCATCATTGATTTTGGAGGTAGTGAAAACTAATATTGCACATAATAATGAAGAAAACATATTATTTGATATTAAACGTAATGCTATAATAAGATAATAATGAAAACTGGTTATGCACATGATTGTAAAAGTGAAAGTAATATTGTGTTAATAGCGTAATAGATGGATCAGTGATATTGCAAGTCCCTTGCATTGAAAAATATTGCATATGGTTAATGAACATGATGAAGCCAAATATTAAATAGTACTGCGACACATGATACAAACAAACATTTTCCATCTTTACCCCTGCATGGCCACAGGTAGAAAAGACATCCCATATAACTCTGTGGCACTCCCAGATGGTCTCAGTCTAGTACTGAAGGTGCTCTTGTAGGACTCCAAGGTGGCTTGTGAGAGGCAAGAGGTGATGCTGAATTACAGGGCAGTTTCCTCAGCCTACTCTTCCAAGACACTTCCACCCTAGTTTGACTCCAGGACAGACCAAACCAGCTTTCTTGATGAGCATTTTGAGCTTCATGGTGTCATTTGCCTTCTGCCTACTAAGCCAGCTGTTCCATATTTCAAATTTTCAGTTGTTGATATTGGCAAAACAAGTCTAGAAATTCCAGCACACTCTTGGAAACACTACAATCAAAACAAAAACAATGCCTTCAGTAATGTGGCATCTTGAAATGTGCTACCTAATGATTGTTTCTTGTAGGAGTGATCTAGGAATTTAGCAGCTACAATAATTAAAGGCTACTTTTAATCATAAAGAGCATCGTTTTAAACACAGTCACCTTCCTTGGGAGAAAAAGTAATAAATTCAAAGGCTGAATTAACATGCTAATGAATACTTCATGAGTCATGAATTTACCTACATTAATCTCAGGGAGACATTCAGAGCTAGAGAGAGACCGAGGAGAGGGTTTGTTAAAGCCCGAGGCAGCACAAAGAGAGAAAAAACGAGAGAAGAGAGGAGTAGAGCATCGACGAGAAAGAGGAGGTCAAGATAAGAGTGTGTACATACTGTGTGTGTGTGTGCATGTGAATGTACACATATGTGTGTAAGATGTGCCTGCAGGCTGTGTTTTTAGAAAAGGGGGACAGCAGTGTGAGGCATTGGGCCACAGAGGAGCTTTACTCACTGTCAGCCTGCAGGCCTTAACACATACACACACATGCACACACACATATACACACACACCCTCATACACACAAAGGGCTGTGAATGACTGCAGTGGCCCACCCAGGAGAAAGTCTTTTCTTAAACACACAGCCTACTTTTACACTCCCATCTGCTATTATAATCTCTATGAGACGCAGACCATCTCCCAATATTAGACTACATAATATCCTGAGTGCTTCTTTAAGACTCTGTGAGCTTTACCCGAAATAGAAAAACATTCATATGCTTTAGTTTCACACAGCCAATGACATCCATTCACTTGGCCTCTCAGCTTCTTTAACAGGAACAAGTTAGGCCCAGTGTCTTTTCTTTGATACTTGGACTATTCTCTCCAATTTGTGAAAAATGTTACACGACCAGGACAAGTTATTTTTAATCCTTCAATATCAAGCATGTGTGGGCGTCTGCTGGAAAATCAACCAGCTTTTGTCACTTTTTCAAAAAAAAAATTTGAGTGACCGTGTTCATTTCCAACGCTCACATCTCGCTGTATGTGTGTTACCAGGGACAGCAAGCTGACCATGTTGCTAAGGGAGTCGCTAGGCAACATGAACTGCCGGACCACCATGATTGCTCACATCTCCGCCTTACCGAGAGATTTCTCAGAAACCCTCTCCACCATCCAGATTGCTTCCCGGGTGCTCCGCATGAAAAAGAAGAAAACTAAAGTGACCGTGGTGAGTTAGAATCAAAGCACAATGCTTTATTAAATGTAATGTAATAACACTGAAACTCTGAAGTTCAAGGTACAGATGACTAAAATCAGAGGTAAGACAGAAAAGTGGCTGTGACTCAGTGAAACACATTCATCCTGCACATTATCTTGACATTGCTCTGCATCATGTTACATTTTATTTTTGTTGATGAGGAAACCGTGGTCTTGCATAACTAACTGCAAATTACTTTTAATGGTGACTCATTTGTGCACCAAATATTGTGCATTCCTTTTACTTATCTCTTTTTCAATCACTACATGAGCCTGAAGTGCTGCTGACATCCTCCTTTGCCTTTCACTTCATGCCCACTTCTTTCAAAAATCAGAAGAAAAAAGGGGTGAGGGCTTCAGCGCTCTAAAAATAAAATCTAACTAAAGAGAGAGATGGGGAAACCTTTAAGTGTCTGTGTGTAATAGAAAAAGGAAAAACTAAATTAGTTTAGGGCTCTTATCTTCAATCTGTTTGCTTTCTCAGCTGGTGCATGATCTGTATAGATTTAAACCTTTACTTTTCCTGGTCTCTCTCTCCCGTCTCTAACTGTCGATTAAATGCTAGAAAAAAAGATCTCTCTGCGAATCTAAAAGAGAACATTTTCTCTCTCACCGCCCAACTCTGCCACGTCCTCTTCTGTCTCTCTCCTTCTCCACAGCAGTACACCTCCAGCTCGTCTGGAGGAGAAAGCTCCTGCGAGGAGGGTCGCATGCGTCGCCCGACCCATCTGCGCCCTTTCCATCACCGTGGAGACGCTGACTCTGACCTTCAGTTGCTGCGTTTGTCCAGCGATCCTGATGAATACTCCAGCAGCGAGCAGTCGTGTGACACAGTTATCTACGTGGGCCCAAACGGGGCTGCAGTGTCAGATAGAGAACTGACGGACAATGAGGGACCACCGGAGTTCGTACCCATCATTCCTGCTCTGCTCAGAGGCAAAACGTCAGAGCAGCACCAAGCTCAGAGTCAGGCAGCCGGCGCACAGAACAAGGTGATTTACATAGATTTAAACTATGAGCAAACATCAGATGGAGATTTGTTGTTAAGAAACATGAGCTGACTTCTTACTTACCTGTGATTTCTGCTTCTGCAGGTGCAGTCTCAGCCAGAGGAGCAGCCCAGCGGCCCACCTCAGCCCCTCCCTCAACCTGCTCAGTCACTGCTCGGACAGCCCCTGGCCCCCGTCCCAGAGGAGGGAGCTGAGTGCCTCAAGTGCAACACTTTTGCTGAGCTGCAGGAGAGACTGGACTGCATTGATGGCAGCGAGGAGGTGACAAGGATTTTGTGTCCTCTTTACTGTTTACGAATAGAAAAAATATTAATATGTAACACATAAGACAGAAAAGTAAAGTGTTTTAATGATGGGGTCTGCATTTCACAGTTAATGTTAAGTTATTTAGCAAGTTGATGGCCTGTTATCGTCTGTCCTTTTCGATAAGCATACAACTTCATTTAAAAAACAATGCAGTTAAAAAGCCTCCCTGTTGTTAAAATATTTGCACAGCAGCATGTTCATCCACTTTAATGGGACAGCTTTTTTTATGTTGTGTGCAGCTGGTTATCTTTTCTTCTCATCCACCACCATCAAAGTCCTCTTTGTTTACTGTGTGCTCTTAGTTTTACAATAAAGGGGACAAATGTGGAGTATTTACTTTGTCAGGAATTCAATAAAAACCATCTCAACCTTTCTCATATGAAGAACAGAGATTCATCATCAATCTTTCTCCTCTTTCAGGTGGCAAAGTTTCCTTTTGAAGAGATTCCAGCCAGCAAACAAAGTGCCCATCAAGACCAGTGTCCATCTTTAGCTGTCCCAACCTCTGCACCTGCTACTGGACCGGATGCTGCAGAAATCAGTACAGGTTAATCTATGAATTACTTGTGAAGTATGTCAATTCCGAGTCCCGGTGTCTTTTAGTTAGTGGACATTTAGTCATTTATTAACAACTTCAATGACAGCAAACAAGAGACTTGTAGTTATGTAATTCAGCATTTATATAATACTCATCCCTTGGCTCTTGCAACACTTTAACTCTGATTTTGTGATTAAATGTTCTTGTCCATCATCTCACAGATTCTGTAGATAGTGTAGGAGGTGTAGAGCAGTCCTCAGTCTGCTCATCAGCTGTAGCAGCCCCAAAAAGGAGGACCAATGACCAGCAACTACAGGAGATCAAGGAGGTGGTGGAGGAGGCGGAGCTGGCCGGGACCATGATCCACAACCTGACACAGAGTTCTGGTTCCCCCATAGTTACTAGTGCCAGGAGCATTACAGGAAGTAACTGCATCACCTCCAACCCACTGCAGAGGGCAAAGAGCTCAAGTTTACATGACAGGTGAGGACAGGTGATACTCTCTGCCTCACTGTGACAATGAAATACTACATTGTATTTGACGTCATGTTCCCTACAATGTCTGTCTGAACAGCCGTGAGAGTCTGAATGCAGGGAGCAACGCTGATGGCAAGGCACGCCCGCTAGGATCCCCACGCCTCGGCATCGCCAGCCTGACAAAAACCTCAGACTACAGGTAGAGTTGATGCTTTGTTTAATAATATTAATGTTCTTGAAGAAATGTACATATTTACTTTCTCAACAGTAAGTAGCTATGATTGACACGATGTGTACTGGTGTAAACATTAGCATGACAGACCAGCAGCATAATGTTTGATCTTGTTTTCCTCCTCATCAGACCTCCGTCCTCTCCGTCCCAGCGGTGTAAAGTCTACACGCAGAAAGGTGTGATGCCGGCAACTCCTCCTCTGTCCTCATACACTCTGGCTCAGGATGGTCAGACCACAGAGGCTCTAACCTCTGATAGTACGTATCATGATCATGTTTAAGATTTATAATTATGCCTGTGGCCAAATTTTGAAATACATGCTTGATTTAACTACTGATGAATGTAATTCTGACTCTGTGTACTGTAACTTAAACCATTTATAATTAATACAATTGGTTTTCTTTATCTTTTAACATTAATTTTCTGCACATAATTAAGAGTATTATTCTTAATTATGGATTAATCCACTTAATTTAACTGCATTCAGAACATCTCATCCATTCACTGCTGATTAAAAAGCCTGATCATGACACAGCCCGTCACAGTCTATCATAGTGTGATGCTTATCTTCATGTCTTGTGTACTTGTAAAACTAAAGTTAGTAAGATGACATATGTACTGTGTTTCTAACCTTGCAGACAGTTTGGCTGCAGACAGTGGCCGGTCGTCCACGGAATCCCCGCTCTCCAGGACTTCTCCAGTGGGCATGAGCCCACAAGTCAGAGAGCCGACTCAATCTCTGTCTGCCAGCCTGGGCTCAGCAGAGACTCTCTGTGACGATGATGTCCCTCCCATTCCCCTGGACACACACAGGGATGGTGAGTTGCAGAACAATTTGACAATTTTTTTTAAGTAAAGCAAAACAAGTGATCTACATTATGAAAGACACTCAGAATAATGTTGTGTTGAGAAAGAACATTTCGGAACTTAAACAAGCTCTCAAACTCTGCTCCCCTGCAGCCACAGGACCAGCAGTATCTATAGCAACAGTTGGACCTCTCTTGCACGTGGAGGATGAGCTGGTGTACACTGTGGGCTCTGGTGGTGAGGAGGATCTTGGTGTTACAGCTCTCATGGAGACTCAGGGTCTGACCTGTGGCCCGACGAGCATCATCAGCTTCAACAGCAACTGCTGCTCTGTCACAGATCTCGCCTCGGGCTCTCAGGCCGTTTGCATCATCAGCAGTGCTGCCGAGGAAGGAGCTGTGGAGGATTATCACATGGCTGCAGGCCCAGTGACAACCTCAGGGGTTACAGAGGTTGTGGCCATGGCAGAGGTTAGTATGACTGACAAGCTTTCGGTATTTAAAGAGTAAGAATGAAATGCATGGCTGAGCACTGATGGAAAAACTGTTTCATAATAGCCATTGTCTGATTGGCCTATGAAAGCAGTGACTCCATTACGAAGGATAATAAGCCTATCAGTCCTAGATTTTTTAATTTAAATTCAGACTATGATTTACATATAGGGCGGATTATTTCACATACTTGCCGTGCATACAGCTACATCCCATTTATTCTTGCTATGTTGAAGAATCCCAAAGCGTTAAATTTAAAATATTGCACAATAGAGAACACTGTTAAATATCAGAACAGCTGTGATTGGGGTCATTAGGGTGAAGGCGCAGTCGATTAAACAAAATATTGAAAGTCTTTCTGATATTCAGTAAAACAGCAGATGTTGCTTTCATAAAGCAGATCTACAAGAATCATACATTTTGGTAAACAATAATAAGCAACAGCAGACTATCATTTGATAATCATTCTTTTGCTTTTCTTGTTTTTCAATATAGCACACCTAACTAGATAATGTCCTTTTATAGGTGGCCATGGCCAAGCTGCGGATCGAAGGTGAAGCCTTAGCTTCAGTCATGTCTAGCCGGGGGTCGCCCATCTCTTCCTGGATGAGTGATCTGAGTATGGGCAGTGAAGGTGACCAGTCTCTGCACAGCTTCAGTCAGTCCCAGAGTCAGCAAGGGGAAGCCCTGGCTGAACCTGAACCCAACCTTTCGTTTGGAGAGGAGGGGCTGGGGGGTTTCGACAGCTGTGGCAGCCCAAGGAGAGGAAGCCTGGAAGGAGAGATGGTGCTGTCGGACAATGGGAGCAGTAAGGGAACTCCAACCAAAGACAGGCTGAGGAAAATGCCTCCATCAATGGCTAAGACCAACATCCAGATTCTCACAGGACCAGGAAACCTCTCTCCCTTTAAGACCACTATCAGCGTGCACCCATGTATGGTGGTTAAACCCATGGTCATACAAGAACCAACTATCCTGTCCTCACCCAACAAGACCAGTTCAATAAAAGATCCCATCAAATGTAATGCACCACATTTAGCTTCTTTATCTAGTGAGATGAGTTTTGAAGACCCCTGGTTAAAGCGTGGTGTGGAGATGGGGAAGTCAGGGAAGAGAGAGGCAGAGCAGCCAAAGAACCAGGCGGGAGCAGGGAACGGAGATCACAGGAGCTTCTGCAGAGAAGGTAAGCAGGGTCTGACTGTGATGACAAATCCAACAGAAGTGTAACATCTCCCCTAGCCAATCTGGACACACACATGGACTACTACTGTAATTAATACCTTTTATTTACTGTTTATGCCAGTACAATGTTTTTACGTTTCATCATTACACACAAAAACTGCTCTGAAAACATTTTTAAAAAGTTTATTTTTCAGCATAGTAAGCTGCACTTACATAAAAAGACTTGAAAAATAACATTGTAAGAACGATTTTTGAGTTGCCAGGTTTTACACTGGCCTCTGCCTGACCTGTTGGTCATCATAAAGTGTTATTACTTTTGAAGGAAGGACTTCCTCCTAAATAAACACAAGTCTATGTTTCCATTAATTTTCTTCTTTTGCCCTTCTAGAGAGCAAGGTTAAGCTTCAGTGTATTAGCTTTTAAAAGAAAATTTAACTAAGTGGTAGAAATATTAAACGTAGGAATTTTCAGAAGTGATTAATTTACTAGTTGTTAACATTTTAACACATTTAAACTCTATCTTACCAACTAGTATAGAGGTAAGAAAGACTGTCAAAACTGTATCTGCAGGTTAACAACAACAAATTGGTTTTCTGAGTGCGTCTAAGCAAACAAAGCTGGCCCCACCAGCCTTTGGTCCTCCTGATAGGTTAATCACTACAGGCCCGTGGTGGTAACGCATTGGTCCTGGTTATATACCAGTTTAATCAGAAACAGCCTACACACAACTTTATCTCCATTTTCTAGATAAATACTGCAAAACTGCGCCGGAGATGCCATCTGTGCATGTTTATATCTGGATAGTAGAGCATTATAGCATTATGTCAGTAGCCATTTACCTGAGCTACAACCCTCTCAACCCAAACCCTGGTCTTATTAAGGCTAGGTCACTTGCTCATGGGAACGACATACATATGTACATAACATATAATTCTGATGCATTTTGCCGCTCTTTCCTCCAGACTCTTCTAGTTTAAGTGCACTCACTCTCAGGTCTATCTTTTCACACTATCTTTATCTGTCACCTGCCTCCTTCACTGTACTCTGATGGTACACACAGATGGACTGTTGTTTAAAGTGAAATTACTTTCTTGTCTTTTTGAATAACCTTTATCTTTGCTCTTATTCACTCTGCTTCCATCATCAGGTGGGGATCATGGCAGCTCCAGTTCAGGTGGCGAGGTTGTGTCATCTCCAGATTCCTTTAAGCGAGTGGTGGATGGCTGTGAGATGGTTGCTGTTGTTGCCCAGGGAGACTGCCTCACTAGTATCTACAATGCAGACATCCACCGCACTGCCAGTCTTCCCCGAGGCTGGCACCGTCTTAACCGCCATGACGGCTTAGACAACGGAAATGAGTATCGTAACCTTGGCGTCACAACTTCTACTCCCTGTAGTCCCCGTTCCACACTCGACCGCAGAGGATCAAATGGGAAACAGGGCTTCTTCTCCCACAAGAAGGGGGGAATACCACCTCTTCCACCTGTACGGAAGTCCAGCTTGGACCAGAGGAACAGGGCAGCCAGTCCTCTCCACCATCTATCATCTCTGAGCTCAGTAGATGATGCTGGGATGTCAGGATGTGGCCTCGCAGGTAACGCCAGACAGCGGGGCTCCAGCATCGACAGCAGCAGACTCTTCAGCGCCAAGTTAGAACAGCTTGCGAGCAGAACCAACTCTCTGGGTCGGGTCCACAATTCCCATAGTGGTTCCCACCACTATGACTGTTTCTCTCTGGAGAGGGGGGGCAGCCTGAGAGGAGGAGAAGGAGGAGGAGTGAGGGGGGACAGCACCATGCCTCGCACAGGGCGCAGCCTGACACGTGCTGGATCAGTGTCTTCTCCTACTGGAGGCCCCAGTAGTCCTAGCTTCAGTGCCAGTCCCAGTCCAAGCAGTGCTCCACAGTCACCAGCCAAAAGCAGCGGCCAGTCAAAGATCTCAGCAGTCAGTAAGCTGCTGATGACCAGCAGTCCCAAAGCCAGGAGTCTGTCTGCCTCCAGCACCAAGACGCTCAGCTTTTCCACCAAGTCTCTGAGCCAAGCTTCCAGCCGGAGCTCCAGCCTTCCTCCTAATGGAAAGGTAAGAAGGAATTCATCACTGTTAATAAAAACAGTTTTAACACCTGTAAGTTGCATGTCATCCCTCATCAGAACCTGTATTAACCAGCGTCAAACTTTTCGTTTTTGCATAAGAAGACATTTTATTGCTGTGAATTATCAAATGCATGAAATTTAAGGCCGTCATGGCCTCAATCTTTCTCTATCCACTTAAACCTTTATGTTTCCTCAGCCTCAGAGTTCAGTCCAGGGCCCAGTGCAGCAGCAGGGACCTTCCACTGGATCCTGGTCTACCCAGTCTTTGAGTCGCAGTCGAGGGGGAAGCCTAGCTGCCAAGCTGCCTCTCAGGGCCGTCAACGGCCGCATCTCAGAGCTCCTCCAGGGAAGTGCAGGCTCCCGTTCCAGGAGTCATGCCCAAGGAGGAGGCACAGATCCAGCAGAGGATAGAGGAGCTGGAGGAGCAAGGTCAGGCAGTTTGACTTTTTTTAATTAGACGTTTCAAGCATATCATTCAACAAGATAATTGCACCAAGTGCATTTTAAAGCCTGTAATACAAAGGGAATTCATTACACAACACAACACAAATATGATGGGCAACCAAGTTTGAGATAATCATCAAAAACAGAGCTGGCATCATAACTCAGAGAATACTGATGGTGTGAGATGCAAACTTTAAAATCTGCAGTTCAACTTTTGATGGGACTTTTGATGCAGTCATTGTCTTTGCTGCTTACAGTCATCTATAATAAAAATGAGAAATGCTATTATAACTTAATTCAAGAAGGACCAGTTAATTATGGTTTATATATATGTCGCCCATTTTTCCTGTTCACAGTGGAGGGGGAGCTGCAGCAGGCAGTGGAGGCAACCAGGGAGAGGAAAGAGCAGCAGTGGTCCAAACACTTCCCTCTCCCTACAGCAAAATCACCGCTCCTAGAAAACCTCACCGCTGCAGCAGCGGCCATGCCAGTGACAACAGGTATTGCCTAAACTCACTGAGAAATGTTTAAATCGAGTATCTTCTTTTTTTGATTTGACCTTTAACTGTGATCCTACATTGCCTCTAACAGCAGTGTACTGAGCGGTGAGCTCCCCCCGGCCATGGGGAAGACGGCCTTGTTTTACCACAGTGGTGGAAGCAGCGGTTATGAGAGCATGTTGAGAGACAGCAGTGAGAACACAGGGAGCACCTCCTCAGCTCAGGACTCCCTCAGTGAGCACAGCTCCGCAACCACCTCCTCAAGACGGAGCTCCAAGAGCAGCAAGAAGAGCAGGAGCAACACAGGTCACAGTTTTAACCTTAACAATAGCTTCAAGTGCATTTTTCACTTTTCACGTCAGTGTCCGTCAAAAATTGAGCAGACAGAAATGTTTTCCCTCTGATTGATGACATTGTTAACATCACAGGGTCACATGTAATTTGTGTTGACATTTTTTTTTTACAGTTTTAGAAGATAAAATAAGGTACCTATGCATGTCTCAGGAAACTTAAATCAAATATTTAAAATTCACATAGAATATCAAAATGAAATGTGTAATCAAGCTTCAACAAAAATCTGAGTGAAAATAAACATCCACAACTATGAAAAAACTCGGTTCAAAAGCAGCTCACGAGTGAGAGTTCACAGCCTGCATGTTTGAGCCGTCCGACTCTGAATCTAAAGACATAAAACCTCCAGAATTGGAAAATTAATCATTTCAAATGGTCTCTGGGTGCTGGTTTACAAAATACTTCAGAATCAGGACCTATATAATTTATTAGTTTTATTATCTAGTCTTTTCTTACCTCAAATGTACATAAGGTACTGTTTATGACCTCTCTTTACAATAAAATGTATCAGAAATGTCCCTTACATTATTGATATTGGTCATGGCAAACAAGAAATTGTTGGTATCCAGTGAAAAAGAATCACTGTGTGAACCCCTGAGCAGTACAATATGATTGTGATCCAAAAGACACTTCTGTGAAAGTCTGAAACTACAAACCCCCAGTGACTAAAAGAGCACAAACTCAGCAGGATCTAATGACATCTGACTCATGGTTTGTGTCAATTAACAAGTAATAACCTTCTTAGAGCCCCTGTGAGGAGTTATGAAACAGACTGAAATTAATAATGGTTCCTCTTTATGACCTACAAAAGCAAATGAAACCATCAAAAATGAGAGTGTCCATTTTTAAATATTTATTTTTAATGCATGCAACTACTGGGGGTTCTGAAGACAATGCTTTTGTATATGACAGTTTTAACAGGTAACGTTTGACTGTTTAAAGAAAGCAGGATGAGTTCTGTCTGAAAACATGACATGTACAGAACAAGATCAGCCAAGAGATCAGAGGTACGTCTTTGTCTGCAGGGATCTGCAAAATTGACACAAATGAAAGTTCCTCAAAGGAGCTGTAACCATCAAACATCAGTTTAGTTCATCAACAGTGTTCAGTGGAGTTCAGCTTTTTTCTTGTACTCATTCATTGCTTTTAGAGCTGAAGAACCCCTACATTGTTATTCTATAATGAAATTTGGAGCGGTAAACATGGTGAAATGTAATCAGAAGACTCATAAACCTTATTGAAAAATAATGACAAAGCTAAGAAAGTAATAAGAAACTGAGAGACCTCTATGGGATAAATCTGTCTGTGAAAAGTCACAATGAAAAAGAAGAGGTAAGGGGAAAGTGAAGAAAGCTGTGACTGCAGAAGGTGCCAGGTAGGAAAGGTGACCCTGACCACCCATCTGTGAAATGGTAAAAGGAATCTGCTGGTGTGGCTGTAATGAATATATATTCACCAGCACACCACACAGAGAGGCTGCTAATGTGCTCACCAAATCACACTTTACTGGTTAGCCAGGAGGATGGATATGTGCATAAAATCAGATTGGACGGAGTCGGCTCTTCCTGGTGTGTTTAAATTGGGGTAACCTTTTCCAGAGGTGTGTGCAGCGTGCAGCCTCACCTCACCGTGACATGTGAATTTACTTTCATTTGCCTCTAACCACAACTGATTCTGTGCTACCGAAAGGGTATACATTCTATTTTTGTTGCACATGCTCAAGAGAAATAGAATTCAGCCCCAGCTCAGTGACACAGAGATCTAAGAAGATGTGCAAAAGGAGGTGACGACAGAAATGTCAATCATTTCTATCAGCACTTGATTTCCATTTGATTCATTTAGTAGCTTCCCACATTCCTCCTGTATGTCTCTGCCTCTGCCATTTTTTAAAATCTTTTCCCCTCATGCATTATCCAACTCATTCGTCAAACTCTGTCCCCCTGCACCTTCTCCTCCTTTGAGACCCCCATTCTTTCTCTGTCTACATTTATTCCACTTCCTCTGTAATGAAATACAAATGTCTCTGCTTGACCTACCAGGGCCACATTGAGACCAAAAGACAGCTGCAACCTTATTAAAATCCCCAGTTTCTCCCATACCTCTCCCGCACACCTTATCTCTCACCCCTTGGTGAAATTGATAACTCTCATTCCTGACGACACGACCAGCAATTTCTATGCAAAGCACGTATGCATTTACAGTCTGAGTGCGTGTGATCACTCTAGCATGGTGGGCAGATTAGAGAGTGACCTGCTGCTCCTATCTGTGAGCCTCATAAACAGAGACGAAACTTTTTATCTCGCTTCACACTCCATTATCTATTTCTCTTTCTACTTTTTTGATAAGTCAATACTTTTCTTTCATGCTTTCCTCTCTGCCTCATGCTTTAGTGATTCAGCCGTCACCTTCTCTCTCCTCTCCCTCCCATCATCTCTTCCCTTAGATATTCTGACTATTTATCCATGCACTATCTTCCATCTTTTTCCTGTGAGATATTTATTCGGATGCAAAGCAAACTAGAAAAGGATGAATTAATAAATTAGCCCAAGTACCTCAAGTTTGGCTGTAACTATTATGTTGTTTTGGATTCAGGAGAAACACAAGTGCTGCTAAAAACAAGTTTCTCCTGAATTGCCATTTCTAAAGTTACGTGGGTATGTGGATGCATTAAAATAAGAGTATTGTTTCACCACTTTTTGAAACACTCAGTGATTTTCTTTCAGAGGTTTGATGAAAGATTAATGCCATTCTCATATTAGTAGAGCTACAGCGAGTTTGCTAAGCTGCTCGCTTAACTCAGCTTAGAGACAAAATAGCTGACTGCTCTGTAACTAGTTGTTTATATATCATTATCATGAGCGAAAGGGCTAAGCTACTGAGCCAACCTGCTGCTGTCAGTGGCACTATACTGGACATATACACATACAGACTTTCTATCTGATGTTTGGAGGGAAATACACTGAGCGTCTTTCCAAAGACCACAAACAGTTCATCTAGTGGTAAAAGATTAGAAACAAAGTACATCCTTCTAGTAATGACTAACAGGCTAAAGAGACTGATTTGCTAGTTTTGTAAGCAGGGTATATTTTTAATACTGTGGTTTAGTAGTCAACTTGAAGGCTTTTTGGTCAGTTGAAGGACCCCATCAATCAAATCTGATTGGACTTGGGTTGGCCTCACCTGGTCATGGGCTTGGAGTGGGCCTCTAAGTGGGACTCACATGTGCAACCCATATTGCTATACATGATCCATTTAGCAGGGAATGGGTACTGGATGGGTTCTAAGTAGGCTAAATTCAAACATTGTAAGCTCTGTGTGGAGCCCAGCGAGGGCCCTTCATCAACCTATGTAGGCTAACACATGTGGGGTTTCCATGGAAACAGAGGACAAAATTGGCTGTGTCCCAGTTGGGTATCCCATTTATGCCCCACATGGAAGTGCCAGCTTTGATAGTTTTCTTTTAAATATGATGAAGAATAGCTACTTAGAAAACAATCAGCTCATTACAAAGCACCACAATGCATCACTGCAAAGAGTTAAAATAACACCTACTGGTACTCAGGGTGACTGTGTCATATGTGTCAGAGCAAAAAGTGAACAATAGGAATAAGCAATGCTATTCAGGAACTGAATCTGAGAGTTCAAAGGCTGTAATAAATATGCTGGAACAACTTAAATCTTGACATGTGTATTTGTCCGATTTTTACTCAGTGTAGCACCAAATATGTCTCCAGATCTGGAAACACTTAAACAGCAGTTACATTTAAAACTATTATTACTAACCTTAATCTTAATGTTCTTTCAGGTCTCCAGCGTCGCCGCCTGATCCCAGCACTGACCTTGGACTCTTCATCCTCCTCACCCTCTCACCGTTCCTCCAAACAGACCATCACCTCCTCTTCTTCCTCCTCCTCAAGCCCAGGTGCATGCTGGGTAGATGGCCCTCTTGGTCCCCCAACTCCCTCAAACCTCCGGGCTGCAACTGCAACAGCAGAAACCTTTGAGATCAAGGTGTACGAGATAGATGACGTGGAACGCCTGCAGAAGAGGAGAGACAAAGGAGGGAGCAAGGTAAGAGAAATAGGTGCAATAAGGCTTGCTGTAAAAAGAGGGCAAAACAGAGTATGATGGAGAGTCTTTTGAAAGAAAAGCAGTAAAAGATTTAGGAAAAGTGAAAGTGTGTGGATAATTTATTGTATAGTGGTGTTAGAGTGAGGGATGTAGGGAGTGAATTAAAGAGGGTGCAGGGCCAAGGAGCAGAAAAAGAGGCCCAGAGGGCAGGAGGTATATTGCACTTGATGTCAATAAAATTGATATGATGAACAGTGGATGGGGGACACATTAAAAAGCAATATGTGCCCTGTTTGACTACTGCTGGAGGAGAGCTAGAGGAGGCAGGAGAGAAAAAAAGAAAAGTGAGAGGCTTTTTTGAGCAACTCCATGTGTCAGAAACCAACAAGTTTTAAAATACAACAATGAGAATGTTCACATAATGGATGAATCAGTAACTAAACTACCTTTTTTTTCTGCGTAACATTTGCCTCTGTTTTAATGTTAAGGTAGAACTTTAGAAATCATTAAAATATCTGAAGTGTTAGCAGAATACAGATCACAGAGTGCTACTGTATAACTCGTGAAATTGTTGCAAATGAATGCATACTGAAGGTTTGAGTTTTCACTGTTAAACCTTTATGTATTCAGGGAAGGGAGCATTGTCAGTTTTGGGGTAGAGGGTAGGAGAGGAAACCATGAAATATAGATTTTCCCTGCAGCGGCCTTAAGAAAGCCACTTAACCCCCGACTGCTCCAGTGAAGCCGCTCGCTGTCCGACAGCACTTGACTGCGGTCACACTAAGAGTCGATAAGGGGCCAAGGTGTGTAACTGAGTGAATGCCAAGCAGGCGGCTACAGAGAGCCACACATGTTTTACGACACACTCCTCTGGATTAATAAATGTGAACCATCTCTGTCTGTCTGTCCTGTGTGTGTGTGTGTCAGGAGGTGGTGTATATCAGTGCCAAGCTCAGGCTGCTGGAGAATCGTCAGCAGAGGATCAGTGAAGTCCGAGCCAAGTACCAGTGTCTGAAGAAGGAGCTGGAGCAAACCAAACAGTACCTGATGCTGGAGCCACACAAGTGGACCACTGAGTGTAAGTGGGACTGTGAGAAATCAGGGAGTCTGTGTGTCAGAGAGAGACAGACGCATGAACTATAGGTGTGACCTCAGGTACGCTCTGTCACTGAACGCAGGACTGATGTTTCCCTAGACCCCGAGAGGCTTGTCCTGATTATCAGAGCGATTCGGGGATTAAGAATGAGGGAACAGTATAATGTGATCATTCCTTTACCTTTCTAGTGCTGACCACTGGCAGTAGACTAAAAGTGAAAAAGTGTCACACACCATGGTTCCACATGTAGATTTCTTTAGCAAATTAAAAAAACAACATATGGAACCAGAGTGTGTGACACTTTTCACTTTGAATCAATATGGTTAGCCACAGAGAGAATCTATCTTATCTCTACCCCAGCTACATCATTAGAAGCTCCACCCAGAATTGTTTCTACAGATGCATACCCAAAATGAGGTGGATAAAAAGATTACATCGAGGCATTAGTCTGCGTCTATTTGTTGCTTGCAGCACAAAGCCCATTGGCTGGTTCACAAATATGTAGTTTAATTATAGCAAAGCCTCAGTAGACCCCTAGAACAGCTGAACACTAATGTTTTATCAGCGTTTTACACATAGTGGTAGGATTTGCATTTGTTGGGAATTGATTCCAACTGTGATTCACACACAGTTGACTCTCCAGTGAGTAATGTTGGGCGTCAGAACAAGGTGTATGAGATGAAAACAAAGCAACCGTGTCCATGCTCGTTGTAATAGTGTTTGAAGAATTTTTGGACAGCAACAAAGCTCCATGGTACAGAGTAATCAGAACGTATCTACACAGACCATTTATCATTTAATCACATAATCATCAACCTTCTCTGCCTGTCTATCCCTGTCCAGTTGAACTACAGCAGGTCTATGAAGTGGACTCACTGGAGTATTTGGAGGCTTTGGAGACAGTGACGGACAAACTGGAGACTAGAGTCAACTTCTGCAAAGCTCACCTCATGATGATCACCTGCTTCGACGTGTCCTCCAGACATCGGTAGAGGGACAGAGGGGAGAAGAGCTGGAGGATGGAGAGACAGACACAGCTAGAGATTTCGACAAGTAACCCTTTACTCCCTGATCAATGAAATGTATAAAAAAAATCTCCTATAAAAACATCTCATTAGACGTCTGAATAGTTAGTGGAAAGGACAAAAGGATGGAGTGACCCCTTGATCCTGCACATCATCCTTGTGTCTCCTTCAGATGTAAGTAGGTAGAAGGACAGACGGAAAGAGAGATGAAGGGATAAAGGGAGATATCTCAGATGAATCTGCAGATTATTTTCTCTGGGCTTGGAAACAATTTCAGAGACATCATCTACTGGACGAGCTACTTTGATTATGAATAAACATGGATGTCCAGAGGAGTAGACAGATGGTTCTGTGTCTGAAAACAAACATCAGACTCAACAAGTGAAAAGGGAAATGAATAATTGGACTGCTGAGACGCTTCGTAGACGGAGCTGGACATTTAGGAATGTGTGGAGAGGAAAGGAGTGGGAACAAAAACTGCCATTTTTTAAACTACAAAAAGATGAAGAAGAGGTGAAGGCGAAGAGAGGAACACTTTCTCATCCCCCAGCATTTTACAAGAGTACTTTAACACAGGAGAAACCTGTTGTCTGTAAATACAGAGCGCTGACTACGGAATGACCTGGTGTTATTGTGCAGTTAATAAAAGAGACCGCCCAAGAGAAAGACTGGAGGACAAAGAAAAATGATTTAGATAAGTGCCTTGTGAACATTTCAACAATACCCAGACCAGTTCTCTTCTCTCGATTTGAGTACATGCAGTAAGTACGGTGCTAGCATAGAAAAATAACCACACATGTTCAATGTCCTTGGAAAAGCTTTGAGCTTATAGCCATTTCTAAATAGGATGTTTTATTGTGGGTCAGTGCTGTGCTCTATGATGAACAAATTAACAGAATGTTTGATGCTCTTTAGAACAATGACAAAAGATGGGACAAAGTTTGATCTGGAAAAAGACCCACTGAACACTAAGACTTATACCAGTTCTTTAAAATATATCAAGTGTTGCAAGGACCAAACTTGAATATGACCATGATTTTCCCAGGACACAGAGATATGTGGTTTGGAAAAAAAATTCTCTTATGCTAGTTTTATTGTGCTGTTGTGTTCACCTTGACTCACAAAGAAAGAACATCTGACCCTCTGGGGAAAACATACAGTAGTTTTTTCCCCCCTTAAACTGACGTGAAGACTTTTTCATGTTAACAAAGCAATGAAACATGTGAGTCACATACATATGGAAATGAAAAATGTTTTTCTCCAATCCAGCGTCTAGTACATCCATGGATTGACTGCCCGTCAGACTGACTGTCTGTTGTTTGTATCCGTGTTATTCTGCTCTATTCTAAAAGAAACTGAATGATTTGTCAATGTGTGTGTTTTATAATAAGGTATCCTTTTTTATTTGAGTGCAATGGGACCATGTAGAGACTGTGTACGATAGCAGGATTATGAAGAATGGTAAAAGAGGTATTAGGGAGTAATGAGGCATAAGTCCATTGAGATACAGTCTTTAAATGTGAGCTGTATATTTGGAACAAAGTCAAGGATTAAGACTGAAAATACTTTCTAAAGACTTCAATTCTGGTTTAAAATAAGCTATTTAAAAAGTTCCTGTAGTGTCTTCTTTTGAAGGATACAGAAATTGAGTGACAAAAATATGTATAAAAAGAGAAATGAAAGAGAACTAAAGAAAGACAAGGACGACGACCAAACTAGACGATCTCTGCCTGGTTCCATGTTTAATGGAAGGATAGTAACTCTTACAATTTGTTAATATTATTATCTATGGTGCTTGAGATGTTTATGATATAAATGTTTGTACAATTATAAATATATAAAAGAGCCTGTTTCCCTCTGAAAGACAGAACAATACCCTTCGAATGCTTCTTATTCATCGCTGCCATCACGTCTGTTTTCAACCTCATCACCTTCTCTTCTCAATGCCTTTTACCCGGCAAGCAGAGAGCATTCTGGGAGATCCTGTATGTTGTTTGAAAGGAGGAACAGACACCGACGGACTTCACAGGAATGGAAATGATAATGATATTGGTATGATTTGTCAAAAGCATTATGATCCTTACAAAACAAAGTCTTGTCTAGTGTGACGCACAAGCAAACATGACTTTATGTTGGGATGCTTCTGTCTGCTGTGCAAAGAGTTAACAGTCATCCATCTGCAGTGACACATTTGAGATAATCTGGCGACAAATACCCTAGAAACCAAGATGCTTTTGACAGACTGGACCGATGAAGTGTTTCTGCTGGAGGCACATCTCTGATGGCCTCCATTCACCGTGCCAGTTATGAATGAAGGTTTATTTATTTGAGCTCAGGAGAGCAGATTATCAATGTTCTTATTTATTTACACCTTATGATCTTAAGAGTTACTATGCATTTAAGTGAAAGAAAAATAACTGTACAGCCACACAGTGTCATATATAAATATATATTCTGTACACATATCATATATACGCTCATTTTGATTTTATATATTTTCTGTTGATTTAGTTGCTCCTGTTGTTACCTGTTGGAGATTGTGATGGGTTTGGGTTTCCTAAAACATTCACAACCCGGGAACTGACACTGCTCCAGCACAATAGCTTAATACACACCTTGTAGAGAACGTTTTTTAAAAGTGATGGAAAACTAATTAGCATGAAAACAACTGTGTTGTTTGAATATTGCAAATATTTTCTGCCTGGTGTAATAAGCAGTGGATGTTTTTGGGAGCCCAAACTTCAGGATGGGCTTAACAGCTAGATTGAAGATGCTGTGGGTGAGTTTTTTTTACCCCCGATGTGTCACTGCCAAATTTTCCGTTGCGCACTTTATAATTCTCGCAATAATTGTGACAAAAACCTGAGTGTTTGTTGGCCCCATATAATAGCTGATTGAGACCTTACATGTATAATAGTTCCTCTTATCATCAGGGACAATCACACTTAACATATAGGCTTATGAGGTGGTTAAGAAACAGTTCTTCACTAAATAATGTTTATCAAATCAGCCTGAAGATCAAAAAAACATGAATAAACAAACTTACCCGTATAAGGTCACTTTTTTTGCAAGAGTTATAAAGTGTTATCTGAAAAAAATGACACACAGCATCCTAAAGTTCTTTTGTGTTGACTTACAGTCAGACCACATTCACAGAAACATTGTGCACATGCAGTACAATACTTACAGTTCTGATCTGATGTCAGACTGCAGGTCAGCAGCTGGAAAATCTTAACACAACTAATAAAACCCAGTTTGTGTCAGTTGAAAGTGCCAATCTTTGAACTGGAAGATGAGTTATTTTCTGGGAATATTAACCAGGCGCTCTAAACATGATCAGTGCAAACCAGAGGACATGCAGTGTGAGATTTCCACTGTTGCCGTTTTTCTCCATGACTCAAAATAGCATTTGAAATGTACTCAGCAGATGAGCTGTTTCTTCAGTAATGTGGTCTGACACAGTGTGTTGGTGGTCTGACACAGTGTGTTGGTGGAAGAGCAAGATGGAGGGATGTAAATAAAAAAATGTACCAAAAGAGTTGCACATTTGAATCTTGATTCTTCCAACAAAGAATAGCCAACAAAGTACAAGCTACACACCACAGTCCTCAGTAGAATTGAAACTACAGACTGATTATGTCATGGAAACCATGTTGATCACTGAGAGTGGGGAGATGGACAGGAGTGTTTATTGTCAGTGACCAGCCTGACTCTTTCGCTTTTCAGGAGCATCAATTTAATCACTCTTTTTTAAAGAAGGTGATCGAGGCACTAAGGCCTCATATTTATAAGATATGAAAGGTACGAGATTATTTTTTGTCAGCTGTCCTTCCTGAATATGCAAGGACAACTGTGTTGCTTTAAACCTAAATTATGTATTTGCCTTTTTGTCCAGTGCAACAATTTGCTCCTTTTTACATGAACTTGCTCATGGAAGCCTTAAATTGAATTACAGTGTTGACAGTCAACATCCTAAAATAACGTCTTTGCACACACAACATTTCAACTACTGCTGGAAAATTACTTTTAAGCAATGTCTTCAAAATTATCATTTCCATCCTCTTCTCACTCCTTATATAAACAGTTTATCAAAATTACAAAACAATTTTGTGTTAGCCAGTTGAAACTCGTTGAAACATTCTTGGATGTTCAGACCTGATTTTACACTATTTTTCAACCGAATTTCATCATTGGAATCACAGCTAGTGCTCTTCGGGTCATGTTAGCTATGCTTCTGTTAGGTGTCACTCTCTAACTTCTTTTAAATTCCACAGGATGAAACAGGACAGGTGGTCTGTCTCTCTCCTTGTTAACATGTACAGTATATGAGCCCATTTCAAGGTAAAGACTTTTCTACATGGTGTGCTCCAGGGTAAGGAGGGGTGCTCCATGTTTGAATTATGTGCCTGTTTTGTACTAGATACTCCTCAGTTTCCAGTGTGTGAGTGTGTAAGTGTGTGTACAACGAGCCCATAGGCAGCTTTCTGGGTGACATATTGTCCTGTTGAGCCTGCTTTGATCACACAGGCTCAGCAGGGAGCAGGAAGAAGGAGAAGGAAGGAAAGGGAGAGAATTGATTAGAGCAGAGAGGAGAATAAAGGGAGCAAAAGTGCTGAAGAGGTGCAGGAAAAATAAGATGGCTGAGGATCGGGTGAACACAATAAGGGTACAGGAGAATTCAGGAAATAAGAAAGGACAATGTCATTTTTGACAAATAATATACAATAATCTCTCACCAAACTGGCTCCACAGGAAACGGAGAGACTTTAGATGGTTAGTTTGGATGTCTTGATGTAGGGTTGTATGAGAATGTCAGCAATTGTGAGTTTATTACCTGTAGCCTAGTGGATGGCCGTGTTTGGAAAAGCCTGCTTGAAAAGCTAAGACACCAGCTGTGTGGTTGTGGTTGGCAGCTAAATGTAGATAAACCACTAAGATCCCTTATAGAAAAAACAATCAAATGTATTTAGGTTGTAGAGCAAACAGACGGGTCCTTCAGAGTGGCTAAAATATTGGGCTGGCTACATAGCTTAGCCACATGTCGAACCCCAAGCTTCCTCTCCTTTGTATCCTTTAATCACCAGTCCAAGACAGCTGGGCAGCTTTCTTTTAAACCTAACAGTACTGAGCTCCATCTTGGTGTATGCGCAATAAAACAATTGCAGAAATTCATCAGCATTCCCCAAAACTTCCAACTTCTGAATGAAACATGGCAAAACTGAGTTTTTATAAATCTCCATCTTGGAAAGCATTTTTGAAAACCTCAGTTTCTGCGACCTAAAACTCAGTATATGTGTGGACGTAAGGCCAAAACAAAGGAGGGCCCTTGCCTTTAGGTTGATGTTATAATGTTTTATAAAACTGAAACTTCTCGTTTGTTTCCTTCTTACTGGACCACAAACCAAAAATGACCAATTCTTTTCAGATTCCACTTCAAAATGTGCTGTTCTTTTTCAAAAGACTAAAAGCTAAAATGGTGTAATCAAAGTATACACAAAGAACAGCTCAGTCTGAAGGGAAGCTAAAGTGATACATCTAATGACCAATCTGTGTATGTTTTACAGCTTAAGTGTAAGCCTGCAGCATGAGCTAATAAAACCTCACATAAGTAAAAAAGAATCATCCTCTGGGGACCATTCATTTCTAATTTACCCAATTTTATGGCAAAAACAAGGTGGTAGACGTTCTGACAGAAGGATCAACATGTTATCCCTAAAGGATGTTGCTCATGTTGCTTTAAATCCCATACAACAATCCACTTTAAGTTCAACAGGGTTTTATGGTTAAGTATCAATGTGTGAACACAGGTAGCTGCTGGAGAGACAGTTTACATCCAGCTTAACAGTCCTTTGATTTCTTTTCTGATTCTGAAGAGGCCTTGTTGAAAGAAGTATGAAGATGTAACATGACATGATAAAGATGTGGGGTTAACTTAGAAGGTTCATTTAGGTTCATTTTAGAAAAATCATAACTAAACAGTGATATCCTCAACTCCTTAACATCAAAATGATAAAACCTAACTTCTCTGTTTGTCATTATACTTTAAAACAGAAGCTCATGTCTGTGAGAGGAACAAGCAGCTGACAGAAAAGAGGGATGAAAATGATGGTTTTGACCCAGTAAAGGCTCAGTTAGTGAGTTCATGAAGTGTCATAATTCAAAATGTGGCATACTCATTAATTATCATTCACTGATATTATCTTGAACATAATTGGAAAACATGAATGTGGTTTTAATCAGATGTAATTCCTTTTTATGAGACCTTACAGTCAGTTTGAGAGACAGAGTGAGAGAGGGAGAAAGATGATAAGAGGTGATATCAGGGAATGTTCGAAGATAGCACAGAGGTGAGGTGCTGTGAAGGGAGACACAAAGAAGGAGGCTCTTGTTGAAATAAGAGTGAAAATTGAAAAATGGGGGAGTAAATGGTAGAGGGGGGGGTGAATGAAGATGGTTTTAAAATCACAGGTTTTTTTCGGAGCTCATCAGGCTGCCTGCAGGGAAGGAGAGGGACCAGACGCAGACAGAAAAGTGAATTTAATTTGAGAGCCTTTGGGAAGTGAGAGGCAGTGAGTGGCAGAGAGGGAGACAGAGGGTTATGGTTAAGCAATGGTGAATCTAATTTGATGGCCACTGGGAGAAAGAACATAGGGGGGAAGAGAGATAGCTAGAGAGCTAATGAAGGGAGTAATGGGGTGAAAAAAACAACAGTATTTCACAGTACAAAAACTCTAACATAAACCATTCAGTCCACAGCTTTTACTGCTGCATTCAATCACCACATCCATTCCATTCCATCTTGTCCAATTATTAAAAACTTCCTATTTTTCTTCTTCCAAACATGTTGGGAAATAATTAATAGAACTTAAAGTTGCTCAATGTTATTCAATGAAATACTACAGGATCAAGAAGTTAAATGCTTAATCATAGTAATCACAGAATAACTCCAGATCCCTCCAGGATGGATGGAGTATTTGATGTTTTTGAAGTGTTGACTTTTCTGATTTGAGAGAGAAAAAGTGACAGAAAAGCAGAAACCTTTTAGTTGTGGTCTTAATAGAAACATGCTGTCACTCTAAACCGCACACACAAACACACACAGAGGTTTTTCTGTCACAATGGAGATGCTGTCATCAGTTTGTAAATGGTAGAACTTCAGGGATTAACAAGGGAAGAATGTGAGTGTGTTTGTGTGTGTGAGTGAGTGAGTGAGTGAGAGAGAGAAAGGTCCCATCATCCAGATCAACGTGGAAAAAAGTCACACGCTGACAGAGTGAAACATAAAAACACAGATTAACATGGGAAGTGTGTGCGATGGATATGTGTGGAGGCAAAATGGATGTTTTGATAACCGGACTTTAGTAAAACAACAACACATGTATGCACACACACAGACACACTGATTACTCAGCTAGATGGCATGTGCCAAATAAACACAGGATATGTAGGCCTCTCTCTCACACACACAAACACGACAGAGCTCTGACTTTGAATGTAGCTCCATACATTTGCACTAATCTGAGATTTACATTAATGTTCTTCTTTTGCTTTTAAAAAGTAGTCACATTTATTTTACATTCATGGTTTCCAATGTGTTTCACTGGCTTTGTCGATCTTGACTTTTCCTTTTATGCTTGACTTAAGTTGATGCAGAGGATAGAGGCTCAACCTTTGGTTTGAGGACTGCAGGTTTGAAGCTCTGAGCTTAATACTTTGGCTTTTTTCAGTCTATGCACAAGGCTAATTCATTAGCTGACTGGTAAGACCGTTTACATTAGTCTCCCACAGATAGAGATTTGTTTTTGTAGTGGTAGCTAAGCAAAGCTAAGCACTCCCCATCATCCTGTGACAAACACTGAACACTACCAACAAGTAAATATCCATCCATCTATGATCTATACTGCTTTTTCATAGTTGGGGTCACGGGGGGCTGGAGCCAATCCAAGCTATTGGACAAGAGGCAGGGTTCATCCTGGACAGGTGGCCACCTATCACAGGGCTAACAACCATTCACTCACACACACACACACACACGCACATGCACACGTGCACACACACGCACACAACCACACAGCTTTTTTAGATTACACTTTTTGGGAGTATTTCTCACTGACACTAATTGGGATTTATTTCCAAAATGACACATGATCACATTTGATCTTTATGTGGCTTCCAATTTTAAAAGGATCACATGGTGACTTATATGTTAAATGAGTTGACTGTAGTGTTGAACTCACAGAAAAGAACCACAAATTTCCAGAGCTGTATGGAGCATTTTAGTATCCCTCAATTCATCGTTTTGGTCTTTTGGTCATTTCTCTGCTCTTTCTTTTTGGTTCATTTCTACTCTTGTCTTTAGTTTTGTTTTCAATCTATTTTTTTTTTCAGTGTCTTTGCCCACTCTCTACTCCCCATGTTTCCTGTTTCTCTAACCTGTTTAGCACTGAATGGCAATTGCACAACATTAGCAACAAAATGAAAAAGAGCCAGATATTTACCCAGAGGCTGGGGGAGACCAAAGCTGGGCTAAAAGTTGAGTGAATTTGGACATACATTCTTTCACCATCCCAATAAAAAAACATGACCCCAAGTAAATGCTAGAATTGCAGCATATTTGCTTGATTTATATGTAGGTTAATGTTCACCATATCAATATGATCAGTCAAATAGGACTGTCACAGCGCGGGCACATGCGCGCACACACGCGTGCACACACACACACACACACACACACACACACACACAAATGTATGGACATTTTTAAGTGTCTAATAATTGGACACTTAAAACAATTGGACTCCAATTGGACTGTTGGAGAGAATCCACGCATGCAAACTTCATAAGGCTCTTGCCAGCCAGGGATTTGAATTAAAAACCTTACAGCACTAACAACTGGATCACTGTGCAATATCTGAAAACTAAGTTTCACATAAGTAAAGTCAGGCTTACACAAAGCCTTACTTTGTGTCTGTTCTCACATCAGCTACAAATTTGTGGGGTAAATTGTTAAGAGTTGACTACTAGCAGCATCCACCTCTCACTAGAAGCAGCAACACCTCTCAATTATACCTTAAACCTAATATCTATTTAACTAATAGTGAAATCAAAATTCATGAACCAACACCTGCCAAACCAATGACATTCAAATGAACCTCAGATAAAACACTAATAGGCACATACTAGCATGCTGACATGCAAAGCTAGCCTTTAGCTTGAGGAATTGCTTGCCTGTAAAACATGACATGAACAGCAGAGTAATATGAATAGGTGAAGATTTTGTGTTTAATTGGATTTAAAAAAATCTTATTTTAAAAGGTTCTCCAAAGAAAACACAATGCTGTAAATACAGATGTCATACAGACATTTTAGCTTTTTTCTTTCAAGACAATTCCTAAAAAACTTAAATCCAGAGACTGAAAAGATGTGAATTGATGCACTTCTGAAAAATATTACAGCAGTTAGAATTTATCGTTCTCCATTTCTGTTTATACTACAGTTCTTTAAAAAAAAATCATCATAGGGAATCAAAATACAATGACAACATGAATACTGAGTTATGTATCATTGGTCAGACATTTGTGTTGCTTAGAGTCAGTGACCACTAGACGATCTTTGAGCCATCTCAGCGCGACACTCCTCCATCTTCATGGATAAATCTGTGGTCAGGGGGTGACTGTCACCATGGGTGATCTTTATGATTTGAAAGGCCTGAGAAAGGAAAAATAACCATGAGTGACTTAATTGCAGCAGGTTTGTCAGTTTGTCAGAAATTCATCCCTCCCACCTGTTTGAATGTGTCCTGAGCTTCTTGAAGATGTTCCAGGTAATGTTGCAGCTTTCCAACCCTCATCAGCTGGACTCCGTGCACCGGGTGAGGATCAGGGTAGTATTGTCTTATAGGGAGTAAAAAAGGTAGAGACATGAGTGCAAGATAATGTTTTCTGTATCATTTGTATTGTTTTACCAATTCACTTGAAACTCCCTCTCCCTTGAAGCTTGCTTTTATAAAATAAAATCACACATTTTAAGCTTCAACTGGAATTTAAGTTCACACAAGAGCTGAAAATATGTCTCCCATGACAATGTCTGTAAAGCCCCATTGAGACTTCTACATGATAAACTACTGTATCTATCAGTGTCTTTTTAAGCTTCTTACTCATGTTGCTGTGAAAAACCCTGAAGATCAAGGCTCAGGTTGTGTGCTCTTGACATACCAAGCAAAGCATCACAGAAATCCCTTTCTCTAGCTCCTTTTGAAAGATCCACCATGACTTACTCCTGAAAACATAAAAACAGCTTTCCTCTCTCCCACATTATTCCTCATGAATCCGAGGCTCAACAAAAGTCCTCCAGCTCTTTCTTGCACCTTGGCATAAGATTTCCCACAGAAGCCTCACAGTGTGATGCCATGATAATTGGAGCACACTACTCTGGTCCCATTTGTTAAACATGGGAACCTCCACGGGCACTGTCCTTGAACTCCACAGGACATGAGAACGATGAGGAAAGGTTTTGGTATAAGGCAGGTTTAGAAGTGAGGATTTTCATTATATGTACTCCACATCTCAGTGGTTGAAGGGGATGTCTTCTATGTATAGGGAAGCTTAAACATCAAATAAAGCAACCAAATCACTATAAGATTAAATTTAAACTTTGAAAAACAAGCATTTGATTTAATTTCTAAGAATGGTCTCTGACACCACATGACAGATAATTTAGCGGACACGGCTAATACAATTTGTTGCAGTGAGTGAGTGAGTGAGTGAGTGAGTGAGTGAGTGAGTGAGTGAGTGAGTGAGTGAGTGAGTGAGTGAGTGAGTGAGTGAGTGAGTGAGTGAGTGAGTGAGTGAGTGAGTGAAAGGAAATGTCTGAAAAACAAGACAAACAATGTCATTCATGATATATTATATTATTATTTTTTTCACATTTATTCCTCTCCTTGTACAACCATGCATTATTCATATCTCCATTTTTGTTGTCTAAATATACCTGCATGAACATGTGGGTGTGTCTGCATGTGTGCATCTTACATGCTTGTGTGTCTAAGTTTCTACTTCCCCACATGATTCTAACTCTTTCATTCAATCCTTTTTTCAGTTTTACTGTTAAGACAAACAGACAAGCACAGCCCACTCTGCACAGATATTCCCCTGATAACCAGAAAAAAAACAAGCGTGCAGAAAGACAAAGTCACACGTATCTATATTGAACTACTACTATGCAAAGTGTTGCTTGCACAAATGTGCTCGCATACGCTTAGACTAACACATACACAGCGTATCAGTGCAGTTTTTATTCATGCATGAACATATTGTTTTTTTACAGGCATACTATCAGCTAGCTGGAATAAAACAAAGAGCAAGTGTTGCTTGGCAGCTCTGGATTTCAAGGTTTTGATCAGTGTTGGGTATCCATGGTGACAGAGCAAGAGTTCTGATCAGCCTAATCAATAATCTTTGCAAAAAGAAACTCCTATAATTCTTATAAAAAGGAATACACTCACACATTCACAGTGGAAAAAACTACTTCTCTCTATATTTCATTTGAACAGCCAGTTTAAAATAGAAAGAACAATGAAAAAGCTTGGATCCATTCATCTGTACACATACATGCAAACGGATACACATTAATGCTAAATGATACTGATGCTTAATGACCTCTGTGTAAACACAGCACATGCTCTGTATAAATCTAAGTTCTTTAATAAAACTGTTCACACACAGACACAGAGACATGGGACAGCCCTCCTTCTACAATATAAATACACATCAGGGCATTTTAGGGAGCAGCTTTGTTGTTCATAAACACTGATGTTCTCAAAACACGCATTTACCTGACGAGCCATTTATCTTCTTTTCTTCCAAAACTCTCTCCACTAATCTCTTCTTCCTCATTCCTATTCCCCCTCTCCCCTGCTCTGCTCCTACCTGTTTGTGTTTGTGCTTTTTGCCCCGCTAGCTGCAGGGATTAAAGGTGATGCTGTCGGTTAGTTTCTTCTTTCCTCTGCTGCACACCATTGATTCCTTTCCTCCTTACTGACTCACCTGTTCTCTTTAGGCTTCCCTCAGTTTGCTGTTTATTATCTCTGTTTCCACACACATTCTGTTCTTTTTAATTTTTTTTTAACCGTAGAAAAATGCCATTTAAATGTTTGCTGACAAAGGCCGGAAAGCACAAACCATTTTTACATTTCTTACCAGACTTATTGTCTCTCAGTCACACACTCTTGCATACACACATGCATGCCAGCATGAATGTATGAGTATGCACACACTAGGATAGGGTCATTTGTAATTCACTTCACTATCTTCAACCTGAAGACTTTCTCTTCTCTGCTAAGTAAACACGAAACAAAATGGTTCAAATGCTCTTATTTATCATGTATGAACACAAACTGCACGTCTGCTTCCAACAGTGTAAATCGTTGTTTTATATGACATGAAAACTGCCAGGCTAAAGGTTTTTCAAACAATGATTTCACAGAGAAAAGCTGCTTTCTACAGTGTACAAAATCAAAATTAATTAACTCGTACTAACCACGACCAGTGCTGTTTCAAACTCTTGCTTCTCTGATGATTGTCCTTCAAGCTAATAACCCATTTGTTCATACCTTCAAGCATTGCTGGACCACTGGTCTTCCAATTATAGAGGTGGTCTCTAATTCTGTGGTAAAAAATTAAATCATCAAACAGGAAGCCCAAAGACTAAACCAACAGCATTAGTCCTCCATGAATAAAAACAAGTTACAGTACTGATTTAATTACAAAGCCCGTGATTTGGGCTGCCATGAGATTCAAACACACTCATCAACACCAAACTCCAATTATATTTCCTCTTAGCATATAGAAGCACGCAGCAATTAAAATAATTTCATTAGCTTGCCGTCTCATGAATCCTCTCCTCCTGTTTGTTCCTGGGAGAGTAAATTGAAGAGAAATATGGGGATGCTGAATACAGCTAGTTAGAAAGCCATAGCTGTCCGCTATAAGGACAAGAAGGTGCAGGATGGAGAAATTAATAGATGTGGAAAAGTGTAACATTTCCAAGCAAATGTGGTGGAACTAATGAGGCTCTTGTTTGGAAGGAAAGATCCAAAGCCTGCTGTTAGTGAGCGGGGAACGTGAATTATCTTGCTAAGTAGCAAAACTGAAGAAGGCGAACAAAAACACAGAGGAATGATTAGCTCTAAGTATTCTCCTTAATTGTATTTAGTTTTTTGTCTCATGTAACAGCGATTTAACCCCCACATGTATGTCTTGATAAGAAAAAGGATAGTTAACTAAGCTTTAAAGTACAGTCTAACTGTTACACCAACCTTTCTTTAAATAGAAATACAATTCTCTGCTGTTGTATCTGTTTCTAAAATCCACATTTCTCAGAGTGTCTGACCATACCAAAGTGATGGGTAACATAGCTTCCAACAGTCCTGGCTTGTTTACAACAGAGCAACACCTCACGACCTTTCATGTGAGGCTGCAAATGTCAAAGATCTTTGAGCACTTCAATAAGAGAGGAACACTTCCTCCCACACTTTGTACATGCGTTCCTACATTGCAAATATATTCCTACATTGCAAATATCGATCTTGATAACAACTCTAGATTGCAGGAAGTCCTGGAATCTAGAGTTGTTATCAAGATCTCCAAACAAGGACCAAGCCATGACTGAGGCCGAAGTTCACCGAGACTGAGTGAAGACCATGCAAACCACAGGCCCTCCTGTTCTGAATTAAGGAGAGAGCAAACGTCAGTTTAAGTTTTTGAAGAAGAAGATTTAATGGATCAAATAGTTGTCATAATTAAACTTATTTTCATTGCATAACTGTGCATCTGTTCTTTTTTCTTAATGACATTATTCCATTCAGTTCACTTTGCAATGTACATATAAACATCCTCCTTCCATGTCAAAAGTTGATCAAATAAGTGATGCTGATAATTAACGAATTACAGATTTACTGACGTTTACCCAACTCTGCTATTTACAGCGTGGAAATTATGCATTCCGTTTCCTTGTTTGCATACTCGACAGGTAAGTGGACATGGTGCTGTGTAAACTATGTTTACGTGGAAACAGAACTCCCAAGTGTGCACCCTTGGTTGGACTATGAGAGGGAAAGGGAGAGAGATAATGGTTAAAGTACCTCAAAGAATCCCATTTTGAGTACTAAAAACAGAGAAAGCTCCTTTTAAGCTGGTATGAAGTTATATTCTACTTTTGTTTAAACTTCATTTTGTTGGTCATCTATAAACCCTAAAAATACAACTTTAAAAAAGAAAAGTAAGCAACTTTAGGTTGCTGAATCTAAAGTTGAAACTGAGTAAAAACACCCACTACTGTAACAAGACCTTGGTCGTCAACAACAACTTCATTACTGTTCATCAGTTTGTGTTTCTCAAAACATCTCTTTTGAGATTTATTGACAAATACTTTTTGCACACCTTCTTTTCTTAGTTCACGTTTTCTTTTGTAGTCACTGATTTCCTCAAAATACCTCTTTCTCCACCTGTGAATGAACAGGACCTTTCTTCAATACTGCTTGTTTTAGAAGATTAAAGACTGATGCTGTCGGAGCACTCCGCTGCTTTACTGAGGCCGCTGCTGAAGAAGAGCCTCATCATTTTTAACAGAATTCTCTCCATAAAATTGCTGAATTTTCTTTAGAAATGATGCATATAGGGAGAGAGAAGCCCTTGCTGATTATTCAGAGTAAATGGATGAAGCTGTGTATTAATGAAAAAGTTGTTAATCTCTGTTTGTGCTGCCCTGTAAAGTCAAATGGGATGTCATGTCTTCTTTCTTTGGTTTGTTAACCAAAAAAGGTGAAAAAATCAGTGCAAGGACACAAGGTGCATCAGAATTGCTGTTTTTTATACTGAAAAGTTTTAGCCGTGAGCATCACAGACTGCACTTGTTGATGCACTTGTGTCTCTGGGGGCAGTTTTCCAGGAATACGTGAATGTGCATTCATTCAGATATTCATGAATGTGTGTGAGCATGTCTGTAGCAGGAAAATATTTGCAGCATGGAGACTTTCAATAAACCTACGGTGCACTGCAGTCGATGTGCATTATGCACTCACAGAGCCAGGAAGAAAACCTTGCTATACATCCAAAACAGAACACAAGAGAAATGGAAAAGAGACGAGCACAGAGAGTGAAAGAAGAAAGGAATACAGAATGAGGGGAAGGACACGAGAAAGAGAGATGAAGAGCTCCTGCAGCTATCTTTCTTCTCCTCTGCAATCTGAAGAGCCCAGAGGAAGATAGGAGATGAATATGGAGGATCCTCCACCCACACTCTCTTTCATTCTTCTTCTTTTATCGGTGCTCCCCTCTTCCCATTCCTCTACACCTCTTTTCCATGTTCTTTATTTTATACCTCCAGTTTTTAAATGTTCCCCAACTCTTAACCACAGTTTTAACCTTGTGATTCAGTCACTTATGTTTTCCTTCCTGCCAGCTTTTCTTCCCTCCTCTTTTCTCTGTCAGGTTGCTGATCATTCCTCACTCCTCGGACTCTCCCATCTTTCACCTCCATCCTCCCCTAACCCCTCTCTCACTCCCCTAAACCCCCATATCCATCCCTCAAATGGTTCCTCCTCTGCTTCCTTGAGACGCACTTACTCTTTTCAGCTGACACCCATCTCTCAATCCCCATCTCCTCATCACCATCCCTCTCTTTCTCTGTGTCTGCTTATTTATTGATAGGCTGCATTACTGTTTCTCTCCTGTGGATATGATGTTGTGTGCGTGTGTGTGCATGTGCGTTTGTGAGAGAGGGCACAGCTTTGTCTCTAGAGCTCTGCCCTTCACACCAGATCGATTAGTCTTACACACTCATATCCACAAGAGTGAAAAGGAATAAGGTTGAGTTTGAGGGAAAGTCACTCTAGAAAACAAAGGTTAGGATGTATGAGGGCTTGAGGTCCTCATACATTTAAGGACATGACTGACTTGACTTTGGCTAGGAGGCAAAAAGCCTGCCTCTTTACCTCAGACTAGCTTGCAGGCAGTAAGGTTGAGTTCAGCATTTCAAGTATGGCCGCCACCGCAGATAGGCTTCAAAACAGCCCTCAGGAACAGATGAGTGATGTCACTGATACTACGTCCATTATTTATACTGTCTATGCCAACCACTTTTGGTATCCCAGTTTCAAGCCCCATACAAGTCTCCACCTTTTGTTAATAACAGGCACCCTCCACTCCCTATCTGAAACCTTGTTCTCTTGTTGGGCATCAGGTCATTTGACATAATGCTTAACCACTTAGGTCTTGTGTTATATCCTGTCCTGTAGTGTAAAAATGAAAATATAAAAAGATTTTTTAAAAATGGTTTTCAGATAGGCTACAGGACTATATTTGGCATTATTATGTTTTGTGAAGATGGGCCCTATTAAAATGTCAGAAGAAAGGTAAACTGTTTTGTTTAGCTTCTGACTTCTTAAGTATTGAAAGCTTGGAACTTCTTTTTTTATGTATAAGAGTTTTGAGGCTATATGTATTCTGTTATATTTATCTTAACATAGAAGTTATTAAAAAGGTAACAAAGCTTATAGTTATTTTTTAAATCTTTTTTCTTCTTCTTTTTGCAATTTACATGAAACTTCTTTGTATTTTTGGTGGATGGATAATTGTTAACGCAGAACCAAGTATACCACTTCTAGCACTACTCATCAGTATGTATGTGTGCCCACAGGTAGATTTAATTTGGTTATTAATCATAGGAAAATCTTACAACAACTATGATTTGATGAACTTACTGAAGCTCACTATCACCTCACCTGGGCAGGTGGTAGATTTTTCTGTAATCATTTCATAACAAGTGTCACCTGCATGTGAATACCAATCTGGCCCTCCAACTATATCCTGACGTTACTAACACCTTTCAGTGACACCTCATTCTTCTGCTGCGCACTGTATGACCTGAAGAGTAAAGATCCTCAGTCTGCAGAGCATTTCAGATGTGTTGCCAAATCAGCCCGCTTTTTTCTTGATTTGAATATCCTTGTATCTAAATAATTTGACTTATCTTTCGTACTTCAAAAAATGATGCTCTCTGCTTTTCTTTTAAACATATCCTGAACTTTCTTAAGTTTTGAGGTCCGATTTCTCAGACACTGTTGATTCAAAAGATGAACCCTGAAGTTTCTTTCAGTCTTTTCCCCTCTGTCAAATCAGTTCTTAACTAAAAAACCCTGTTGAACTATATTTTCCCTTTGCAGGTGTAACAGAAGACACACTCCCCAGACTCTTGTATCAGGTCAAAGAGTCAGATTCAGTGCACTGTGAAATCTCCTCAGTGTTAAGTTTCAAACTCAGCCTCTGCTTTCAGAGCTCATTCTCAGGTTCAAACTTTAAAACAACCACAGCATCCACTCCAGGATACATCTCCTGATCACTCTGATATACTGAGTTTTTTCCCTTCACATGCTACCCTTGCTGCGCCCCTTCTGTTTCTCTGCAGGTAATCTGTCTGACAATCCCCAGCTTTCCTTCATACTGCTACAAACAATGATTTTTTTTTGTCTATAATAACAGAAAAGACTGTCTGGAAGTGTTTTGACAACTATGAAGGCATCAGCCTTGAGTAGCAGCTCAAATCTCTAAAGTAATAACTTTGAAGTGAAAATCCATATAGTCAAAGAAAGTCAAGCAAGTCTGCCTCAGCTAAGGAAGCTGCACTTCACATGCACTCATGATAAGTTCACTTTTGTCCTTTTTCTCACATTGCTGTCCAAAATGTGAACCAGGAAGTAGAAAGTAACTCAATCTGGAATATTTACCAGACTAAGAAGGCAGAGGAAGTTTTGTTTATCTAAATTAAAAATTGTAGCTTGCCCGTCTTATCTTTCCTTCACACACAGGGACTCACCTGTAAACAGGAAGTGTTTTTTGGCCATATCTCAGAGCCTCCTCCCAGAGTCCCAGCTGAACGGAGGCGTCTAAAGCCATGTCTGTCAGTCTGAGCTTATACAGATTTTCATCAGGCACGTCACCTCCAGCTGTTGTTAATAGATGAGTACAGCTCTGCAGCAGAGCTTCCCAATCTGGAGGGTTGCATAAGGAAGGGAGAAACTCATAATGGATGCCAAAAAATTATATAACCAAATATGAACATTTAAAACTGCACACCTAATCTACAAATAGAAAACTTAACATAATGTGTTAAGATTTTATTCCAAATTAAAGAGTCTTTCAGATATGTGAGGAATGGTTCTGGAAATACATTTATTTAACCCACTTTCTCCTATTTTGTCACTTGGATATTGAAGCATTTAAAGGGCAGATTTGATGTTCAGGAAAGTACAGAACTGATTAGCACTGCACCTCATTTACATTGAGTCCAAAGTCCTTAATGAATCAGGACTTCAGTCTCAACTGCCACTCAGCTTCTAAGCTTACTTCTGGGTAGGAGTACTCTTACTTCTTGACAAATCAGCTTTCTCCACATTTGCACATTAAACTACGATCAAAGACTTTGGAGAGTGATCTCCTTAAATCTGGCAGAGTATCACTCAAACAAACCTTTCACACTTAACAACTTATGATTTTCTCTTTTTGCAGTCTGATATATTCATCCTTTGGCTGTAACTTGTTTTCTACATATGCAGTACCGCCTAAATAAACCACTTCACTGACTCTGGTGACTCATGCATTTGTGTTTGGATTGCTAAATTTGATGCAGCAGTGACAGTCTATTAAGATAAAAGCATGCTGGGTATCAAGAGCTGAAAAACTGAGATGTAAAACATTTGTTTTAGTCTTTATGAGCAGTAAAGAAGTGTCAACTCATTTCAGTGCACAAAGCAGCATGTGCAGTGATGTGGCTGTAGTGGATCTTGGAGATGAAGGATACTCGACTCTACTTTCAGTTTTTCTAGTTCAGGAAGAGCCTCCTTCAGCAGCCGCCATGCTGATTCCTTCCCTGACAACATGAGTCCATCCTGGGAAAAGAGAGAGGACCTGAACGTCAACATCTACATTATGTCCATACACACTACAATCAGACACACAGCTTCATGATGTGAAAAACAAAAACAGACAAACAGGAGTGATTTTAATAAGACACCACTATATAAACCAGAGTCATAAAAGTCCAGTCTGTGTTTTACACAGCTTTTTAGACTGACTTTAAAAAAACGACATTTTTATTGTTTTGTATTCTTCTTACCACATGCACACACACACAGGCACAAGCACAACACAACACACACTCAAGAGCAGACAGAGGAACAACATATAAGCATCATCTCCTGGGTTTGATGTCAACAATCATCTGCTGCTATGCTTTGGGTCACATCCGAGCTGCCTGCCATCATCAGCTGGAGATTACAGACACAGAGAGGGGACGACAGACAACTATGTGTGTGTGTGTGTGTGTGTGTGTGTGTGTGTGTGTGTGTGTGTGTGTGTGTGTGTGTGTGTGTGTGTGTGTGTGTGTGTGTGAGCTGTAAGCAGAACAAAGGTGGGTTGAATGAAATAAATTGTCCCAAACCGAGCGTTCTCTCTCTCTCTCCTCACACTCTCTCACACTCTCTCTCTCTCACACACACACACACACACACACACACACACACACACACACACACACACACACACACACACACACACTCTAACACCAACACACACACTTGAGTGCGTTGAAGAGTAAGACCAAAGTGTCATTTATGGAAGACCGACAACAGAGCAAGAGACAGAAGTGAAAGCTGGGAAAGCAAGCAGAGAGAGAGAGAAAGAAATGAAAATTTACAGTGCGAGAAAAAGAGGGGAAGACAGTGAGACAGAGAAACAGGAGTTGGAGGATGAAGATGGATGGAAAAGAAAACTGCAGCTGAAAGACGAGATAATATTTCTCATTTTTCAGCAGGTGGTCATGGAGGGGGACGAGGGCAGAGACACAGAGAGAGAGAGAGAGAGAGAGAGAGAGAGAGAGAGAGAGAGAGAGAGAGAGGTGTGATGAGGTGGAGTGTGACAGAGTGACAGAGAGGAAGAGGAGGAAAGCAGGAGATAAGGCAGAGTGAAGGAGGAAAAAGGAGGAGAGGACAGGAAAGGGTACACTGTTACACGTTACGCACAGATGCACCGTCTGGGCCGAGAGCGACACGGCACACACAAGTGTGTGTGCTGAACACTGTATGTGTATGTGTGTGTGTGTGTGTGTGTGTGAGAGAGAGACAGCAGATACATGTGAGAATGTTTTTGGATTAATCCTCAAAAGATCAGGTTCTAAATATCTTACATAAGAACAAGTATGAAAATATTACATTTGTATTATTTAATTTTTACAAACTTCAAACTGACTGATGCGCATGTATGCAAATAACTATGTCACTTAATAATGAACCTAAAGCTAAAGTTAACAACAAAGGTTGAAACTTATGACCATTTTTTTATTGTTAATATCATTTGTAATAAATGTATTAATTGTATTATTATAACCTTTATTTAACCAGGAAATGCTCATTGAGATTTAAAAATCTCTTTTCCAAGAGAGTCCTGGCCAAGATGGGCAGCAGCACAGTTACAGAGTTACAACATTAGAATAGACATAAATACAAATAGCAGACACATACAACAGCTATACAACAGGTACCTCCAGAAAGACAGCATGTCACATTTAATCAAAACATCTAAAGACAGATGCTTCAGCCTCCAAGTCATTTAAGGCCTGCTTAAAAGCATTCAAAGATATCATGTTAGACACTTTTAGATCCTTTTTTAAAGCATTCCAGGTCGAGGGAGCAGCAAACCTGAAGGCCTTTTTCCCAAGTTCAGTCCTGACCCTCTGAACACATATTAAAAGATCCTGAGATCGAAGATTATGACTTCTTGAGTTCTTGTGTGCAATATATGTGAGGAGGTAAGAGGGAAGTAGTCCTAGGATGCATTTATAAATAAGAAGAAGTCAATGTTTTATCTGCGTGACGACAGGAGGACTATCCCACTCCCGAGTACAGCACACAGTGATGAGTCATCGTCATGATGTTTGACAGACTTAATCCTAAAGTCTGTTAAACATCAGAAACTGGGGAAAAACACGATTATAATTCCTCACAGCTTTTGGAAACATCTAAATGGCATCTTCTTTACAACCAATGATCAAAAACCCAAGGACTACAAGGACTATACCTACATAATAAGACAAAAAAATTCAACTTAACAGTTCAGTAATGATCCAATCAATAGCTCTGGCAAAAATAATCAGAAAAGAGGACATCACTAGTGAGAGGAATTGTACCCATTTTAACCGGTACGCAGGAGTTTTCCTTTTTTTTGTTATACTGCAACTTATGGACAACTGCTCGCTTACATTTGCCAAAGAGTTTTTTTTTATTTCATACAGTAAGCCGCTAAAATGTTTTATCAGTTAAAGCACTCTGTAGGTCTTCAAATTGTAGGTGTTTGAAGTGGTGTCCACAGAAATATATCAAGTCATGTATCTATGACTGGAATGATAGCTTTATATATGCTAAAGAGTAAAAAAATATCCCAGATCAGTGTATGGTAGGAATGAAAAGTGTAAACCATAGCAAAATGAAGGGGGAAGCTAAGTGTTTTAGGCCAAAAGAACAACTGTAGAGATGTTTGATACAGCTAGTTTATTGGGGGGATTCTCTGAGACAGTTAAATATATCACAATGACCAACATTTTATTTCATTTTTAAACAGCAAAAACAAGCAACAACATGCACATAGCACTCATTACCCTGTAATGCCATGCCAAAGTTTTGTTCCATTAAGTGGCCTCTTATCAAATCAGCAACTTGGTAAACTATAGCCATTATTACTGTTGACAGTTGCCAACCACAAATGACCAAAACAACTGAGAACCTTCACAGACAACAACACTGAGCGAACATCAAGCTGATGAGATTCAACAAACACTCATCTCTTCCTTCAGTTGACACCATCTTATTCACTGTTAGCCCCATGGCAGTCAACAACGCAGATGTTGAAAGATCCCAAATCTGACCAATAAACTGGCAAACCAATAATGCCACTTCAGACACACTCATTGGTATCAATTTGAGCATTAGAATTCAATAACTATCTTAAGTAGTGTGTAAGTTCGTGTTAGGAAACAAATGACATTTGCAAGAAATAGGAAGGAAAAGTGAACATTTTAAGTGTGTGCCTTACTTTGTCCTGAGAGTCACAGCGCTGGCAGTGGCAGATAAAATGGTATTGCTCTTCCAGCTGTTTCTGTCGATTGTCAGTCGACGTTAACGTCTCGATGTAACTTATAGTTAGCTGAAAATAAAGAAAACAGTCCAGGTTCCAATGGGTGGATTAATTTAATGTCTTTGCTATGCATGTTAGACTACACATCATGGTTAAATGCAAATCACCTTAGAAAGATAAATTATGTAGAATGTAAATTGTGCAAACACTTAACATGGTGGAAAAAATATCCGTTGCAGTATTGTGTGTATATTTCTTTGTGGGTGTAGATCTTCCAGATGGCGTTGTTGCATCTCATTACATATTGTCAGGAGAGATGGTGAAGTATGGAAAATTGGAAAATGAGCGAAAACGCTGCCAAATAGAAAGTGTCACCCTGCTAGTGTTGCAGTGATTTTTCACTTGGCTAAAATTTTGAGCACCATAAAAATCACATTAACTCCATTTTACCTCCATTAACAATTGTTATTACATCAGATAATAAAAACTGCACGCTCTGTCAATTGAAAATATGGTTGTTAGTTTCAGATTATGCATTACTCTAAACAGCCTCAGGCACTAGCTCCTGCATCAATAAGAGAATAAAAAACATTCGATAAAAATTGCTCATAAAGAACATGGACATTAAAGCAGAGGCTACAACACAGTCGATAAACCTAGAGTGATATTCCATGTTGTTAATGTTGTGAAGATGTTTGTGAGTATTTTCTTTCTTTCTCGTACCTCTTCTCCAGCGTCGATATCCTGAACAGCTCTGAGCCGCAGATTCGTCCCCTCAAACACCATCACACAGTTTGGCCTACAGTTATGGTTTAGCAGAGATAAGCTGGAAGAGAGCAAACAGGATGATGAGGAGCAGCAGGGAGAGAGAGAAAACACCAGAGGAGAAGAGAAGTGAGGCAGAAGGTAAAAGATAAAGAGAGGAGAGATAGATGGGTAAGAAGGATGATGAAAAAGAGGGAAAAGAGAGGAGAAACAGAGTCAGAGAAAAATAAATGGAGAGGAGGGAAGAAAGAGAAACTTATCTGTAATTCAATGTTTAACTTTCAGGTCCTCCTTGGCAAATCTGCTGTGTGTATCTTTGTCTCCCTTAACCATACTGCTTAACAGCTCTTCAATAAAAACACAGTGCACTGGAACCCTTAAAGTCAGTGTGGGGAAGACTCCTGGTTGACTCATTTTCTTTGTCAAATCAATGCCATGTTGTTTGTACACTGTGCCACAAACCCAAAGAAAAGCATTTGCAACAGAAGGTTTTTAACCTCACAACTGAGTCCTTATGTCATTACAGTTCAGGAGGTTTATACCAGGAGACAAATTATCACCAGGTTGGATGGAATACAAGCTACTGTTATCTTGTTATCAGGGGATTAGCTTGTTCATTAGATTACCGAAATTGTTCCAGTGCTTTTACTGAGAGATAAATGATCGCAGTAGATCCATTGAGAACAGAGAACAAAACTGTTTAACATGTATAAATGTTAAACAACTATTTTTGAAACAGGGTTGTATGAAGGATAAACAATCAGCATTATACCCGTTTGTTGAAGCTGGCTGGAATTTCTACACAGAAGCTAAGCTACACACTGTTGAAGAGGAGGTCATTCCTACAAACATTTTGGAAGCACTGCTGAATGAAAATATCAACCCTCAGGGCTCCAGATTGTGAAACATAGACAACATAGATTTCTTTCGCAAGCCATCATCTCTCTGCTCTCCTGTGACCGGACTCACATTCATAGGATCATATCGTGGTCTAAACCAATAAGAGACCAAGCTCGGGTGGGTCTTTGCCTCTGATTGGCTGTGGTCTCGTTCACTGCTCCAAAGCTGAGCACCAAAGCAGCCTTACTGAAACGGAAGAAAAATGCGGCGAAACTAAGGACAATGAAGAGAGGTCAAAATATTGAACGTTTTTTCATTAAGAAAACAGACTCTACTGTTACAACCAGCCCTGCTCCTGCCATTCTATCCATCCCCACTCCTGAGATTCCATCCAGCCAAGACACGGAGGCCCTCGGTCCCTGTTAAAATGCCAATCCCCGGTCCTTTGGCAATAACATTAGACTTGGAACCAGAGGCGACAACCAAGTCTTAGCTAGAGCCTGGACCCGAGACTCAAATTAAAAAGCCCAAATTGTATTCTTTCAGACAGGACTGGTTGAAAGAATTTACCTGGCTGAGGTAAGACAAAGGAAGGAAAGCAATGCACTGTGTTTACTGTCAGGAGTGCGGTCAGAATACGGCAGGTAATAGTGCATTCGTAAGCGGGTCAACAACGTTTCGTATCGAAACTTTAAAAAAACACATGTCTAAAAAACCTACTCAGGCAGGCAGTAATGAATCCAGTCCTCTGAGGATTCAGAAATTATAATGAAATTTAATGTTGCATACAACATTTTCTTTTTATACATCATTGTGCATTAAATAAAGATCATTTCGCGACACCTTATTTTTGTTTAAAAATCATTCTCATTATATGAATGTTATGGAGAGCGATAAAAAGGTGACTTTTTGGTGTTAAAGGTGACCCAATAAAAAATTTGGGTGCACGTAAATTTTGTGCTGGTGCACCTAAAAAAAAAAAAGTTAGGCGCACTAGTGCAACCAATGCAGAAAGTTAGTCTGGAGCCCTGACCCTTCACATGTACCACTGTGACAACTCGAAGTCTATAGAGACCATTAAGAAGAATACAGCTACCGTCAGAAGCAGTAAAGACGCATAGTTCAGCCTTTGTGCATGAACTCTACGCAGCATCTCCGCACAGGGACCGTTCTGACTATCTGCTCTTTGTGAAGTTACTATTTATTGAGAACCCCATACAACCGCACTTCAAAAGAACAAAAACAACAACATCATCTCTTTAGCAATGTACAACTTGTATGAGCTAATACATGGGTCTAAAGAAACCAGACACAGTTATGGTTATTTTATTGAACAGCAATTTAAATATGGATACAATCCTAAAAACATCCAAATGCCCGGTCTCTTAAAGTGTCTTATATCATAGCTCATCAGCAGCACAAAATATGTGAAGAAGACAGAGAGAACATCATACAGATTGAGATACATAGACTCTTCAAGGGTCACAAACTGTCATGTGTTCAACTGTTTCAGGATTTCTCAAATCACTCAGATCAGTGTTGACTGAAACGGTTATTTGTGGCAACAAAATCACAAAACTGTTGAGTAACACATCTCCCTCAGAACGATCATCCATCCATCAGCCTGTTTAATGTGACAGCTGTGGGAAACTAAGGTGCTTTTAGGAGGTTAAATATCATCTGGTACATGACTATGAATAATCTAAACCCTACGCACATAAATGAAGACTGAGCGCTCAATGAAACAGTACCCAGTCTCAGACAAAGAAGTTGGACACACAAAAAACACAGATAATTCCCTTCACAGTGTGACTAAATGAGAAGTATGCTTCTGTCATAACAAATGTCACTCTCTTATCAGACACATGCAAAAAATAAAACAAGGAAAAGACGGGTACTCTACTTCTGTCACAACAAAGGCTTTTGATTACTATCCCCAAATATATAACAAACAAAATCCCCACTCATCCACAGTCACACTGACAGAATGTGTCAGCATCAAAAACATGACACTGAATATAAATGTTATTTTACACTCTGAGTGAATGCATTAAGGGTTGTTCTTCCCCTGCATTTCACATTACATGTATTCCCTTATTTACTTTTACTTGAATAATAATGAAGCAGCTTTTTGCAGCAATATTTCTTCAATCTAATACAATAAATCTGATTAGAGATACTTTACTGTTTACACTGGCACTAAATAAAGTGATTAGATGTGCACGCATGCATCACAAATTTAATCAGAATAAAACCTTTTAGACATGTACAGAGTTATCCTATCAGTCTGATCTCCAAAAGAACATTAGAAGAAGAGGAAGCTGTAAGTTCTGCCTGTGTTGTAAACAAACACTGCTGTTATTGCTCAGCTCCAGATGCCAAAGATTTAATTCTCCTCCTCTCTTGCATCTGTGACTATACCAACATCATGTACTACAAACAATACTTTTGTTTTTGCTGTTCCCCCTTGGGTGACGCCATGCTGTAATTCACGCTGAACAGAGACGCCTCTTGACTTAATAACTGTATAGTCTCACGACACATTGGCGACAGCAGCCGGTAGAAATGTGCAGTCAGCGTGTACAACGTTTAAAGTTGTTAGGACACATTTCAGATTCAGATGTAAAACTGGAGAAGAAGAAGAAGAAGGAATCGATAGAAGGCATGTCAAGTGTAAGCTCTGTGAAGCCTTATTGAATACTACAACAATACAACAAATCTATAGAACAGTTTGAGCTGACACCAGTCCAAGGTCTTACAAAATGCATGGGGCTAGAGCTAAACCCATGGATCGAAAACATATGGACTGTATTGTACTCTACTGTCTTATTCCATGTTTATCAAAAATAAATCAACAATAAAATTAATTTTGTAGTCAGTTTTTTTCAAATTTATACAAATAATGCACACATCATTACTCATTTATTAATTGAAGGTTCTGTAATGCATGATCTGGGTATTATCTGTCATGTAAGCATATTATTGAATCGATTTCAAAGCATATTGATCAATATCAAATTGAATCATATCCCAACAAATGGAAATCGAATTGAATTGTGAGGTTCTTAACATACCCAGCCCTAATGATCATGTATTGAAATCATCACTTCTCTAACACACAGTATGAACATAATTGCACGCATGAAGGAAGGACTGTTTTTGTGAGACTTTAGAAGAAAGCTGCATTTGATTTTACCATAGCGTACCTAATAAACTGGCAATTGAATTTGATACTACAATTGTATTTTCATGTGTTTCCCTCTGTTTCCAAAATTATAAGGACAAACAAAAAAACAAACAAACCAAAAAACCTGGAATTCCAAAGAACTTGCCAGTTTTAATCAGTGCCATAAAAGAAATGTGATTTGGATCACAAAGCCTTTATCTAACGTGTACCACTCCTACAACTTTAACTGTTGTAAATTTATCCATCCATCCATCCATTATCTTGACCGCTTATCCCGTTAGGGGTCACAGGGGCTGGAGCCTATACCAGCTGGCTTCGGGCGGAAGGCAGGGTACACCCTGGACAGGTCGCCAACCTATCACAGGGCTGTAAATTTATAATTCGGAAAAAAATATTACCATTGCACACATGGCTTGGTACAAATACTGAAGAGGCATGACTGTTTTTATGACGACCTCCATTACTACTGCACTCTTTTATTCTATTCATGGAACAAAACCAGTGCATGCAAGAGATAAAAACTGTGTGTGTGTGTGTGTGTGTGTGTGTGTATGTGTTTGTGTGTGTGTGTGTGTGTGTGTGTGTGTGTGTGTGTGTGTGTGTGTGTGTGTGTGTGTGTGTGTGTGTGTGTGTGTGTGTGTGTGTGTGTGTGTGTGTGTGTCAGTAACCCTCTGGCTTTGTTCTACAGAGCAGAAGTTGCGGACTGAATATCAACTAGAAATCAAGCCCTCTGAACGATGCTGTTATCTGGTGGAGAGCAGCTCATTAGCATACTAATTAGATTAATTAACTAAAGCACATCATACATTAACTGTATTGACTCACACTCACTGAAGCTAACTGTTGCTGCACATAGCAGAACAGAGAGGAAAATATCACATGGGTGTGACAATAAAGACAGTGAAGGATCATTAGTTTATATTTAATGTGAGAAACCTCTTTCTCTTTTTCTTCTTTATGCCCTGAATCTTTTCTGCTCACAGAGATGCTCTGTGTGTTTTGTGTCTTTCTGGGCAGAGCTGGCTGAATTACTGCATACATTTTTTGATATGTGTGCAATTAAGGTGAGAGAAGGTGAACACACCTGATAAGAAAGAGTTCTACTGTTGATCACAAGGATTGATTGCTTCACATGTTTGAACATTAAATATCCAGTGAAAATAAAATATAACATTTACTGTATAGTAATGTATAGTGAGCAGGTTGTTGAATCAGACCTTTACTTGAGGCTGAGGGTTCTTGCTCACCCTGCAAGAGATCTTATTTGCAGCAAGCAACCATCTGTTCACTGTACATTCTTCTGCTTATAACCAGCCACCAACTAAAGAGATAAACAGATATTGATTTGGAGTTTAATTTCTTCGTCGTTCAGGGTTAAGTCAAAACATCAGTGCTTCTCTGTTGACATTTCAAAATGTTGCATTAAATGACCAGAGCACCTGATTAAGGTCTTCTATCTGTCTCCAGTCTCCTTCAACACTACCAATGTCCATACCATGCTGAGGCTTGTAGTTGCTTGTCAAAACAAGTCTGTTTTGTACAATTTTGTCCACATCACTTTCATTTAACCTCTTTTTCTTTTCTTTGCTGATGATGCTGGTGACTGGTCGGCCAGTAACCACAAATCTAAAGTTGTGTGCTCTCCAAATAAATTAAAAGTAACGATCAAAGTATCTTCCATCATGTTGACTGATTCAGAATGCTAACAGAAACAAAAAAAATTGCAGGCAGAGGTGAAATGTCCCGACTCCTTCATTGATTTGATTAGACGTATGGGATCAGGTTGTCTTTTGCAACACCTCACACACCATTGTGATGGGGTTTTGACCAATCAGAATCAAGTATTTAACACAGCACTGTAATAAATAACAGCCTACATAGAAGGACTGTTACATGTTGAAGGAGCAAATTTGCTATCAATTGCTGTAGATATGGCATGCATGCTTTCATGACCAAGATATAATTCGAAACAAGAGCCTTGATTCAAAAGTGAATTATTTATAATTCAACATTATTAACTGCTATTAAAACTCAAGCAAATGTGATTGAATGGTTTGCAAAAAGTAATGAAAATAGAGTGTTCATATTATGGGAGGATTTGGTTGCAGCTGCACATGGGTTTATATCACTCTGAGATGATTCAATGCAAAACATCAGGGTAGATTACAACAAGTGAACTAAGGTCTGCATTACAAATCCAGCTTCAGATCTTTTTGGTCCTAATAAGGGGCCTAAAGGACAGGATTTCAATAAGCTCATTAGCAGAGGTTGAGAGGAAGACAGCGAAACACAGACAAGGAAGAGACAGAGAGGAAAATCAGAGAGTCAGCAAACGAGAGCAGAAAAATGAACAGAGTGTCGAGGTGAACAGAGGTGTAGCCTCAACAGAATAATCCCCTCTCTTCAGCAAACCCTGTGGTTGCCAAGCAACCCAAAATATGAATAGGCAGGGGACCATCCTGCGAACGGGTCCATCATTTATGGATGAGTTACAACACAAATCACACACACACGCGCTGACACAGACACACATGGTTTGGCTGAGCTCTAGTAAAGCCACTGTGACCATCTGACATCTCAACAGTGGCCAGATAAACTGGCCGAGATACCTGCGGTGTGTGTGTGTGTGCGTGTGTGTGCATGTGTGTGTGTGTGCGTGTGTGTGTGCGTGTGTGTGTGTGTGTGTGTGTGTGTGTGTGTGTGTGTGTGTGTGTAGTAACTCTAACAACATGTTCAGCGACAGGCCAAATCCCACCCTATTCATCCCAGACTCAATGCCAGGATTACAGCGCATACCTCCTCACTGTGTATGTGTGTGTTTGTGTGTGTGTGCGTGTGTGTGTGTGTGTGTGTGTGTATGCGCATGTATGTGTATGTGAATGTGTCCCTCCCACGTACCAGACCAGAATCACAAACCAGTTGGAGTCAAACCTCATATTTCCCCACATGTTCTCGCCTCTCTCTCTCTTCCCCAGCATTCTCCCCAAACAGCGTTTCAATATTCTGTCAACATTCATTTTCCAGTTTTCGCCTCACAACAAAAAAATTCACTTATTTCATTTCTCCCTGCTTCCTCGTACATCAAAGAGCCGTCAGGAACATAACGAGTGGAGTGTGGAGTGGTTTCCAAAGTGAGCAGGTAAAGGATGGGTGGGGTTTGTTTGAAAAGCAGGCAACTCAAAAGACATTTCTGACTTTTGTGGCAATTATTTCCACCAAAATGATGAGCTTAATTGAGTTTAATGATGCTTTTGGGACGTATGTGCTTGACGTTTTTGTCTTTGTGTGTGTGAGTTTGTGTGTTTGTTACCTAGGATACAGCCCAACTCCAACCTCCTGCAGCTCTCCGTCACTGATGGTGAAACAATTACATGTCACCTAAAGGAGAGGTAGAGGATAAAAGATAGGAGACAAGAGAGAAGGATTATTTGTTAAATTGCTTCAGGGAACCACCAATACTTTCATTATACGTTCTGATCATTTTTACATATTTTTGGCACCTGTGAAACGCCCCCCCTGGCACCGCCTCTGAAACACGGCATGCTTTGAGATATAAGGGATTTTGTTTTGTGAAGCTAGCACCTGGTTGTTTTTGAGCCAGGGAAACTCTGTCTTTAAAGGAAAAATAAAAGCTTTTGATATAGCAGACACAACTGTAATGTTTGTCATCAGCAGAGCAAATCTAATATATTTTCAGTGATCATGTGAAGTGACTCAGAATAGAGCAACAAAAAGTGGTTTTGTTTGCCAAAGTGCTAAAAATGAGATGGAAATTACTTGAAAGACAGATGGAAGAACATCACTCTTTGAAAACACCCAGTAATACCTCTAGAAAGGGGCTGATATAAAAGTAATTTTCTCCTTCAATATGATAAAAAAGAAATGAATGAAAAGAGGAAACAAAGAGTAGTAGAATATTAAAACAGAACGTCTGTTTAACCATCGCGCACAGAAATAGACCTCCTGCCATTAAAAACCCTTCAGGAGAAATAAGTAGACAAGAGATCATTTCCAGGACCTTTCCAGAGACAATTTATTTGGTATGACAGGAGCACATCATGCCCTTACAAAATGTTCCTTTCTGTGGAGTCAAAATATTTCTACTCTAAGGCTATAACCATGAAATCTTACATGCACATAAATGATGATTAATTGATCATATCATAGAACAATGCAAATAACTCTACAGATCTATAGTACTAAATTGTATTATACGACTATGTTATATGGTTATATATGACTTTAGTGTTCATAATCAAGGTTTATAGCTACAGACCACTGCAGGCTTTAACACTACTAACTTTAAGTTTCTGATTGTTGGCACCTGTAAGGACCAGCTGAGACCTGCATATAAGATGCAGACAGGGTAAGATGAAACTCAGAAAACTTGAAGCAGTTTTTGATACAAAGTAACTACACAAAATGAAAAATCAACGCCTTACGACCTGTTTCTACCCTTCAAAAAGTACATTTTAAAAGACTAAATTGTCTTCATATTTTTAAAGTGGATGCCCATCGTGCACACACTTACTACTTAAACACTGTTTTCTTTTCACCCAAATTTAAACAGCAGTACATTCATTTTACACCCTATTGATACATTTTCCATTGCGGAGTACATGCACTCTGAATTGTGGAGGGTGACCCTAACACTACAACTTTATAGGGTGCCTGTTGCTATTTTGGCTTAATTATGTTTTACAACAGATGGAGATGGTGGTGCATAATCTATAATTTTAACAGTCTATGCTTCAAGCTTTGTGGGAAAAAACTGTATCAGACCATTTGTTTTTTAATCAATCAACAATTATAAGTCAGTTCTTGTCAAGCAAAGCTTATTTTTACTTTGTGTGTTGTCAGTTTTAATCAAGTTAATAAGAATGGATGGCTCATTTTTTAGAAAAGAGACTTCCTGTTCTGTGGCCAAAAGGTTTAAATAGTAGCCACGTTCCATCATAATTTTAACCAGCTCAATAAATCTAAATAAGCTCTAGTAAATGTGAAAAATGATCTTCTCTGGCGACACTGCTTGCTTAACTGATGTCATCTCTATCAGCTTTAGCTGTTTGCTAAGTTTACATGCTAAGCTAAGAAGGTGAACATTAAACATGGTTAACACCAGCATTTCAGCACCATCACTGTTAGCATGTTAGCTCAGTGTTGTCATGCTGAAATTGTAAGCTAAGAAGGTTAACAGTAAATCTGCTAAACAGTTTATACACTTTTTCTTTTAATCAATTACTTTGTATTAAACGCTTAAACCTTTTTAAAACACACAGCGTAATCAACACACTGGTTTGTGAAATCAAACCCTATCTCTCAGTCAAATATAATCTCATCATACTGATACAATCACAAAGAGACAAGAAGCGTTCTTTTTATATTTACAAGACAAAACCAAAACTTGCACTCAGTGGCTTGTTAAGAATCTAAATATTGGATGTGCTTCAACACTTGTGTGTACAAACCTCCCACAATGCACCAGGGTGGTCTGCTTGACTCAAAGGACACGTTCCAGGAAGAAATTAATGAGAGACACAGACTTCCAGGAGACAGAGGAAAGATTTCAAACGAGGGACAGAGATGGTTTGTTTCTCTCAACTAAAGGAGCAGACACAGAAAGGGTTTGAATACTAAAATGATGTTTGGAAGAGAGAGAATATGAAGAGAAGGCAGAAACAGCAAAATATAAAAAGTGAACAGAGAAAAGAATGCCAAAGAAAAAAGAGAGAGAAAACACCTGAGTCTTTGATGTGTCCATTACAGAGCTTGTTCTGGTAAACAAGTTTGTTTGTGTGTTGATTGTTGTTGTGTGTTTGTGTGCATAAACTCATGCTGAGTTGTACAAATCATTGTAGTAATATTAGTATTCAGGCTGTCAGATGAAGATGCAGACAGAGGCGTGTAGATACAGAGGGTAAAATTTAAATTAAGCCACAATTACACGCTCCCCATCATGCTGATATAAACAACCAAATCAGAACTCTGCAAAATGATTCAATTTGAATGTGCAGTTTTAATAAACACCATTACAGTGAGGCCTCATGGGAAATGAGGGATTTTACTCTACTTTTTTCATTTTAAAGCTGACAGGAGGAAATATGATTACTAAGAAAAACACTTCAGCACACAGCCATAGGAACCTATGACAAAAAGCTTCTTTCCTTTCACAAATACACAGACGATTGTTCTGTCTTCACCTCACACACACTTGCACACGCTTCATTGTTATTCAGCTGCTCTCACAGACATCCATCATATCTGCCATAAAGCATGCAATAAAGGGGGGGGGCATCTACACCTAATAACACAACAGTATGCTATTCAGGAATTACAACACATCATGATAGAATAACATTTAAGTGTTTTATGTTGTTTAAATTAAGTGGTTGTCACGGATTGTCGTGATAGAAAAGAGGTTAAGATCAGGGTAAATCTAAAACTGATTGTCTTCTGGAGATTTATTCCCCAGAATTGAAACTGAAGATGTGTTTCTCATTTACAAATTTGAATGTGTGACTAAAGTGAGTATGTCTTTGTTTTAGATTGTTGGTCATTGAAACCAGAAATTTCAAAAGCATTTAGATTTATGAGACATTAATAGGGACTTTTTTGTTACTATTTTTAACTATAATTTGTACTGAATGAGACCGTCAACTATAAATTAATTTGAATATGCCCTAATTCCAAACACACGCGCACGCACACACGCACACACGCACGCACGCACGCACGCACGCACGCACACACAGACACACACACACACACACGCACACACACGCACACACACACACACACACACGTCACAGGACACAACTATGGCTGCAATAAAAGGTTAAGTCCTATTCTTAATAAATCATTTGCAGATTGATGCTCAGAAAATAAGAAAGATGATCATCCCTATTTCTCAGAGCTGAAGAGAACTCCTGAGGTTATTTCCTTTTACTAACAAATCGTCAGAAACCAAATGTATAAAACTTATCGAAGACAGAGCAGGTTCAAAATATCATGTCTTATTATTTGAAATTAGCAACATTACTGCTGACTCATTATCTGCTGGTCAAATAACATTTTCAGCCAAGGACTCCAACAACTGTATGACTGCATAGTGATATTCCCACAAACACAAATCTGATATTTTACAGTTGGGCTGCTGGTGTGAATGCAAACCACCCTGACCTTATCCAGTATTTTTTCTGCCAGCCACCTGGGAACATTTCCACAAGAAGTTATGTGATCCGGTGTGAGAAAACAGCAGGAGATATCCAAAAATTCACCAAGAGTGAGTGGGCAGGGGGATGACGTTTTATGTCACGTGACCGGTGTGAACCCTGAACAGGGACACGTAACAGCATAAACATCTGCGGTAGAAGGATAATCGTTTTTAAGAGCAGAACAGCAAAGTTGTCTGCCTCTGTTGCTTTGTCCACCATCATCTTGTGAATGTTTCCCAGAGGTTTTAGTAGCATGCTTTTGATGTTAGTTCTGTCTCCCTATAATCACCCTCTCTCTGCCCCCATCCCCCCTTGTCCGACAGGGAGGACTTAACTCTGTGATGGACATCAAAAAAGCGACTTTGGAGAATTTCAGCAGTGCATGTGTCCAAGAGACTAACGTACAATGAGTTCTTCCATATAAAGTCGTATACTCATCTGTTGGCTCCACTATTCACAGACGCAGGAGTCTGCAACCTAGTGTCAACACATGTTTACTAAACCACAGAAAAAACAAAGCAAAGACAACTGTAACTGAAGCTTAGGTTTGTTAAGATTCCTTTTGGTTTTCCTCGTCATAAACTCGTCTCCAGTGTAAAGGGTTTTGGACTCCCCTGTGGTGTTCTCCTTATGAGGAACAGGCAGAGTATTTTGGTGACAGCAGGGATGAAGAGAGGGTCGTGCAGAGAGAAAAGAAAGGACGGTTTAGAAAGAAAGAGGGGGGTGATAAAGTGCAGAGCAGATTTAAACAAACAGTGGTAGGCCGCTCAGCTGGGCATAGATCTCTTCCTGTCACACATAAACACACGCATACACACACACTTGCTGAGTCTGTCTGTTTCTCAGGGGAAGGGAATCAATCTAGCAGAACATCCACATCTGCAGAGCCGACTGGTGGACGCCTTCTGCATCCCAAATAAACACAAACACACAAACATGTATGTATGCAGCTCTCCTTGTTTTACACAAAAATGAATCCTATGAATCACTTTCCGTGTGTGTCCTCCTGACCCCCACAGCTTCCTCTCCTCTTGCACTGACTCCTTGCCTTTTTAGTTTGTTCTTATTTCCTCCTGTTTGCATTTTTTTTTTTGGCCATCTCATACTTCCAGGTTGAAAAAAGTGACAATATGTGACGAAACAGACAAGAGACTGCTGTCACACAGGCGGCATTATTTGAACCTCTGAGAAGGGAGATTATTGGAGGTTCAAAAACACACCAGTGAAGGAAAACTTAGAGCTTTAGATAATCAGATTTCCCAAAATGAACCACCATGAAGAGGTCTTTACAAAAAATTTGAAACCTCATTTCCTCCTAATCAAAGGGACAATGAGAACTCTATGAAGCTAGAATAGTTACATGTTGTATGAGAACATGAAACTTTGGTGCTTTTAGACAAGAACCCTGAAACTCAGACAATAAGCATTGAAATAATCTGTAAAAATCTAGTTCTATCAATGTTTATTTGGGGGGGGATTTAGAGGTATTGCTAACTTGTCATGTTCATCAAAAGTCAAGATGAAACAATGCATGAAACAAGCCATTGATAAAATAATTGAAAAAACATTTCTGCAGCCAACCTTCAGATAATAAAGGGAGTGCATGCAATGAGGGCTGTGAATGCTCTACCAGTCCCATCCTGGTTCACATACTTTTATGCATGTGTGAATGGAATTATATTTTTGGCCTTTTTGCCTTTATTTTATAGGACAGTTGAAGAGAGACAGGAAATGTGGGGAGTAGAGAGTGGGGGAAGACATGCAGGAAATGGTCGACCGGCCGGGAATCGAACCGGCGACCCCTGCGACGAAGACTTTAGCCTCTGTATGTGGGACGCTTAGACCGCTAGACCACCAGCGCTCCGTAAATTGAATTCTTATAACACATTTTTATTACTACATTTTTTAGTTTATGAACATCAAACAGAAACAGGCATAAAGTTTGAAGCATGCATTTTTTATGTCAATGCCAATGCTTCATGTGACTTATCTTTTCTGCTGTCTTGTCTTAAACCTGATGTCATGTCACCATGACGGTATGAATCTAAACTCCAGAAGGTTAAACTTTTCCTCTAAAGTTTCTCTTCATGTATGCAATCTTATTATCCATTACTATATGTAAAACAAATTATTAAAATGAAAAACCTGCCTTCTGCTGTATAAGCATTTACATAGAATCGGCACTTAATAATGCACCACAACTGATCAAATTGTCCCTCAGTAACCATGGTGACAATGTTTTAGACAGAGATGATTAGAGCCTCCTACACTTCACCTGTTTATTTATAAAGTTCCCATTAATAAAGAAAGTCCTCCACAGCAGCCTGTGACGGTTCATCAAGGTCAGACTTGTTAAAGAGGCAGTGAGGAGGGAGTTCGTCCACAGAGAGACGGCTCTGTCTGCATCCTCACTGAATCAAATTTATTCCACAAAATGAAATCAAAAGAACATTTCAGCGATAATAGAGCAGAAATTCTGAACAGCAGGTTCTCAGAGGGGATAACAAGTCAGATACCATTCACCTGCTGCTGCTCTCACTGTGGAGAATTATACAATTACCGCATCAACAAAAGAAACCAAAACCTGCACTTTGTCTGGGAGGGTTTTCTTCAAAATGGCGCAGATAATGTCAGTCCCCACATCCATTCAATTGTTTGCACATTTATTTTCCCTCCTGTCACACACAATATTCCTGCTGATTAGACCGGGATGAAACTTGTAGAGATGATGAATGAGAGATAGGAAAACAGAGGCAGAGATGGGGTGCAGAGTGAAGGGTGTGGTGAGCAGCCTGTGATGTGGAAAATGGAAAATAAGATCAAAAACGCCTCGTCTCCAAATTGTCATCCTCTGAAACAAAAAGACAACATTTTACACGCTGAAGATACATTTTGAACTCCATACTGTCAGCTCTGAAAGCTCCGAGTCATTTAGAGTTAAACATTTATATTTAAATAACATTTATACTAAATTCTGACACATTTTTGTAATCCTAATTCATAGTCACCAGTTTCTCTATCTAAAACTTCAACAGAAAACATTCATCTTAGCTAATCCTGCTCCAGAATCAACCATGGACTGAAACATCATGTAGAAAGAAAAATATTTAAAGGGAAAAGAATCTCTTGCTTGCTTACTTACTTTTTTATTTTTATTTAACCTTTATTTGACCAGGTTGTCCCATTGAGATCAAAGATCTCTTTTCCAAGGGAGACCTGGCCAAGACGTTCAGCAGCAAAAAAACATAAAGTTACAGACATAGACTCACAGAGAACTAGAGTACACTTTTGTCGCAGAAGGAGCTGTTACCTAGGAGTTGTAACAAGATACACTAAAAACAACCAAATTCTAAAGATTCAGCTTCAAGGCCTTTCATTTTAGATTTAAAAATTCAGTGACACCAGCCCCTTAAGTTTCAAGCCATTTTGGAATAAATTCCAGGCTGAGGGTGCAGAATACCTAAAAGCTCTTTCCCAAATTCTGTTCAAGCTTTTGGGACAGAACGCATTAAAAAGTCCTGGGAACGCAGTGAGTACTTTCCAGCACTTTTCTGTGTAATAAAGACCCAGAGGTAATGTGGCAGACGACCAAGAATAGCCTTATAAATGAAATTGTACCAATGTACCAACCTAAGGGTCGCCAGAGATGGCCAACCAACCCGCGAGTACAACTCACAATGGTGAGTCAGAGCGTTACAATTGGTAATGAACCTCAAGGAAGCATGGTAGGCTGCATCAATCTTGAAGCCTACCATGCTTCCTTGAGGTTCTTTACCAATTACTTCTCACATCAGAGTTTTTAAACATGACCACTTTTGGGTGAGTGCCGAAAATCGACACAACTTTCACAGAAAATCTGACCAGAATACAGGCACAACAAGTCAGTATACAGAAATAATCAATCATGTTGCTGATAATCTAATGAACTAAATAATTTTAAGATTAGCAAAAAAAAAAAAAATCCTGACAGTGCTTTTGAACTTACACTTATTGAACACTAAAAAAACACATGAACTTGTACACCTAATGAACTTCAAAGCTTTGTTCAGTAGTTTAATATCAGATCAAACCTGTAGGGGAGTCTTGTTCTTCATCTAAGTTTGTCAGTGAATCCGTTTGGCATAAGAAATACCGCACATTTGTATTTGTCTGTTTGTCTCTTTTTTTCTGTGTGCCTGAGTTTAATATGATTTGCCCAAACATCAGTGACTCTTTTATCAATCTTGAAAGCCTTGACCTAACCTTCACCTGAACCAAACAGAAACCAAAGCATTTTCAAATCGTACAGGAGAGTTACTTTTTGCACTCTGTCTTTAACAGTTTAGCAAAGAGATATGATGTCATCCTGCTGATAGAGGAAACCAGTTCATAAGAAACCTGTTTGTCTCACACTACAGGGCAGGACAAACTGCATGTTTTGCTCATTCAGAATGATGAAAAATTACTAAATCTGGACACACGGACAGGACTGAAGCAAGCTGCTAGTGCATCGGCCACTCCTCACTTTCATCTGAACACCAGTTCCCAGAGTTCTACAAGCGAAACTGTGTAATAGAAACTGTCAGTCACAATGAAAACGTAAATATTGGAAGTATCTTGGAAACTCCCTGTGTACTAGATATACTGCTGAGATGTAATGAGGATAGATATGTTCAAATCAAAATCAGAGTGGTTCATTCATCACTGCTGCGAGACAGGATGAGGAAAACAGTGAGATGTTTGAACTAATCTATGTGCTGACAGTAAACTCTGCAGCTCAGGACCACACTGTGTCTGTGCTGATATTAAACATTCAGAGAGGGAAGGAAGGGGAGATCAAAATGGTTTCTGTCACGTTAGAAATACATACAGGCGGCACATCTCTAAGAGGAGGGATGGGAGTTTGTGTCTGCAGCGAGCGGGAGGTCTTGTCATCTCATATCAGAGGCACAGGATTGGTTTGCTTTGTCCTGTCACAGCAGTTCAAAAAAGTTGTGATTGGATGGTTTATGTCTTTAATGTTGCTGGAATTGGTTCAATTACTGTCAATCTGGGAGGAACTACAAAGGCCATCAGACACAATCAAAGGCCACATCTGCATTTGTGTTTGCCATGCGTGCTTTGATAAAGTATTAATGACCCAATCATGGCCTTTCATCTCTTTTCAGACAGGCAGACAAACACAGACAGAATAACTGCAAAATATGAAGAAAATGAGGCTAAACAGCATATACTCACACATGTGTATGTTACATGTAAGCACACACACACACACACACACACACCACACACACACACAAACACACACACACACACACACACACACACACACACACACACACACACACACACACACACACACACACACACACACACACACAAACCTTTTTTAGATTTCATTTTTTGGGAGTATTTCTCACTAACACTAATTGGGACACATTTCCAAAATGACACATGATCACATTTGAGCTTTAAGTGGTTTCCCATTTTAAAAGGATCACATGGTGACTTATATGTTAAATGAGTTGACTGTAGTGTTGAACTCACAGAGAAGAACCACAAATTTCCTGAGCTGTTTGGAGCATTTTAGTAACCCCCTTTTAGTAATTTCTCTGCTCTTTCTTTATGCTTCATTTCTACTCTTGCCTTTAGTTTTTTTTCAACCTTAGGAGGAACCTATTTTTCTTTTTGGAGGTAAAAATTAGCAAAGTATGGTGCACTGGTGGCCCAGTGGTCTCAGCACCCCACATACAGTGGCTATAGTCCTCACCGCAGAGGTCGCCAGCACGACTCCCGGCTGCGACCATTTGCTGCATGTCTTTCCCCAATCCCCCTTCTCCCCACGTTTCCTGTCTCGCTTCAGCTATCCTATCAATAAAGGCAAAAATGCCCCAAAAATATAACTTAAAAAAAATAAATGAGCAAAGAATACAACATGTCCAGCACTGAATGGCAATTGCACAACATTAGCAACAAAATGAAAAAGAGCCAGATATTTACCCAGAGGCTGGTGGAGACCAAAGCAGGGCTAAAAGTTGAGTGAATTTGGACAGACATTCTTTCGCCATCCCAATAAAAACATGACTCCAGGTAAATGCTAGAATTGCAGCATATTTGCTTGATATGTAGGTTAATGTTCACCATATTAATATGATCAGTCAAATATTACTGTCACAGAATAATAAAAAATAGTTAATGTTGGTGTGAAGGATAGTTTGAGACATTTTCACAAATATTCAGGTGTCTGTCTTTTCCTTTTCGTCTGAATTGTTCTTTAGATCCCTCAGTGTCAATGTGTGTAAGAGTGTGTATTTTTACACATGCAAGCAAAACAGAGAGCAGCTAAAAAGATATTCTAAGTTGGATCATGTTGCTTCTCGTTAAAAATGATAAGGTTCAGTTGAAATACTTAATTTACTGAAAATGCTCAATCATTCACATTCAAAACATCACAAACATATCACATGATTGGTACATATCTGCCTTAAAGTAATGCCTTTACAACACTCTGAACCATAGACCATATAAAACAGGGACACATTTTCACTGACTTCAGAGTTATAAAAAAAATGACCCCCTGTATAGTTGTCACAGCTAAAGATATCAGGAAAAGAGGTCACAAGAGGTTTTATCATAATGTTTTTTTGTCCCAGGATGCAAATATGTTTAATTCTGCTGTAAAAATGGGAATTTAAATTAAGGCTCTAACAAGTGGACAGTCAAGGAACCGCTGCCTTTTGCACTTCTGTGTTGGTGCTTCATCTTTTAACAATGGAGGTTACCACTTGATAAGAGCTTACACTACAACCGACTTTAACTGTCATGTGAATCTAAATCTGTATAAACAAGCCCAACAGGCAGCCATGACCTCCTGCTGTTGTTAAACAGCAGTGTGGATGAAAGTGTCTAAACCTGTTGAACTCACTGAGCTCATAGTTAAGTCACCTTTATCTAACCAGAGGTGACTCACCGCAGTACACACTGGTCAAGTGTTCAGGTGACACAGGTTAGTTCCTGATGAAATGACCCTCCAGGAACAGTTGGATAACTGTCACAGCTGCCACACACTGTATGGTGTAAGTGTAGAAAGGATGTGTATGGACACTGCAGACAGGAAGCTCCCATCTCTTACTGCAGATAAAATCCACAACATTACTTTATAGCCTGAGGTCTGAGTTCCAACCACACTACCATCTGAAGGACATACTGGGACTAGATTAGGGACAAACAGCTGACAGTGCAGACTACCTTGTTATTATTGCACACCAGTGTCCTGAGCTTCTCCTGTAGCTTTCGGGAACACATTTTTTACATATTCAATTAAAGTCTAGGTTAAAGCTTGGGTTGGTAATCAGATTTAGATACACTTTTTGTTATACTGGTTAAAATGATCTTTATGTCCTGATAGCAATCAATACATGATGTGTTCTTAAAAAAGATCCTAAATAATCTAATAGTTCCTCTCAGTGGAAGTCTACATTGAAAGACATGTAGTCTATGGCTATCAATGAAATCATCTCTTACATACTTAAAAATTATAGCAAATTGATAATAGAATAATGCAACCACAGCTGTACAGCACTTCACTTAATTAGTGCAACCAAGTAACAATGATGGGCAACATCTCATCTCAGCTTTCTCTTTTCTCAAAAAATATAAAATGAGCTAAGAAAAAAACAAAAGAACCAGCAAAGGAATCAGGAAGCTGCCTTACTGATATAATTAAATAATAATAATGATCAGAGGATCAGTGCATTAATGACCTAAATAGAACTGAATGACAAAAATGGCCACAAATGTTTCTCAACTCAACTCAAACTCAAAATATACCTGCTTAATCATGATATTCATCCTGCTAAGTGGTCGATATAAAACAAAGCAAATGTCACGCTTTTTTATTTGAGTTACCGTAAACTCAGCTCTGCTCACAGCAGAACTTTGTTTTGATTGGTCAGCATGGCGGCCATGTGAGGATATAGGATACAGGTGATGGAGGGGAGGCTGTACATCCTGGCTACATCTGTTCCTTCCAAGAGAGTCTTCTTAAAGACCGCGGCAAATACTCACTGAGAGGAGAAATCGTCTCAGCCCATCCAAGCTGAGGGATCTGATTTTTCTCAATGCCAACCTGAGGACATTAATAATGTTTGCTCGAATTTGGTTCTGTTTCTGGTTCTGTTTGCCTGAGTTCTGTTCTGGTTCGGTTCGGTTCTGTTCTGGTTCTGGTTCGGTTCAGGATCGGTTCTAGTTCGGTTCTGGTTCGGTTCTGGTATGGCTCTGGTATGGTTCTGGTTCGATTCTGGTTCGGTTTAGGTTCAGTTCTGGTTCGGTTCTGGTTCGGGTCTGGTTCGGTTCTGGTACGGTTCTGGTTCGGATCTGGTTGGTTCTGGTTGGTTCTGGTATGGTTCTGGTTCGGTTCGGTTCTGGCTCGGTTCAGGTGTGGTTCTGGTTCGGTTCTGGTACGGTTCTGGTACGGTTCTGGTATGGTTCTGGTTCGGTCCAGGGTCAGTCTGGTTCGGGTCTGGTTCGGGTCTGGTTCGGTTTGCTTGGGTTTGGTTCTGGTTCTGTTTGCTTAAGTTTAATTCTGGTCTAACCCTAACCCTAATTATAACCCAAACCCTAATCCTAACCCTAACCCCAACCCTAACCCTAACCCTAATCCTAACCCTAAACCTAACCTTTACCCTAATCATAACCCAAACCCTAATCCTAACCCTAACCCTAATCCTAACCCTAACCCTAATCCTAACCCTAACCCTAATCCTAACCCTAATCATAACTCTAACCCTAATCCTAATCCTAATCTTCTGGTTCGGTTCTGGTTCTGTTCTGGTAAGGTTCTGGTATGGTTCTGGTTCGGTTCTGGTTCGGTTCAGGTTCGGTTCTATTCTGGTTCGGTTCTGGTATGGTTCTGGTTCGATTCTGGTTCGGTTTAGGTTCAGTTCTGGTTTGGTTCTGGTTCGGATCTGGTTCGGGTCTGGTTTGAATCTGGTTCGGTTCTTTTATGGTTCTGGTTCGGTTCTGTTCAGGTTCTGTTCAGGTTCTGTTCAGGTTCGGGTCTGGTTCGGTTCTGGTATGGTTCTGGTTCGGTTCTGGTTCAGTTCAGGTTCGGTTCTGGTTCGGTTCTGGTATGGTTCTGGTATGGTTATGGTATGGTTTTGGTTCAGTTCTGGTTCGGGTCTGGTTCGGGTCTGATTCGGTTGGCTTGGGTTTGGTTCTGGTTCTGGTTCTAACCCTAACCCTAAACCCTAACCCTAACCCTAACCCTAATCCTAACCCTAATCCTAATCCTAACCCTAACCCTAATCCTAACCTTTACCCTTATCCGAACCCTAACCCTAACCCTAATCCTAACCCTAACCCTAATCCTAACCCTAATCCTAACCCTAACCCTAATCATAACCCTAACCCTAATCCTAACCCTAACCCTAATCATAATCATAACCCAAACCCTAATCCTAACGCTGACCCTAACCCTAATCCTAACCCTAACCCTAATCATAACCCTAACCCTAACCCTAATCATAACCCAAACCCTAATCCTAACCCTAACCCTAATTATAACCCAAACCCTAATCCTAACCCTTACCCTAATCCTAACCCTAACCCTAATCATAATCATAACACTAATCATAACCCAAACCCTAATCATAACCCTAATCCTAACCCTAATCCTAACCCTAATCCTAGCCCTAATCCTAACCCTGACCCTAATCCTAACCCTTACCCTTATTCTAACCCTAATCCTAACCCAAAACCTAATCCTAACCCTAACCCTAACCCAAACCCTAACCCAAACCCTAATCCTAACCCTAATTATAACCCAAACCCTAATCCTAATCCTAACCCTAATCCTAACCCTAACCCTAATCATAACCCCAACCCTAACCCTAACCCTAATCCTAACCCTAACCCTAATCATAACCCTAACCCTAACCCTAATCCTAACCCTAACCCTAATCATAATCATAACCCTAATCATAACCCAAACCCAAATCCTAACCCTGACCCTAACCCTAACCCAAACCCTAATCCTAACGCTGACCCTAACCCTAATCCTAACCCTAACCCTAATCATAACCCTAACCCTAACCCTAATCATAACCCAAACCCTAATCCTAACCCTAACCCTAATTATAACCCAAACCCTAATCCTAACCCTTACCCTAATCCTAACCCTAATCATAATCATAACACTAATCATAACCCAAACCCTAATCATAACCCTAATCCTAACCCTAACCCTAATCCTAACCCTAATCCTAGCCCTAATCCTAACCCTGACCCTAATCCTAACCCTTACCCTTATCCTAACCCTAATCCTAACCCAAAACCTAATCCTAACCCTAACCCTAACCCTAACCCAAACCCTAACCCAAACCCTAATCCTAACCCTAATTATAACCCAAACCCTAATCCTAATCCTAACCCTAATCCTAACCCTAACCCTAATCATAACCCCAACCCTAACCCTAACCCTAATCCTAACCCTAACCCTAATCATAACCCTAACCCTAATCCTAACCCTAACCCTAATCATAATCATAACCCTAATCATAACCCAAACCCAAATCCTAACCCTGACCCTAACCCTAATCCTAACCCTAACCTTAATCATAACCCTAACCCTAACCCTAATCATAACCCAAACCCTAATCCTAACCCTAACCCTAATTATAACCCAAACCCTAATCCTAACCCTAACCCTAATCCTAACCCTTACCCTAATCCTAACCCTAACCCTAATCATAATCATAACCCTAATCATAACCCAAACCCTAATCCTAACCCTAACCCTAATCCTAACCCTAACCCTAATCCTAATCCTAACCCTAATCCTAACCCTAACCCTAATCCTAACCCTTGCCCTAATCCTAACCCTAATCCTAACCCAAACCCTAATCCTAACCCTAACCCTAATTATAACCCAAACCCTAATCCTAACCCAAAACCTAATCCTAACCCTAACCCTAACCCAAACCCTAATCCTAACCCTAACCCTAATTATAACCCAAACCCTAATCCTGATCCTAACCCTAATCCTAACCCTAACCCTAATCATAACCCCAACCCTAACCCTAACCCTAATCCTAACCCTAACCCTAATCCTAACCCTAACCCTAATCCTAACCCTAACCCTAACCCTAATCCTAACCCTAACCCTAACCCTAATCCTAACCCTAACCCTAACCCTTATTATAACCCAAACCCTATATAACCCAAACCCTAATCCTAACCCTAACCCTAATCCTAACCCTAACCCTTACCCTAATCCTAATCCTAACCCTAACCCTAATTATAACCCCAACCCTAACCCTAACCCTAATCCTAACCCTAATCCTTACCCTAACCCTAACCCTAATTATAACCCAAACCCTAATTATAACCCAAACCCTAATCCTAATCCTAACCCTAACCCTAATCATAATCATAACACTAATCATAACCCAAACCCTAATCATAACCCTAATCCTAACCCTAATCCTAACCCTAATCCTAGCCCTAATCCTAACCCTGACCCTAATCCTAACCCTTACCCTTATTCTAACCCTAATCCTAACCCAAAACCTAATCCTAACCCTAACCCTAACCCAAACCCTAACCCAAACCCTAATCCTAACCCTAATTATAACCCAAACCCTAATCCTAATCCTAACCCTAATCCTAACCCTAACCCTAATCATAACCCCAACCCTAACCCTAACCCTAATGCTAACCCTAACCCTAATCATAACCCTAACCCTAACCCTAATCCTAACCCTAACCCTAATCATAATCATAACCCTAATCATAACCCAAACCCAAATCCTAACCCTGACCCTAACCCTAACCCAAACCCTAATCCTAACGCTGACCCTAACCCTAATCCTAACCCTAACCCTAATTATAACCCAAACCCTAATCCTAACCCTAATCCTAACCCTAATCATAATCATAACACTAATCATAACCCAAACCCAAATCCTAACCCTGACCCTAACCCTAACCCAAACCCTAATCCTAACGCTGACCCTAACCCTAATCCTAACCCTAACCCTAATTATAACCCAAACCCTAACCCTAACCCTAATCCTAACCCTAATCATAATCATAACACTAATCATAACCCAAACCCTAATCATAACCCTAATCCTAACCCTAACCCTAATCCTAACCCTAATCCTAGCCCTAATCCTAACCCTGACCCTAATCCTAACCCTTACCCTTATCCTAACCCTAATCCTAACCCAAAACCTAATCCTAACCCTAACCCTAACCCAAACCCTAACCCAAACCCTAATCCTAACCCTAATTATAACCCAAACCCTAATCCTAATCCTAACCCTAATCATAACCCTAACCCTAACCCTAATCCTAACCCTAACCCTAATCATAATCATAACCCTAATCATAACCCAAACCCAAATCCTAACCCTGACCCTAACCCTAATCCTAACCCTAACCTTAATCATAACCCTAACCCTAACCCTAATCATAACCCAAACCCTAATCCTAACCCTAACCCTAATTATAACCCAAACCCTAATCCTAACCCTAACCCTAATCCTAACCCTTACCCTAATCCTAACCCTAACCCTAATCATAATCATAACCCTAATCATAACCCAAACCCTAATCATAACCCTAACCCTAATCCTAACCCTAACCCTAATCCTAATCCTAACCCTAATCCTAACCCTAACCCTAATCCTAACCCTTGCCCTAATCCTAACCCTAATCCTAACCCAAACCCTAATCCTAACCCTAACCCTAATTATAACCCAAACCCTAATCCTAACCCAAAACCTAATCCTAACCCTAACCCTAACCCAAACCCTAATCCTAACCCTAACCCTAATTATAACCCAAACCCTAATCCTGATCCTAACCCTAATCCTAACCCTAACCCTAATCATAACCCCAACCCTAACCCTAACCCTAATCCTAACCCTAACCCTAACCCTAATCCTAACCCTAATCCTAACCCTAACCCTAACCCTAATCCTAACCCTAACCCTAACCCTAACCCTAATCCTAACCCTAACCCTAACCCTTATTATAACCCAAACCCTATATAACCCAAACCCTAATCCTAACCCTAACCCTAATCCTAACCCTAACCCTTACCCTAATCCTAATCCTAACCCTAACCCTAATTATAACCCCAACCCTAACCCTAACCCTAATCCTAACCCTAATCCTTACCCTAACCCTAACCCTAATTATAACCCAAACCCTAATTATAACCCAAACCCTAATCCTAATCCTAACCCTAACCCTAATCTTCTGGTTCGGTTCTGTTCTGGTTCTGTTCTGGTTTGGTTCTGGTACGGTTCTGGTTCGGTTCAGGTTTGGTTCTGGTTCGGTTCTGGTACGGTACTGGTATGGTTCTGGTTCGGTTCTGGTTCGGTTTAGGTTCAGTTTTGGGACGGTTCTGGTTCGGTTCGGGTTCGGGTTCGGTTATGGTTCGGTTCTTTTATGGTTCTGGTTCGGTTCTGTTCAGGTTCTGTTCAGTTTCGGTTCTGGTTCGGTTCTGCTTCGGGTCTGGTTCGGTTCTGGTACGGTTCTGGTTCGGTTCTGGTTCAGGTCTGGTATGGTTCGGTTTGGTTCTGGTTCGGTTCAGGTTCGGTTCTGGTTCGGTTCTGGTACGGTTCTGGTATGGTTATGGGATGGTTTTGGTTCGGTTCTGGTTTGGTCCAGGTTAAGTTCTGGTTCGGGTCTGGTTGGGGTCTGATTCGGTTTGCTTGGGTTTGGTTCTGGTTCTGTTTGCTTAAGTTTAATTCTGGTTCTAACCCTAACCCAAACCCTAACCCTAACCCTAATCCTAACCCTAATCCTAACCCTAGGATCAGGATGAGAATGGTTTTGTAACAAAATAAATGCACAAAATTGGTCAATTATAAGTCTTCTCATAAAAACACTGTACGTAAAAGGGTTTTTAACACACAAACCATTAGTTTTTGCAAAGTTTAGGGAAAATATATGGCTATAAAAGATCCTACAAGAGCCGTTCGGGAGTCGAAAGAGCCGGCTCTCTGAAAAGAGCCGAACTTCCCATCACTAAAGCACATGCTTACTACCATTTACACTCTGAGTTGCCCTTGGAACTATTTGTATTGTAAAACATATCAATGTAAATACTTCAGACCTGTACCATAGTGATAAACAGATAACACTTCAATTTGAATCAAGTAAATCATTTCATTCCTTGTGGACTCAACATGACAGCATTTATATTTTTCAAGTAATTGATCTTAAACGCTTTCAGAAAAGTAACAGTAGCAAGACTCACATATCCCTTCGAGCTACCAAATGATATCATAACAATGGTGTATGCTGTTTTGTAATGACACAGCACAATTTTATAATTTATTAGAAATGTATTCAAATTATGTCACGGACCCCCACGCTATGGTTCTTGGACCCCCAGGGGTCCCAGGACCCCACTTTGAGAACAACTGAGCTAGAGTACGGTAATTGAGCTCTCAGCCTGCAGAGAAAGTTGTGAGGCACAGACCCCCAAGCTCTCTGCCCGACTCCACTGGTCACACTATAACTTAAATATAAGACTCTTTGAATCAAAAGAGCACTCTACAAGGTTAATGTACCATAAAACATAAACAATATACCCCCGTTTTCTGTGAATGCATGATTATGAAGTGAAGGAGAAAAGATGTGAAAAAAGTTGCGCAGTGTCGCTGTCTTTTCCAGCACAGCGTGCACTCAACTTTCAATGAATGGGGATGTGTTTTGTTAATAAGGTCAGGTCGCACGCAGCCATGTTGGAATCATTTTCCAGAACTATATGCGATTTTTTCCAGGACATTTTACTTTTTCGCCCATTTTCCAGGTGTTTTCCAGTACTGGAAAACTGGTCAACTGTTTTCCAGGTTTTCCAGGACGCGTGGGAACCCTGAGCCGGAGTAAACCTGGGAAAACACCAACCAATCAGCCTTTTTTGGGTGCCAAAATTTCAAACCATTCAAATCCCGTCCTGCCGTTCTGCCCGCCTCCTGCACGTACATTTCCCCGGCGTGCACTCCGAGTCCTCGTCCCCTACCTCTGCTTCCCCTGACTCTATTTACTGCCCCTCTCGCTCGACCTCAGGCCCATTCCCTCTGACCCGATGAGGTACTTTGCTCAGGACTGTAGTCCGGATCAGAGTCTAAAAAGCTCTAACCACGGGGGCTCTGACAAGCAGAAGAATGAATGACATTTAGTAAGTCCTACAGAAAATGTATATGTACTGTAGCCTCCGTCCGGACGCTGTAGGGATGACGAGCCGATTCGTGAACACGTTGATCTTTAAGAACCGGTCACTGTCAGCCGTGATCACGCCAACCAACAAAACAACAATCAAAGTTTGAATGAATGAAAAACTTCTCCTCTTGTCTCTCCTCTCTCCCGCTCACACACTCTACACCTCTCCTGATGCCTTCACTGACCGTCAACACTGTAGGAATTAAGAATATCTACACTGAACATGTTTAACAAACAGTAGAGCTGTTACAGTATTATATGTGTTATAACTTTTCTCCTGATATTGTGTCACCATGACAACTGTTTAATGCTAGCATGACAGTTGTGAGTACTAACAGCAGCCATGTTTGTTTGTTTGTTTTTTTAACTTTCACTATGATAATGTTTTGGTGAGGACTGGTTTTGAATCAGTCACGATCATAGACTGTAAATAAAAATGGACAGTGTTGCTCCGCCTCTTCCCATTGTACGGTTCTGAAGCCAAAAAATCCCGCTCCTGGGCGCCGCCATTGTGCAGCCAGAGCCTGTAAAGCCACTGTAATAAGCTCCGCCCTACAGCGTAACGTTACAAGTCGCTGTGTGTCCTTTGAAGTTTCACTCCACGGCGGCTGTGAATCAAAGGAAACCTGGAAGTAAAACCCCGTTTTTTAAACTCTAATAACTAACGAAAAAGAAACTTTTCAGGAAAAAGAGGCCTTCGACACAATACACTCAAATACTAACTACATATCACCACGGCATACGGATGTGAGAAGCATTCGTACGATGTGTATTTATTTTTTTAAGTTTGACTGCTCCCCCATTCAAATGAATGGGGGAGACGGATTTTTTGACCTATACTGCAGCCAGCCACCAGGGGGCAGACACACTGCTGAAAGCCTCACTACCAGCCACCGGAACCTCTCCCTTGGTCACGATCATATGGTCGCAAGTCAGCGGCGCTCGTGCGGGGGGGGGGGGGGGGGGCGTCATTTTGGAGGAGCTCCGAGGGGAGGGGGGGAAGGGTTAGACGGAGTCCTGAGGAAATGCTACATTCAAATTCATGCTGGTTTTCCGAGACTACCGACCCCATCTCTAATGTCTATGTATATGCATACATGTACATGTAGAAAGTTGTGTTTTTTTTCAAAGTCTTATTTTTGGGGCTTTTACCCCCTATTTAGAGAGGACAGCAGATAAAGCAGAAAACCGGGAGAGAGGGTGGGGGAATGACATGTGGGAAAGGGGCCACAGGCTGGAGTCAAGCCTGGGCCACCACTACATGGGTGTGCAACTTAACCATTAAGCTAAATCCACGCCTGAAAGTTGTGCTTTTTTTAAATCAACAGATTTGGGTGCTGAGGTGTTGGTTTTCAGCTGATTGCAGTCATAAAACTGACTAGGCTTAAAAATAAATACTTCTTCGTTGTACACTTGTCCTTTTGTTTACCTTCCAAATGTGAACAACAAAGTTCTTGGTTTGAGCCAGGCTGAGGACCTTTGGCCTTGTGTAATTTCCATCTTTCTCTCCCTTTATGTTCTGCCTCCTGTCAGCACACTTAAGACACATCATTTCCACAGAAAGACTTCTTTCAGACCAAAAGGTTTGTTGAAGTTTTATTTCTGAAGGAATTAAAACTGATGATTTAATCTCAAGACCTTTCTCTAGGCAAGATTATTGTATTCAAATTATGACCTCTTAATTAGGCAAATGTAAGATATTATTATATTATTAAAATAACACCTCTTTGATCATGTCATTAAACAAATGCAATCCAGGTATTATTGAAATGATGTATGTATGTTATGTTTATGTTTATGTTGTCTAATGGCCCTCAATTTATTTCCTCTCTATGCTCATACACATGCACACACAAACAAACACAGAAACCTCCAGAGTCTGACTTCATTCAGACAAGTGTGAAACGACCCAACCAACTCAGGAGAGGAAAGAAGGGAGAGTGTGAGAGAAAGATAGGAGGAGGGAGGTACAGGGGGTGAAGAATGAGGGGAGAGGAGAGGCAGAGATAAGTCTGCGGGACAGACAGATGGAGGGACAGAGTTAAGAAGCAGCAGGGGGGAGCTGGAGATGGAGGGATGGAAGGAGACGGGACAGGGGAGAGAAAAGACGAGTGGAGAGAGGCTTGAGAAGAGATGTCTTTAAACTTGTTACTGAAGTTGCTGAGCGTGAACGAGAGCAGGCAAGCTGAATTAGAGAAGTGCATCCTGGGAAAACCATTGAGTAGAATATTGAGTGGAAGGCCACAGAAGGATAGACTGCTCATGATAAACACTTTGAAAGTGTGAACCAAAGATAAAGAGGTTTTAGACCTTAATCTTTCACTGCACAAAGCAAGATTATTTTAAATTAGCATGATAGTAAATCAACCTCATTAGAAGTATAAACACAAAAAAACTCATGTTAGAGATATAAAGAGTGTTATTTCCTCCACTTTAATTGACTTATCATAAAATCCCATGAGCCGGGCTTCTGGTAAGAAAGATGTTACAGAATGCTAAACATAGTATTTCTTTAGTTAACAGGCTTTTCTGGAACCATCCCTACACCCTCTCACTGCACCGTTTCACTTTTTTTAAGCCCTCCTGTAAAGGGACGGACACATTAAGTGTCGTCAAAAACCTGGGTGGTGAGTGGGTGTAAGCAGCAGCCAGCCTGCACTGATGCTGACTCACTGTGCATGAGCAGCCTAATGTAAAATGTGTCTGTTATTACCTTAACAAATGTAAACTACAGTAAGAGAGAACTTGTGTGATACAATACATGTTTAACATCCCATGGTTTACATTTAGAATCCTACCCTTTTTGCAGTCTAGAAAACAGTACGTGTTCATGTTATTGGGAAATGTATTATGCATTTAAAGGGAAAGTTGTATGTATTTCATATTAGTGTGAAAACAATACAGTGTTTACAAAAGAAGAAAAGCATCAAAGACACTTGGGATTATTTTTTCTTTTCCACCAATGAGGACTGATCTTTAAAAATCTGCTTCATTGTTCTTTAAGTGGCATATATTTTTGTCAGACATAAAACCATGGTTACAAAATGTTCCTGTTTCTATAGGACTAAGGGGAGTCGCTACCAAAGCTTGCCGCTGTATCTGCTAAGACCCAAATATACAACAGTTTTTTTCCCCTTGAAATGTATCAAAAAAAAAGTGGGATCCTCTTGTATTCAAGGTCTAGTCATAAGAAGTCAATATTTCTTACAACAAATGGTGCTACTTACCTGTAAAGTGAGTTTAACCCTTATGACCGAGGCCAGCCGTCACTCACATGCCAGGGGGAAGAAAAATGGACCAACACAGTGAACAGTTGCTCTAAAGTAAGACCAAGTGGCAACCTCCGGTCTCAGACTATGAAGCCCATGCAGAAGTGTTAAAAACTGCAATTCATCGAGAATCTGCTTGAGGCTGGCTGCAGAAACACCGGAAACCGCATAGACACCAATTAAAAAAAGACGATATTTGCAGCATAAATAAACATGTTTACAGCCTGGTTCAAAAAACGGCTTGGCTCTACGTCGCTAATCTCTCTATCGACACACACTGTACTGGGGGTGAATTTTTTTCTAACATGACCGTTCAGAAGATATTAAGATTACGAGTTTTTTGCCCAAATAAGGACATGACTGACTTTACTCCCGGACAGGAACACATAGCTGTTGGCTAGGAGGCTCAAACTCCGCCTCTTTACGTCACACTATGCCTGGTTGAGTTCCGCATTTCCAATATGGCTGCCTCAGGAACAGATGGGAGAAGTCACGGATACTACGTCCATTATTTGTACAGTCTGTAAGACAGACTATAATGGTTTGTCAAAGAAGACAGTTACCAATTCAGCAGAGACGTTAAATCAATCAATCAATCAATCAATCCATCAATCAATCAATCAATCAATCAATCAATCTTTATTTGTATAGCGACAAATCACAACAAACATTATCAAAAGACACTTTTACAAACATAGGAGGTCTAGAACAAAAATCTTAAACAACTGTCAAACAGCTAAGAAATATGATGTCACAGAGTGTCTGACGATGGCGAGCCCACAAAAATTGTCTGTCAGATTTTGACCAAGAGAACATAAATTTCACAAGACCATGGGTATCTGTACTGGTGCAACATGTTGTGACAAAACATGGGAAGTCAAAAATGCCCAGAAGTTTAAATAAATGGGGATGAGATCAGCATGTGACAGACATAATCTGTGCTGAAAACAAATGACGAGGAAGGTAGAGGGGTTTTTGTGTTACTTGGCAACTACCAGAGTGCCAATATGTTTGCCTCCAAAAATTTGTCCAAACTCACTATTTGTATACCTTGGGGCTTTCTCTGTAATGCATACAGCCGATGGCTACATCCCAGAACAGTGTTATATCTCTGTTATGAGTGTCAGAGTCTCCCAAGGCCACAGCTGTCAATCATACATCTCACAGTCTCAGAGATTACATGCTCTGCTTGTACCAGCTTTGAAACAGGGAAATGTATTGACAGACAAGGTTGTGAATAAACAAAACATGGTTGAAGAGTTTTATTAAAATACATTGAACGCTAGCAGTGTTTTAGTTTTGAATCTAAATAAAATGAGTGAAGTCTTAGGACAATCTAAATTCAAGATGAGCATCATTGCTTTCATCAAGTAGACAGCAGAAAACCTAAACCCTAAAACTAATTTCTACTGTTGAAGAAAGTTATATTCTTAAATACCTGTAATTCACATGTTCCATAACTACCATTGTGTTTGACTTCAACATATAAAACAACACTGTGGTTTCTGTTATCAGGAGTTTGTTGTTCTATCACTCTAGACTGAGAAGTGTGTTTTTGCAAATCGTTGCTGTATTAATAGTTAACTATCCTAGTTATAATTATTGATAACCTAAAACACACACACCAACAAATCCCTGCTCTTCCACATTTAAGTCCTCAATCCCCCACCTTCTGTCTTCTTCTGCAGAGTAATTAGATATTTTGTTGACCTATAAATATTAATGTTTACTGATCCAACAGCACACACTTTATATATCTGAAGGCATTACCCAATGCTTCATGGGAACACTGTCTTTAAACAGGAAGAGAGGAGTGAACCATAACATAGAATTAGTGCATCAATTATTTTTGGAAAGTCGATGATGAAAAGTTTACTAAGACAGTTGCTGTTCATAAGAATTACAGACTCATAACCAGTCCAAAGATAGATATGAAGAAGAGATGAGTCATGCATTGATTTAATGATTTAGTCAACCCAGCTCAATATTCACTGCTGAGGCCGAGGGGTTACATTTCTGTACGTTGAGTAGCCTGTGATTTTTTTTGCGTTAACATGTGGTTGAGAATAAAAATAATTCTGATGTCGTAAGATGAAAGTTATGGATGCAGAAAATGCATGATGAATAAAAGCCTGACTGACTGCTGCCTTCAGAGTGAAAGAGGAATATCTTTTCCCCTGTGAAACCCTCTTCAGACTACAGCAGAGCAGTCAAGCAGTAAAAAATCATTTCCTGCAAAGAATACGGCTCTGAGAACAATAACCTGCTACTTTTATCAGGACCCAGCTCTATTCTCCCCATTTAACCTGCCCAAACACTGTCTATTTGACTTCAATTTCTCTCTTTCCTTCTTGTGTTTCCTTTTTCTCCCCTGTTCGTGTTTTATATGTCTTATTTAACTGTGTAACTTAATTACTTTCTTTCCCCCTTTGTGTTGCTTTGTGAATACGTTGTAAAACATCATCAGCATCAAAAGTTGGAAGGAAAATAAAACTTCTATCTGTTCAATCTCTGTATGTGTTTGAGCTCTATACATACAAAGTGAAAATCAGTGTTGATTGATCCATCATGCAAAGTTCAGTGACATTTAGGTTAGTATTTGTTGGGTTTATACTCCGCTTATCCATAAAAGAGTGCTGCAGGAGTCCACATTTGTCAACAGAGCTGTCAATCAATCACCTTTTTAATATCAATCAAATAACTAATTCAAACTACACTTCTCAGAATAAAATTACATTAAATCAGCATGAAAATAATTAACTGCCATGACAGAGACCATGTTTGAGAACAAAAAGATTTGACATGTATTTTATTTTTCTAGTTTGACCCATGCAGTGTGCCAGTTCACCCTAAGAATGAGCAAGCTCAAAGTTCAGCTCACATATATTAAAATGAACTATTTAACGTTCAAAGTTCAGTATTCCAGTAGTTTCAGTAGAGCCTCCTGTGCTTCAATCCCCAGCCCCCAGTTACTGACATTTACTAAACTAAATGAATAACTGTATTCTACTATAGAATCATAGATAGATATTAAGTTTAAACGCCAAGAAAATGCCAATCAAACTTAGGAAATCTTAGGAATCTGCAGCTTTGAAAGGTTAGAAACACACATAATTATAAGTTGTCAGTTGAATATTTGGCTACAGGTGCTGATTTTAACACCCAAATACAGAGGGAAAACTGCTGCGTAAACAAAAACATCCCCTATATGAAAGGGCTAAGGGGGAAAGAAACAGAAAAACACATTCACAGAGTGAATTCATCTCTGTTTACAAAAAGCTGCACCTCTCTGAAACCACCAAGTTTTTAACCTATTGAGATCTTTCCCTATTGGTTTGTAAAACTCCTTTAAATATTCACATGAGCTGGTTTCATCAGCAACACTAACTATCTAAACAGCATAAGCCATACCAGATGCCTGCCAGGTGCCTAAGTCTCTCGAAGTGCACAGTAACTCTCGATATCTCTCTGACCCTTCCGGACCTGAGCATTGTTCACTGCCTCCACAGTGAACAATGCTCACATCCTGTTCATGAGTTGAGAATTGAGCTGTTCAGTCCACCTATTACCCAAATGAGCACATTCAATGAATGCATTCATTTTAGTGTCTTCACACATACAACACAACAACACAAACAGCACATAGTTCCATCTGTTCCTATTGAGAAGGCTGGCTTTAAGACCTATATTGTAGCCTGTCACTAGGGGGAGCTCTAACAGTTTTGGTTTCACTCAGGAAAGCTGCTGTTCTGTCCATTTTTATAAAGTCTATTGATACAAAAAAAACAAGACATTCTTTGTGGGAATATTAGGCAAAATAAAGTCTACTACTCAGGACACTGGTATGGATTTAACACATCTGCACACACACACAAATATTTTGCCAGTTGCAATACATTTTAGCAATATACAGTGTACAGCCAGAAATAAAGTGTGTGTGTGTGTGTGTGTGTGTGTGTGTGTGTGTGTGTGTGTATGTGTGTGTGTGTGTGTGTGTGTGTGTGTGTGTGTGTGTGTGTGTGTGTGTGTGTTTGTGTGTGTGTGTGCATACGTGCATTCGTGCATGCGTGCATGTGTGTGTGTGTGCAGCAGCTTAGTAGCTCATCAGCTGAGAAAGTGCGGAGTTGACAAAAAGACATGTGGACTTTCTTCTGTTATTCCTCTCAGAGATGATTGGGTATCGGCATGGAAATGAGTCATTAGAGAGCGAGAGGCAATCTTGTGTTCGATTACACACAGCCCGGGGCAAATGCTTCTGTGAATGTGTGTGTGTGTTTGTGTGTAAGCATGTGAAATGAAATCTGTGTGCATACACCACATCATAAGCTCACATCAGTGACTCACATAAGCTTATTTTTTAAAACATTAATCTAATGATCATGTTAGTAATACTGCTGTTATTTCATACCATTTCAGCACACATGGGTAAATACAGTGTTCATAGGTACTTTTGTTTTATGTTATGCCTTTATTGAAAGCAAAATATGAAGAGACAGTAAATGTGGGTAAGACCAGGGAGGGGGTTTCATACAGCACGGTGTGAGAGTTGGACTTGTATGTGACCGAGGTACAGAGGCTGACATAATGTCAATGAAATTTCTTACCATCTTAGCTACCAGGGCACTCTGAGACAGGTGATGTATATACTGAACACACTTAATATTGAATTACCATATTGACCTAAATGTAGGACAACCCTGATTATGAGACAACCCCCCTGATCAAGACTAACTTTTAGAAAAGACATTTTCAAAACCAAGTCTGGTTTTAGAAAATAAAAAAAACACTTTAATTGTCAATAATGATGAAACAAACATGATTTTCTTTTTTTTGGAATATTATGTGATCATGTGTCTAAAGGACGCACTTATGGTTTCAGTATTTCAATCATAAAAATTAGAATAACCTGCATTCTATTGCACAGATGATTGGTCTGTTACCTGTGATCTGTTTTTCAGTAACATGACCCAGTAAACTCACTATCCATGCACCCCAGGAAACACCTCAGGTAATGCAGGTAAGTCCTGCACACATTTACAATAATGTTCACATAGCCCCGGTGTGTCTCACACAGGACAGAAGGAAGAAAAGCTGCATGAGTGTAGATCACTTGTGCAGCAGTTTGCTCTTTCTTTCTCCGTATCACATTGGGTGAGGTTAGGCAGCTGTGCAGTCAAATAGGTTTCAATGATAGACTGTAAATAAAAATGGACAGCGTTGCTCCGCTTCTTCCCGTTGTACAGTTCTGAAGCCAAAAAATCCCGCTCCTGGGCGCAGCCATTGTGCAGCCAGAGCCTGTGAAGCCACTGTAACGAGCTCCGCCCTACAGCGTAGCGTCACAAGACGCTGTGTGTCCTAGGAAGTTTCTCTCTACGGCGGCTGTGAATCAAAGGAAACCCGGAAGTAAAACCCCGTTCTTTAATCTCTAATAACTAACGAAAAAGAAACTTTTCAGAGAAAAGAGGCCTTGAACACAAAACAGTCAAATACTAACTACATATCACCACAGAATACGGATGTGGGAAACATTCGTACGACGTGTATTTAGTCTTTGAAGTTTGACTGCTCCCCCATTCAAACGAATGGGGGAGACAGATTTTTTGACCTATACTGCAGTCAGCCACCAGGGGGCAGACACACTGCTGAAAGCTTCACCACCAGCCAGGCAACCTGAACCCCTGGTTTCAATAGTTAATTTGATTAAATTCATTTTGTATCAAATTGAATTAAAATATCCTCTACCACTTTCAAGCCAATCATGCATGTGCAGCTAGTCCGACTGATATCAGCAAGCAACCGTGCCACAAAACTGACAGAGTGGAGTTGGAGTGTGTGCGTCTCCACAGACTTGTTGATGAAACTAAATCGAACAAGTTAACTACAGCGCTTGACAAATGAGTGGGATCTGACTGCAGACCGGCCAACACTGTGGATGACTCTCGTCAAGGGATGTCTTCGGGTTGGCTTGTTGTGATCAGTCATATGCTTTAACACCATGGGTAAAAATTGTTTCATGCATACAGAAGCAGAGAAAGCAACTAAACTGGAACTCCTGAAAAGTGCAGATACTGTTACATCAAACGGAGATCACATGATATCAGAGATTAATCAAAATTGTCCACACTGGTAAGATTTGCTTTCCACTGTTAATATGGACTTTAAGACTGAAATGCAATATAATGTAATATGAAACGTGATTAAAAATGTGATTGATCATGATTAATTATGAAATTTAGTGATTTATAAAAATAAATAAATCATTTGACAGCTCCACTTAAAATATTTCCTCATGAAATTCAATAATATTTTACCAAATGGCCAAACATTCAAAACCACAAATTGTCCTCATTAGCATGACCTTTTCTCTTGATACCGCAGGAAAATTAGAGGCACCCACACTAATGCTTTCTCAAACAGAGAAACTGCTTTCACCAAGTTTATATTCTTTAGAGGGTTTGTTTATGTTTTTAAGTTTATATTCCTTTAGGCTGCGGGGATAGAGCCGGAAACCAGGAGAGATAAAGAGGGCAGTGACATGCAAGAGAGGGGCTGTAGGTTGGTACTGATAGCAGCTCACTTGAAGACTATAGCCTCTATACATGGGGCATGTGACCTAACCACTAGGCCATACCGGCATCTCTCTCTCTCTCTCTCTCTCTCTCTCTCTCTCTCTCTCTCTCTCTCTCTCTCTCTCTGTCTCGTGAACACACACCGACTATCCCTGAGGTTGTAAAATGACAATTATACCCCACTCCAGGATGACCGTCAGGTTATAGGTCAAAGGCTTCATCCAATTATCTGCGTGAGTACCTGTGTAACTATGTGTGTGTGTGTGTGTGTGTGTGTGTGTGTGTGTGTGTGTGTGTGTGTGTGTTTGCGTTCCTGCATGTTTTGAGTGGGCCATGTTGTAATGATAATGTTTTTTTTATGGTGCTGATAGTGTTTAATCAATACTCATCCTTATAATGACACCATACCCATTACAGCTGTGTTTAAGAGAAAGACATAGAGAGAGAGGGACATAGAGAGAGAAAGAGAAAGAGAGAGAAGGAGAAACATTTTTCTTTGAAGGGCTGTTATGGGATTTGCAGTTTCCTGGTGGAAGCAGGAAACTATAACTATGACTTTATGCGGACAGCCTACACCTTTAAATGGGTAAACAAGAATTAGCTGTCATGCATTAATGCTTCTAATAAAAATGAGCCTCAGGAGGAACAGCTGCTATTTGAAATCCCTGTATTTATCTCAAAATGTCTTCAACCTGGCACTAAGTTCTTGTTCAAAAATATCACTAGGCGGGAAAAATATGTTGTCAACACAGCTTGCCCTCTTCTTTGCCAGAGGGGAGGACATCTGATATAATAACCAAACACCAGGTAACAGTTCATTAGCTAGTTTCTACAGTGATTTCAGACCAAAACCTGCAGTGAGTCACAGATTTTCAACTTAGAACAGAAGTGAAGAGGAAGAAATGTTTGAATAGCGTATGTTGAAGCAAAAGGGGCTCAATGAGTCATTGTTTCACCTTTTATTGTACGTTACCTCCTCATCATGGTGATATGTTTTAGAGGACAAGGAAGTGACTTCAAAGTTGCTACCAAATTTAGATTCTAAAGACAAGATGACTTTTGAAACATACACACATATAAGTACCAAAAACTGATAACCAGAAGCCATACATTATATAGTAAATATACTATAAATAAGGTATGAGTGATGATTGTATCAGAGTGCAGTTAGTAAACTGACTTATCATTGTATCTTCAGTAATATGCTTGACATTTACTGCTATTTCTGTTTTCATGAACTGACATGTTCTCTCCCTTTACACACACACACACACACACACACACACACACACACACACACGCACACACACACACACACACACACATCTGTGTGTCCTTCAGAGAGCAAAGCCTCTGAATTTCACTGGTGTCATTAGCATAAAGATATGCAATCAGAAAAATTAGCATAATGTTAGAAAGTGTGCATTTGAATTGGCTTGTCCTAAAGAAAGGACAAATGAATCTCTCGAACACACATCGAGGACAACGCAGTTCTGCTTTAGCTTTTATAGTTATTACTTCAACTGTGACAGATGTGAATAGTTTGCCAATTTGCGATTGATTTTCCTACAATAAGTATGGCAGTAAAACTCAAACCTACTGACACTCTTTTTGGACCTTTCACTTCCTGTTGGCATGTGTTTATGTCCACACACACACACACACACACACACACACACACACACACACACACACACACACACGCTTCTCATCTGTGCCCTTGCACCCTTGTGTAGGCAGTTTGTTTACCCTTGTGGTTTACTTCATGAAAGTCTATGGACCTCTACATGTTTGTTTGTGTGTATTTGTGCATATGGATACTATACAATGTATTTCTGCAAGCATGTGTATGTCTATGTGTGAGAGAGAGACTGTGAAGCATGTATACGGTCGTAATGTAATCTGCTTTTGATTCAAAGCCCCATGTTTGTTTCTTATAGTGATAAAGTAATGCCTCGGGCTAAATGTGCATGTGTGTGTGTATACAGTGTGTGTGTATGTGAAAGTATAAATAGTGATAGGCCAATGGAAATTACCCTCATCCATCTCCTGCAGTGCACATGCATGTGAAGGCACACATATACACACTGAACTAGACTCACAGCATGAGAAGAAGCAGAGGAAATGATAAGATGACAAATCCCTGCTGAGATACAAAGACTCCAAAATAACATGTCGAGTTCAAACAGTACACCAAAAGTTATCATTTGATATTTAAAGAAGCTCATTGAAAAAAAAAAAAAAAAAAAGCATTGACCATGAGTCACAGAAGCTCTGCTCCTGAACTAATGCAGAGAGATCGTCTGTAAATGTCAGAGCCTGTGTTTAATCTAATTTAGAAACAGCACACAGATCAATGAATGGGATATAATTATAGATGGTGTGAACAAATACAAGGTCAGTGAAGCAGGGTAAACAAAGAAATAAGAGGCAGCTTTGGGAGAAATGAGGCCAAGAGCTATTAGCAAATTATTGGATTGTTCAAGCACATTCAGCTCATAATTATAGCATTCAGAGAACACTTGAAGGCAGCATCTACGGTTCTACTTGTCCTACATGAAGCATGGAACAAGTACAGATATTACAGGAGTTAATAAGAACAAGGGTTTTTCAACAGACTCAGCATTCAGAGTTAGAATAATTTGTCTGCAAATGTAAACTATCAAAAGATTCCAGGAAGGCTCAAAGTTAACATTGTCACTTATTGTATGGCTGAGTCGGGTATTTCATTCTGATTGGTCATTACTCGTTGCAGAGGTCGCAAGTTCAATTCCAGCCTCAACAATTTACTGCATGCCCTCCCCTGCTCTCTACTCCCTAATTTCCTGTCTCTCTTTAGCTGTCCTATCCTATAAAGGGGAAAATGTCCCAGAAAAAAACAAGCGTTAAAAAAATCCCAGGACTTCTGCAGGACTATTTATGTAGACATTTCTGTCCACATTCAGCTCTCCTGAGGCGATTTTTAACTCTTTCGCTTTTACCACTACTGTTTATGGTTTAAATTTCTTTGTAGGAATCGTAATTTACAGATGCTCTCACCAGCAATGCTGCTGCTGCCACCTTGATTGCAGGTCAGGATCTTACTCCACTCTTCCCTATCAGCGATGTTTGGGGTCCAGTAGCTCCTCAGGCTGCTCTTGCATCTGTGCCCGCTAACTGTCATTATTTCCAGAGTCTCAAGACCAGCCTGAGACAGAAACTAAAGTTTTAATGCAGTGTTTACCAATTAAGATTACTAACAGGAATTAGTGATCGTGCCACAGTGTCAACAGGCAGAGGTGAAATATACAGGACTCGTTTCCACAAATTAATTTGATATGACGAGAGAGTCTTGTCTAGTGGTGCAACGGATCATTGTTGATCCGTGATCCGTACGGATGCCTCTCCACGGTTCGGCACGGACGTGGTCCGCGGATCGGTTGATGAAAAAAGTTGCGCGTGTTCACGTGATGACCGCATGTTCAATCAACACTCACTCGTCAAGCGCAGCTGTTGTCATGGCAAGTGAAGGAGCAGAGGAACTTGAAAAACCTCCTGCATCTTGTAAATCACATGTATGGGAGCATTTTGGTTTCCCTGTGAAATACAGTGAATGCTGAATGTGATTAAGCCACGTTATAAAACTCTGTTGCGCACCCACTAGACCAGAGGCCGTCAATAGGCGGGCCGCATCCGGCCGCCTATCTATGGCCCCCGAACTGTTATTCCTTCACTCTGTGTTTTGGTCGGGTCACCGTGTGTTTACCGGGACTTGTCTCCATGTCAGATACGCAGACAGGCTGTTCCTGGGTCACTTAGAGTCCACTGCTGCGAGTGCAATTTTTAACTTTCACTTTCGTTTCTGGAGCGGTTCGCATATTGGCACTTTGCCAGCTGTAGGACCCTAGAATAAAACGGTGTGTTCACAGTTTGCTGCTCAAAGAAAAGTGGACGGTGAAAATCAGCAAATGAAAGAATAATGGAGTGAAACTTTTGAAGTTCCTCTGCTCCTTCACTTGCCATGCCATGAAATGCAGCGAATGAGGCAGGACTGGGCCCACAGATAGGGTGCTTTGCACAAGCTGTACATTTTGAGTTGAATCTTGTTTTTATTTAATGGGCAAAGTGTTTTACAAAAGAAATGGAGGACAAAGTTATATTTGTCTTGTCTTCTTTTTTTTTTTTTTTTTGCTGATCCGAAAAATGATCCCATCCGTGACTCAAAACCGTGATCCAATCCGAACCGTGAGTTTTTTGATCCGTTGCACCCCTAGTCTTGTCTCAACCCGAAGGGATTCTATTTTCCATAACCACCACTCATTATTCCTTACATAACAACCTGCTCACTGAAATCATCCTTTAAATATTTTTTGATCCAACAACTGACTACTGTCTATTAACTAATAACTTCAGCTCCAATTAAAAGTTTATGTTTGTATAAACCATATAAGAAAGTTAAGAAATGATACTATATAAAAAAAAGCTGTGGGTATTTATACGATGAGGAAGTCATAGATGCTGCTAGCAAGACAAAATACGTGATTGTAGGGTGAACTGTTCCTCTTACAGCTTAAGCTGCGCCCAGATGCTCTCTGTCCAATGAAATCTTCCTCCTTTTTTCTTGCGAGGAAAGGGACGGATTGTTTTCTATTTTTCAATAATATAGGGCCTTTATAATTGTGTAACTAAGGACCTGAGCAACAGTTCATTAATCATTCATTGTGTGTGTGTTGGCTATAGAAATGCTGTGCCATTTATAATTCATATTATTCAATAATTAATTTATTTGGATAGAACAAATACAACAAATAGTGCTAACCTCTTACTGATTGTTACCCTGGGAAAGAGGGAGAGTCATGTCAGCACAACGTGCACACACACACACACACACACACACACACACACACACGCACACGCACACACACATGCACACACACGCACACGCACACACAAACCCGTGCACACACACACACACTTGAAGTAGTTAATTAGTGAAACTCCATGGATGATATTTTTGTCTCAGGAACAAACGGTGAGCCCCAGGGGCAGAGCAGAGAGTCGGGGAAGACAGAGAATATTTCAAAAAGAAAGATGAGGAGAGAGAAGGAGAAAGGAAGGACGGATGATGACAGAGAGCTGAGAGAAAATAGATGCAATCCAAGACAAACAGAGAGGAAACAAGTATAAAGACTTTGTTAGAAGCAGGAAAAGCATAATACAGAAGAAGAGAAGAAGATTACAGTGGGGGGGGAGATAGCCGGCAGAACTACTCAATTTTCTGTGAAGTTTCACTGGATATCTTTAGCTGATGATTCATTGCTGAGTCTAACAAGGATAACATCTCCCATCTAAGGTATTGAGGTTTTAATCAATACTGTGTTAGTGCGTGTGAATATATGAGAAAAACATCTAAATTAAAGTTCAGTTGAGTTCTCAAAATTACAGAATGAAAAATGCAATCACGAGAGTTGTTCAGAGGTGCTCATGCTGTTTTGCAGTTTGATTTTTCACTTTTTTTAAGGTTGGCGTCTCTAAAGCAAATGCTCCACTAACCACAGTAAAGAAATTAATCCAAAACCCAAACTCATCCCACTTCTTTATTCTTCCCAGGGGGGAGTTCTCCATCCCCTATTATGCTGTCTATATAACATGTAACTTTATATATTTATACAGTCAAAACAAACCTCCCACAGTCTTCAGTGTTTGAAAAAAAGAACAACCACAGTTTGTATGCATGCACACATAAAAGGCAGCAGCAAACTATCTGCTGCTACAAAGACAAAGGAAAGTTTTGAACACTTTCATCCTCTTTTCTCTTCTCCTCCATCTTGTTCTTATGCTTAAAACAACCCCCCTCTCAAGCCTTCCATGTATTGTATTTAAACGTGTTGTGTGTGTTTTGTGTGTCCATGCGTGCGTGTGTGCGTGCGTGCGTGCATGTGTGTTTGTGTGTTTTATTGAATAATCCAAGACATGTTTAAAGTTTTGTTTCTTACAAATTCTGCTTTCCAGTTAAAGCCAATGGTTGGATTTTTCCTGTTGACATTTTGAACTACCTTGTTTAGATGTTGGATGAGTAACGTTTCTGCCGAGTTTGATGTCCTGATGTCAGCTGTGTTGCCTCCTCGCATATACAAACAAACAGTGGCGGAAAAAGTTGCACGACCAAAGAGATGATACATTTGGTTTTAAGTACTTCTGTTCATAGTCTTTAAAACATTTTTGAATGTTTAATTTAATTGGCAGTTTCATTTGGCTGACAATTTGTGCTTCTTAGTGTGCAGTTTCCCTTGTGTGTCATTCAATTTAATCCAGTAGACAGATTGTAATTTTACAGTTCCTAGATGTCTTGGTGTTCCAATTACCTCTGAAGTTGGATGTCAGAGTTGGGAATAACATCAGATCCAAATTCACTGCATTCCTGTTATGAGCTGAAACAACGCGAAAAACTGTCTCACCATTAGACCCTGTTGTTGTTAACACTTTTAGCACATTCCAGGCATTGACCATACGTGATAGATTGTGGACGAAAGCAACGCAACAAACTCACAGACAGAACTTGCACAATACTATCAGTGTGATTCATTTGATTACAAAGAACAAGACTAAGTTGCAAATAAACACTATTAAAAGCACTCTCTTTTTTTTAGTTGATGCAGCGAGAGGCCATCTTGGATTTCAAGCTCAGTTACTCTGAGTTTCTGAGTAGGAATTCTGGCTTCAGGGGCGCGTTCTTGGTAACGTATCCAACAGGACTCTCAGAATCTCCAACTTCTGAGATCAAATGGAACGTACCAATTATTCAACAGACACACTGAAACACACAAACAAGCACCCCAAATGGTCTACACTATTCTGTAACACCAGGGACACTTCTCATCCTAACACCATTTTCTTATTGCTACACTAAGTGGCAACTAATTTAAGATATTAAAGTATGTCCAACAAGATCTTGAAGAAATGCAGTATTAAGTCCAAAGCAGAATGGCAAGCTTAGGACACATCTTTAACTCAAAATACAATTCCTGCTCCAGTCACATTTCAACAATGATGTTATGACGTTCCTAACATAGTGGTCCAGTTTATTACCAGACTAAAGACAGCGGGACCGATAAAGGACAGGCACAGAAGACAAGGACAGAAAGAATAAAAGAGAAACAAAAGTGGAAGGGTGAGAGACAAAGGGATAATCAAAAAAAAATGAATGCAGCCACAGTAACAGCTCTGGGGCTCGGAATCAACAACAGCAGGCGAGCGTCTAGAGGCGGGCTTCAAACAGCATGATAGAAACATGTCACACACACACACACACACACACACACACACACACACACACACACACACACACACACACACACACACACACACACACACACACACACACACACACACACACACACACACACACACACACACACACACACACACACACACACACACACACAGTCATTTCTGCAGGGAGAGTTGAGACTATATTCTTTGTGGTCAGACAAATAACCCTTCAGTCTAAGCATTACAGAGGAGCAGCTTCCATCTCAAGAAAATAACACTTTTCTCTTTTTCCCTCTCTCCATCCATCTACACGTTGACACTTGACTCTCTAAAGAATGAAACTAGATATCAGTCCGTAGAGGCTTTTTCTCAGAACAAAGCCACCAGTGCTCACCTGATCAGGTAAGGTGTTCAAAAAGAATCAGAACTGAAAATCGATTCATAAAGCACTACCTGCTTTGTATGTTTACAGATATAATGATCCTAGAAATAAAGAAAGGCTGTCAGCATAGTATTAATCAGTGTATGTGTCAGTGTGTGTGGGAAGTGTACTGGAAGAGCTTTTCTCTGCTCACTGGAGCTCACACACACCAGCTGTACATGACACTGACTGAGGTAGCATCCGTGGCTAAAGCTGTCAGCACCAGGAATGTTGAGAAAGTGTGTGTGTGTGTGTGTGTGTGTGTGTGTGTGTGTGTGTGTGTGTGTGTGTGTGTGTGTGAGTGCACGTGCGCCTGGTGACTTGGTAATCCTTAGTGACAGCATTGGCTGGAGACAGTTTATGCAGAGATTCTGGGGACTGAGGGATCCAACACAAAAAGAACAAACTTATGAGTCATAGAGGAAGAAATATGAAAAGGAAAAGGAAATCTGGGATGAAAAAGAAAAGAAGAGACAGATTTCAACGTCTTTTATAGCATACGTACCTCTTCATAAAAACTGACCTTTGTGCTTCACTGCTCAGCAGTTTGTGTGTGTGTGTGTGTGTGTGTGTGTGTGTGTGTGTGTGTGTGTGTGTGTGTGTGTGTGTGTGTGTGTGTGTGTGTGTGTGTGTGTGTGTGTGTGTGTGTGTGTGTGTGTGTTTCTGAGTTATTGATTCATGGATCCCCTTAAGGAATAGGATATTAATGGTGACCTCTACAAAAAAGGAGACAGAGAAAGAGAAAAATAGATCCTGGCAGATATGTAAGAGGAAACATGGAGAAGGGTACAGCTTGATAGATGATACAGATGATAGAACAGTTACACACAACTGATATAATTTGAGAGAGTTATGATAAAGCAATTTTCTCTTCTCTTTCTGGCAAATGAGAAGAAATGATATTTGAGAGAAGATAGGAAAGATATTTGAAGAGAAAGGAGAGAGAGGGAGAGAAAAAAAGGTCAGGGTTAAGTAGACTGCATTGACTATATTGTGTATCCTGAATAACATCTGAAATAGGTATTAGAATAAAACAAATCTGAATGAATAAATTAGAAGTAAAAGCAGGATGAAAGCGGGGTTGTAGAGAAAAGTAAAGAGGCTATGACTAAAATAATTGTACAACTTTAAAAACTACACTTTTCTCATTTTCTTACTGCTGACTTCTTCCCTTTCTGTACTTTGTCCTCTATCTCTTTCCCTCATTCCTTATTCTCCTCTTCCTCCTCTTTTATTCTTTCCTCCAATATTCATCAGCTCATCGCCCATTCCTTCAGAGAGGTGTAAGCCCACCAGAAAGCACAATCTGACGGTAAGTTCAGCCGGAGAAGATGAAAGGATGAGGGAGTGAAAAGGAGATGGGGGATGTAGAGGTGGAGGCAGAAAAAAAAGGGTGTGGTGAGCAGAGATTGTGATGTGGAATAAGAGATCAAAAACCTTTAATCTCTGAAATGTCAGCTAAGTGGGAGGAAAACCCACCCACAGACATGAGAGGGGGAACGTTTTTTTCCTTTTTCTTTCCTTTCATTCATTGATGATCAGAGAGTTTCATAGTTAGAGCTGGTTTCAGTAAAGTCCAGGTTAGAGATGTTTTTTTAGAGCTGTACCCTGAAAGCTGAAGATTGGAATCATCAGTCAAGGAGACCTCAGTCAATTCAGAAATGGTCAGTCGAATCTCTGCAGTTCTGTTTTGCGCTCAACAATGGATCACCTTAAGCATGGCAGGCTGTTCAATTAAAAACATTGAGTCTTGGGATGATAGTTACGTTTCAACATTTAACAAGGGTTTTACCAGGAGCCAAATTATCTGCAGCAGCTTGGATACACACTACAAAAAAGCAGTTATACGTTAAAAATCAGTGTTACTATGACTGCAGCACATGTTGCAGGAGAGACTGCAGGCAAATCTGGGGCTGTTGTATGATGATGCATAGGGTTAAGATTCCTTCATGGTTCATCACTTCCTTATCTATTTTAAAATGCTCTCCATAAAAATACAGAATTTGTGGGCGCAGGATTTCTGTATCAAAAGTCTCCTGGCTTCCATTTGGAGTCCGTGTGGTATCCTCCACTTAGTCAGTTTTGGGATACTGCAATGTGTTGTAGTGCAATCCCAGAACACATCACTGGTCAATAAACAATGCATTGGGTTTAATTGATGTCTTAAGCAGACATCTGAATGCAAACACAGCTAGTCATCTCTTTTTAGGCTGAAGATACAGTTGCTCTTTAATAGTGTTCAGGCAAACAAATGGATGCGTCTTGAACTAAACTGTTGGCAATGCACTATAACAAGAAAACTGGAGTTCCTGAAGTGTCCACTTTAGGCTAGGTTCAAAAGCCAAGGCAGCTCCATATCGTCATATTTTAAATGCCCACATTTAAAGCAAAATTTTAACATTTTTACAGTCTTATTTGGGAGATTTAAATCATACCAGCTCTTCACTTACATTTGCTAAATTATATTGCCTGGTAGAAGCAGAGGTTACCTTGTTTTTCCAATCTGCAATGACTACATCTGGATAGTAATTACAGGTCAATAAGCCAGCTTGTTTGGTACTGATTGGCTGATTGTGGGAGGTGTTGTCTTATTAAATGGCTTATTATTTTCTCCTCCCTTCCTCCTCTTCTTTTACTTCCTATCCTCTTCCTTTACTGCTTTTTCTTGCTCAGGCCCTCTTCCTCTCTTCGCTGCTATTCTTCCTCATCCCATCCCTTGTGCTCCCTCACCTGTGAAACTAAGAGATGTCCTTGACTTACAAGGACATTAATGCACTGAGTGTTTGTGTGTGCGTCTGTGTGTGTGTCTGTGTGTGTATGGTTGGTACAGGAGCACATTGTATGGAACACGGAGCATATAACACACCTTTGCCTCTATCCGTCATGTCCCCTCAGACCAGTCGGTCAATATCAGCCTAATCATCATTATGAGGAATCTCTGCAGCCCGTTGAAATTGGATTGCATGTAGCTTGAAGCAAATGACATCAACACACCTGATGAACAGACTTAAACACTCACAACGAACAAGTCAATACAACTGTTTCACACACACACACACAGACACACATGCATTTTGCCTTAAGGCCTGATCATTCATCAGTCTATCAGCTCCTTTAATTATAGAGGGAGGACTCATTCATCAATGCACGATGTGAACATGATGTTTTCTTTATTAGAATAAATACTGGAGGTGAAAGCTGTTTTTTACTGTTATAATATAAAAGATATTTTGTCATTTCTGCTATCAAAGAAGTTAAGTATATATTTTGTACATCTTTGCTGCTGATACATATGATATCCACTGACTGTATCCAGATGGGCGATGTGTCTCCATTAAGGAGATGCCAGACGAGGCAGTTAAAACAGGCCAGTGGATCTGGTGAAGTTATGTCATTTGGGTGCCAAAACTGGGGAGGTACAGGGAGGTAGAGCATACAGTCTTCAGCCCAAATAGGCTTCTTGTCCTGACTCTGTGTAGCACACAGCTCCCAACACTACTGGGAGTAGACATAATGTAGTACTGTAGTAGTAGTTATAATTATACAGGACCAGAATCAGAGGATATCAGGCGAATAGGAGGCAGAAGAGACTGTTTGCAACATTCAATGACTACACGAGACAAGAGATTATGAACTGGTACCTCGTATTTTTAGTAGAAAATTATCCAAATCAAATAAATAAACAAATGTTCTCTATGCAGTTCAATTCACAAACAAATTGTTTCTTTTGTCACTCTTTTTCTTGGTTATAAACCACTGAGTTATTTTAACTACTTTCTATCTGAGTGTGTGCACCCCATAGACGGTATAAAATATGGACGTAGTATCCGTGACGTCACCCATCTGTTCCTGAGAGCTGTTTTGAACCCAATCGATGGCAGCAGCCATATCGGAAATGCGGAACTTAACCAGAGTGTGACGTAGTGTGAGTCTCTTAGCCAACAGCATGTGTTCCCGACCAGGGGTCACGTCAGTCATGTCCTTATTTGGGCAAAAACTCGAAATCTTAATATCTTCTGAACCGTCATGTTAGAGAAAAAATTCACCCCCCCCGTACAGTGTGTGCCGATAGAGAGATCAGCATCTTAGGGCCAAGCCGTTTTTTGAACCAGGCTGTAAACATGTTTTTTAATGTTGCAAGGATCGTCTTTTTCCCATTCATATCTATGTGGTTTCCGGTGTTTCTGCAGCCAGCCTCAAGCGGATTCTCGATGTATTGCAGTTTATAACACTTCCGCATGGCCTTCATCGTTTGAGACCGGATGTTGCTGCTTGGTTGCACCCTTATAGTTCTGACTCTAACTCTCAATGTTTTTATCTAACAGTATGGTAAGTAACAACATTCAACAAAATACCTTCTTAAATATTATCACTCCACAAATAGTTGCAACCTTTCAACGGTTCACTATTTCAGCAATAAAAAAATCACCATAAACACAATAATTCACATGTGAATAGTATCACTATTCAGTCCATTCACTTAAATCAGTGACAGTAACGACTCAGTCCTTCCAAAGGCACAGGGAATGTGTTCGAAGAAGAAAGATGGGGTAAAGTGTCTTTTCCAAGTCAAGTCAAAAAAAGGTAAAGTCAAAGTCTGGGGATCGGGCTGTGCAAGTGGGCAGGGGCTGAGTGTAAGAGTAGTGATGGCCTTGTGCAGGTTATGATGTTTACCCTACCACTGTGGCAGGAGAGGGGAAAGGCGTACAGCCTAACCCACTGAAGGCAAGCTCTGGCCAAATCAGGCTTCTTGCCCTGGCTCCCTCCCTCGCTGTCCTTATTTTAACAACCTATCATACTCTTCTCTGTTGTTTTTGTCTTCTTCTCTATTTTGATGTGTGGGTATATGGGAGGTGAGAGCTGGCATGTTTTTTTTTTTTAACTGTAGCGCCTCCCCTGAGGTGTTTTGGGCCTAACTTAACAAAGCACTGGTGAAGGGAGGGCCCACTGGATTAGCTCAGTGATGTACTGACTCCTGCTGCTATCTATCCCAATCTGTTCTTATTTTTGTTGCTGGGGAACTGGGCCAAGGTAGGTTAAGTAAATTATCAGCAGAGCATAATTGGGATGAGGGCATTATTGGATGGGTTTATTTACTGAGCACTTATCCTTTTCAATACACCAAAGGTACCATGTGTTTGAAATTCTCTCTCTCTCTCTCTCTCTCTCTCTCCCTCACTCTCCCTCTCCCTCTCCCTCTCTCCCTCTATCACTCTTTCCAACCCCAAGATGGCTGTCTAACATAAGTCTGGTTCTGCTCGAGGTTTCTGCCTGTTAAAAGGAGTTTTTTCCTCGCCGCTGTAACTAGCTAAATGCTGCAAAGTGCTCTGCGCATGGTGGATTAAGATGAGATCAGACTGAGTCCTGTCTGTAAGATTGGACTGGGTCTTTATCTGTTTATGTTGGGTCTTTTTTAATAATTGGATATGGAGTACGGTCTAGACCTGCTCTGTTTGTAAAGCATCTTCAAATACCATTTGTTGTGGTTTGGCGCTATATAAATAAAGATGGATGGATGGATGGATGGATGGATGGATCTATCGATGGATCAATTGATTGAAAACCTATGGCAAACTCGTGCTTTGATGAGGTACACGTTGAACCCATTAAACATGGACTGGTCTATGAGGGGTGGGTTGAATTTATTCAAAAATGAACACAGTCTACAGAATTTTGCTCATACTACATAGTATGTACAGGGACATATTTACTAGTTTGTTGTTTTTTGTTATTGCACATAGAAACATACAAAATAAGACATTGGCATTGATCCTTGGTATACAAACAGCAACACAAGCACGGGACATGTTCATTATAAAAAGATTCAAGAATCAAGAGAATGAAGCAGTCTGTGTTTGTCCCACTAATGAATAACGCACATCCACTCAAAAGACAACCATCATTCAGCTTTTAAAAAAAGCAGCCAAACATGGAATACTTTTCAGGGAAGGAGAAAAATTAAATTAAATTAAAATTAGTACACAAAATACATTTTCATATCAATAAACCTGAAGTTGTTTATTAAAGCATTTTATGGGATTCTCTCTGTTGCACACATTCTTACACACGTACACGTACACGAACACGAACACATGCACTTGCAGACACACACACACACACACACACACACACACACACACACACACACACACACACACACACACACACACACACACACACACACACACACACACACACACACACACCAGGCTCAAGGGGTTCGCTGTAGGAGTCAATTAAAGGAGCTCCCCATTGTAATTACACTGCGTTAGATATACTGGCCCATTGGGATGTGAGCGTTTGTGTGTTTGTCCTTCCTCCCTCTGTCATCTTCCCCTCCTTCTCTTTTACTCTTCATCTCTACCTAGGGCTGTTTGCAGGAGGGGCTCATTAAATCCCAAACCCTCCTTTGGTCTCTCTAACTAAGAGGTGAAATTCAGAGATCTTTGTTACACTGGGATCCTTTTAAGTGTGTTTGAACATTAAATTAATGAAGGTAGAACAGAAGAAAACAAATCACTGACATAGACTCATTTCAGTGGACATATTTCACATGGGAGTTAATTTGATAATTAGCTCTCCATGTATCAAAAATTGTCCTTTTTTCTGAAGTAAACACTGTTCAAACCCTCACCGAGCACCTCTTCTACGTCCATCTGTCCCAATCCATTCTTTGCCCCTTCTGTTCATGTCTCTTATCCTGATACACTTTGGATCAGAAAACTGCTGACGTGACTGAACCTGCTCTGCCAGATCCAATCAATAATGCACAGCAACACACTCTGTACCGGAGTGACACTTTTCTGGCCAGAAAAGGGAATCTAATTTGCTTAGGTCCAGCAAATTAGATTTATGATATATGAATTGTAACCTTAACACACAGATACCTGAGAGTCTCACCTTGACAGTGAGCAAAGGCTCATCGTTATTACTTAGGTGGAGACTGAATTGCTTTGGATTGCAGACATTATTTGCTCCTTATAAACCAAGTAATGCGAACTGTCTAGCCACCTGAGTTAACATTAGTCTCGTGACAAGTATAAGGTAATATAGATCTATATCTCAATTGAGTGCGTAGCCTAGGCTTAGGTCTGTGTAGCTCCCGATGCTGGCGCTTACTTCCTCAAAAATGTAACTACGTGTTGAATAAACACAGACCGCAAGCCCTGTGATTGGTCCGCTCAGCCGCTTTGTATTTCCCACAGCTACAGCACTTACGGGATCCCTGCACATCGGCATTGTATTTAATCTCCTCCTACTCATCCTCTCTATTATTCCCTGTAATCATGTCTGTATGATAAACAGCAACATGTATCAGCTGTGAATTAACATAATATGATCAGAAGCACTTTGAAAAGAAAACGTAGCAGGGCCGGAAACAGGCGACCCTACTATCAGATAGACCATACTACACTGAAGCGTTTCGGCGGAGTGTTGCTGCACGTCATGGACACACTGACGCAGAAGTATGTAGTGATCACGTCCGCGTCAGCCACTGCTGCGTAGGGTCGACGCAGAAATATAAACCAGGCTTAAGTCTCTACAACACTCGATATTGTGTTTCAATTTGGAAATGTTAGACTTGGATATTTATGACGAAAATGATTCAATGAGTTGCAGAAACCAATCACAGGAAGTCAATTGAAGTTTATTGTTTGTCTCTGTGATTGTCTTTTGTTGTCAGTAGTACTTCAGTGTGTTTGTTGCGGACTTTGTTTCAGATGTTAGTGTTTTCCATTAAAAAGGGCAGGTTGGTTCAAAGGTAATATGATACCTGTTATAGTAAACAGCTATCAATTGGTGTTTCTTTCTTAGCTTTGAAATCAAAAAAGGGTAAACCCCTAAAACTTTGTATTTTAACCTCTTAACAGTTTTTAGGAGTGGCCTGAATAGCAAAACCAGCTGATTCTGAGTTCAGCTTTCTTAATTCCATAGATGTAAGTTTGACTTAGAGAGTTTTGTAGGCTTTTTAACACATGCGCATTTTTACAGCACAATTTTAGAGGCCTGAACATTGAGTTGAGTTATAAGAATGTGCTGCAGGTCTTGACTGTAACATTCACTGCTGTGTTTCCTTATCCTTCTTCAGCATGTGTGAGAGGGTTACACGCTGTCTCCGCTTCATTTGTTCATGAATAATTCATCCAGAACAACTGTGTACTAATTTTTGTGTACAACAGGCTTTAGCACAACCTGAAATAAAAAATGATGGTTAACAGTCACTGTGTGTCTCCATGGTAACAACAGTAGCCACCAGCCAATGGGAGATGGGCCAAGTAGAGGCATGAACATATAAGCATGTGTGTGTGTGTGTGTGTGTGTGTGTGTGTGTGTGTGTGTGTGTGTGTGTGTGTGTGTGTGTGTGTGTGTGTGTGTGTGTGTCCACATATCAACCTTGATCTGGTGAGTTCTGTGCTGTTGGTGGCACACACACATGCACGTACACACACACACATGCACGTACACACACACGCACCACTTACACACACAGTTATAATACTGTATAGTTTCAACAGTGTTTAACTAACAGATGTTCAACAAAATGTAGAAGAAGGGAACTTGATACACAATTAATAGGCTACTATTAACTTTGCATTGTCGGTTTACTATTGATCAGTCTTACATTATAGCTGAGATATAATACTACTGATAGAGCATGACTGAGATTTCTTCCCATATTGTAAGTAAACCATATCCAACTCACTATTTCACCACGTATTATAACTCCATTATATTCAATAATTACAGCTCCCATGAGTGATTGACACAAGTGAGCTGTTGAAATCTCAAGAGACACACTAGTTTCTGAACAGTGAAAAATAATTACCCTTCTTTTTGAAATTCATTTTGGCAACTCTACAAGTACAGAGACAGATGTGCATTTTACTTTGGTAAATTAAAAGAAGGAGAAGAGGAGAGGAGAGGAGAGGAGATCGTGAGGAGAAGAGATCGTGAGGATAGTGAGCAGTAAGGATGAAAAATTGTTTAACATTACAGAAAACAGCAGACGTGTTCAGATTCCACAGAGGCTGACTGAGTGTGTGTGTGTAAACATTGTGTATGTGTCTCGTCATTTGCTGAATGAGATTCATTTTTTTCCATCTCTGCAGAATTATAATACTGTATGATTTACATGATGGGCAATCCCTTAAAGAAACCAGTACTTATGTTTTTATATAATTAGTATAAATCTACTGCAGAAGCTGGTTTACTTCACATCATTTCTGTTGAGGAAAACCTCAACCCTTATCCTTAAGATTGTATAAGCAAGGATATTATAAATGCCAGTTTCGTGTGTCTTTAATGTGAATTAATAAAACATTGGTACGACTCAAAGGCCTACCAATGCTGTAAATATCTGTAGAAAACCAGTTCATCTAAATTGTGTGCATTGGTAAAACCAGTTATTGGTTGGCTCAGATCACACTACATGATGCACTTCTTTTAAGATCCTCAGTGACTCTCAACTGGTCTGGCCTCAGAACCCACCACCACCTCCTTAATGACTACTGCAAAGTCCTAAAATCTGTTGCTAACTAGCAACCAGCTTTTTTATTAGGAGTATTACCACCACATTATATGTTGGAGCGTGAATAAACTACTCAACTACTATAAGAACACTATATCATAGGAAAAACATGTCCTTCAAAATAAAGGCGCAGCAAATACTTTTTGCCAAGACATTTTTTTTCATTCATACATCCCCAGCACACTAAAAATGGCATAGCAACCCTTTTTAGGTCCCCAACCAAAAATGGCTTTGGATAAACTTCTTATTCTGCAGGCTGAAATTGATTTTCATACTTTCCCAAGTTTAAATGGATGCACTATTCTCTCCAGTTTAAGATTTTTTCCATCCTTGAATCAGATATAAAGAGAGGCAGTTGTTTAATACCATGAATTCAATCTATTCCTGTGAGACAGCGATAAAAAAGCTGTGCAATGTTTTAGTCTGCTGATTATTCACATTGTTTATGTTTTGGAATATAATCTTTTAAAAAACATCCGTCTTAACTTTCTTGACATTTGCAAAGACTCATACAGTTACACAGCTATGGGCCCAAAATGATTACTTTGGCTCTACTAACAACAGCAACTCTAATTCTAGTTTTTGTTTCTGTCTACAGAAAGCAGGCACGGCACAATAGAGACACTAAAGTGCATGTTTTTGTGTGTTGGCTTCCACAGACACACAATCTCATTTGTGTTCCTGATGAACTGCAAACGTTAAACAAGAGGAAGCTCAGCATGAATGACCATTAAAACGGAGAGAGAGAACAAAAAGAGACCACAGTCACAAAATGTTTCTGAGCTCTCGTCCCTGCAGCCACTGCTGGACAATTATTCAGGGTACATAAAACACAAGCAGACGTGTTTCCTAACTGGTCCCTGACTCTAAAAATAATCCTCCTCATTATGAGCTGCAGTAAAGTGCCTTTTTGGGTGTCCAAGTTTGCACATTTGCACTTTAAAGGGTGGCAAAAACACAAATGTTGCAAACGTGCACGGTTAACTTTAAAGTCATTGAGGTGTGACTCACTGTCCCTGAGCAGAACTGAGGGTTCAGTGTTCGGCTGTGGGGAGAGAGAGAGGGAGAGAAATGAGAGACAGATGAGAGGGAGAACGAAAAAGTGAACCCTGAGGAAGCTAATTTATATTCAGGATGGAAATAAAAGGATTGATGGTTAAGCATTCTTCAGCTGGATACTTTACAGACTTCTTTGATTCACAGACAGCATTCATGGACATTTTACATAACTCGCTAATGACCTGCGGAGAGCGTCAGAGAGAGAGAGAGAGAGAGACGTGGGGGAGTAGGAGTGGCGTGTGGTAACAGCTGAACCTGGTTACCTTTCAAGCTCATTGAGGGAATAAGACTGACAGCCAAGGCTAACTCTGAGATATAACATTTTCAAACAGTTTAAATAGCGAAAACACTGATTCATAATCAGCTGCTTTAGTGTTCAACACGTCTGAGGCTGGCTCATATAGTGTTACCTTTTTTCCCTTTTTAACTACACCTGTCATCTTCCATTTGAAGGATAAATTATACAACTAGATATTTCATACTGAACAAAGATGTATAGAAACCTTCGGTCATGCAGTGTCTGTTCAGCACTTAACTCTGCTCCTGTTTGGCTTGCAAACACCCTTGATGTCAAACTCCATGTTGTTGTAATTGACGTATATGTACACACAAACATGAACAGGCTTCTCTTTCAGATTAAAATGTAACAAATAATATATATAATATATTATGACATACTGGCATACTTAATTAAATAACTAACACTGATGGAGAGTTACAAAGCATTCTGTCCCGCCATGTTAGAGTCAGCCTGAGTGTCACTGCTCAAAAATGTATTTTAAAGATGTATTAACAGAGTCTTTGGGGCAATTTATACCTAGAAAGGAAACTTTTAAGTTAGCAGTAGCAGATTCAACTGGTAACTTACATTTGAGCAGAAGAGCCAAATAAGCATGCACTCTGCATAAAAGAGAGAAACACAGATAGCATTAGAACCAAAAGAACAATTCATTTTGCTGTGGTGATTAGAGAGCTGCAGAAAGTTTACCCGAGACAAGCCAAAGAAAGAGAGATGAATAACAAGATCACAGAACTTATGGAATTCGATGACCCACAATTTTTGGATGCTCATGTCCAAAGCTGTTGTCAGCTCATAGCGAATTTGGAAGTCAGTACTGTGCTTTGTTTTTGTGTGTTAACAATACTGACTTCAGTTAGAGTTGGTAGAATATTCATATGTGCAGCTCTGCTTACTAAATCCTAGCCTTTCTTAGCCTTGGATTTGCACAAACTACACACTTTGAAATTTAAAAATGTCAAAATACATCGGTTATCTTATAGATATTGGCCATTTGGAGCAGGTTATTATTCTTCATCTGTATTTTAAAATGCACGCATCCCTATTCACACATTAGTACAGTGCTGGTTTGATAAAAGCTGGATGGGAATTCTGGACCAACTTAGCCAACACTTTGAAAAAGTGTACTGAGCTGGTTGTTGTTGTTTTCACTTTATAATCAACAAAAATATTTTTCAAAGAAAATACTTTGTAGTGTATACAGAGGACTGCAGAGTCAAACAGAGTCTCTCAGGATGCTAAGATTGAAAAGGGTTGGGCATCTCGAAGGGATTTCTAAGACAGTGTGTTGGTTCAGATTTGTTTTAGTTGCAAAACAAACAAACAAGATTCTGATAATTATGCAGATATATACAGGAAAAAGAAATACATCCTTATATAAAGACATGTGCCTCAGCTTTCTCCAGTGACACTGAACTGTAAAAATGCTATAAGAGCAGAAAAAGGATCAAGGTGAATGTAATTAAGGTCCACAATAAAAACCAAAGACACCTTATGGCGAAAGAATTTGATGTAAAAAATAAAACTCACTGGGACCCAATAATTCAGCGGCAGAACATGAGCTGTGAAAAATAACAAATAAATGCAGCTCTCAGAGGCAGGCCAGCCATCTGGAGTACCTGTGCTATTCCCAGAGGGATATTCAAACTGTTATGAAAAGATTAAAAAATGTCCCACGCTGTTTGATTTTGTATTAGTCTGGCCAGCTAGCTCTAGACAGGTGTGTGTTTACAGCACAGATATAAATGACTTAAATCTCCTAACCCATCCAGATTTATTGTACTGCTGTTTGAAACACCAAAGTTATGGTTTAGCATGCAGTACAAAAAAAGGATAAAGAGGAGAATCTGTATTTTAGAAAATTATCTGTGTAACACATAACCTGTATAACCGAAGCTCCGTTTGAACATACAAAGCTTCATAGAGACAAATCAGTTTTGATGAATTCCACACCTCAGGGCTGAAATTGTATAATTCTTTTCCCATTATTGTTTCAGTTACCCTGTACATCAGATATATACTGGATCAATGCCATATTTTCTGTCTTGGACCTTTGTGTATGAATTTCTACCTCATCAAGATTTGAGATGTTACCAGTGAATATAACAATTAAACACTTTTGTGACATCAGTACTTGCAATGGATCAAGAAATATTCTCCATTCACTGATAACCTGAGCCTTTGTTTAACACACAGCCTTTATTTGTTCTGTGTGTGTGGACCGAGAAAGAATCATGATGACAGGCGGTGATAACACACCAGCCTTATTAATACACCTCAGGGCTATTATGGCAGGTCAATGCTATAGCACAATGACATTGTTTGAGTATGATTACATTATCTTGACTCCTGTCATCTTAACCAAAACACAGAATTAGAGCAAATGTTGAAGAATTATACACTTGAGATAAGGGAAGTGGAGGATGCAGATAAATGTGTTAATAGAATTTCTTGATTTCATTTGGGGACCATGTTAGCAGTTTAAAACATGCTTGATAAAAATGCTAAAACATCTTAACAATTCAAAGAGTGGACTGGGTCATTTAACACATCCAGGAAGTTTCAGTGTTGCAGTCTCACACAATTTCAACCAATCCCTACATCTTTGTCAGCAACTTTGACAAATCACCTTATTTTCCCCAACAGGTGTCAACACGTACAAAATGAAATTAACTTCTTTGAAATTCCCTCTTCTTTCATGAGCCAGCTAATGCAGTCCAAGCTGCAGTTTCTTTAGTGAGGCTGTATGACTCTAATCTATATATGTACTGCATGTAGTATGTACCCAATACTCAGTCTTCTTCTAATTATTCATCAATGTTGAAAACTGTTAGCAATCTACCAAAAGCCCTATAACAAATGTGAGTCTGAAATTATCTCGAAGAGTTTGACATTGAGTTAGCAGCCCAACTGTCTCACAAGGATATATATTTTTCCAACATTATGAAATAAGTAGAATGGCATGGAATTGATGAATAACCTGTAGATTCTACTCTGCAATTTTTGATAGCATTAAAATTATCTGGCAAAGAGCAAATTTAGTACTTCACGGAAATTGCATTAGGAATTAAATTTCAACATATTTCATTTGGTATCTCAGGAGACAAACAACTCTTTTGTCCAATAGATGGCTATTATTGAAACTTTTTTTGAACCAACTTCTTTAAAATCTGCAGTGAAATCAACCATTATCGGTCACAACAAATAAAAGACGATACATCTTTTTGACCTTGGACAGATATCCTAATATAAGCATCAAGTTTGTTTGGTCATAAATGTTCCAGAGGTTTTGTACTGTTTTAAGGCCCGTGTCCATTAACAGCATATTTTGGGCTGGGAGGCCTCTTTTCTGTACAAAAGTGTCCTTAGTGAAAAAACACACCCTCAGTTACACCTGTGTTTTGTTGCTGGATTCACAGTGTTCTTTGTCAACAATTGTTTTACTTTTGTAAAACAACAAAACAAAAGAAATACACAAATCATCAACAATAGGATAAGAAAAAAGAAAGAAAGATGTAAGCGACCCGTGGTTTATCTCATGCACCAAGACCTTATTATTTTTTTTAGGATACAAGTTCCTGGTCTAGAGCTGCTAATGCCATGACACAATTCCTTCCATTGTTTTTATGTTTTCTTTGTTAAATTTCTTTAAGTAAAAGGAAATATCAGAGCTGCAGAGAAACGATTCTACCAAGAAAAGCAGATGTGCTGCTGACGACTTTCGTAATCTAGCTACAGTTAGCATCTATGAGAATCACCTGATGGAAACAGGCCCTACATGCTCAAAAGTGTTCGGTTGTGCCCAGGTTAACAGTCAAGGCTGATTTATACTTCTGCATCTCCCCTACGCAGCAGGGGCTGTGGCGGACATGAGCACGACATACTTGTGGGTCGATGTGTACGTGTTCCGCAGCACTTCCCCGCCGAAACGCTTGAGGGCAGTGTGGTCTCTTTGATAGCCGGTCGCCTGCTTCCTGCCCCGCTACGATCTCTGTTTACTTTTCCACAGCGGTTCAGAGCGTGTTATGTTAATCTACAGCTGATACATGTTGATGTTTATCATACAGACATGATTACATGAAGAATAGAGAGGAGGAGATGAAAGCCTTTAGTGAGGAGAGCAATCATCTCACCAAATTACTATTATCTGCAAAAGACTTTGCAATTCATTAGACATGTACATGTCATTACATGTACATTAGACATAGTACATGTCTGCTTATGTTATAGACTTCCCTTCTTAACTCCATCACCATTGCCTCCTAAGATGCTTGTGGGACTGCAAGCAATGACCATCAAGCATAAGAGGACTTTTCTTTCTAGGATAACCTTTAAAGCTTATCCTCATAACTACAGGGAACATTGAAAGAAGTGTTAAAAACTGCAGTTCATTGAGGTTCCGCTTGAGGCTGGCTCTGGAAGTACCGGAAGTCACATACACATGAATGGGAAAAAGACGATATTTACAGCAGAAATAAACATGTTTACAGCCTGGTACAAAAGACGAGTGTAGTCTGGATTGCTCATTTCTCGATTGGCTCACACTGGACGGGTGGTGATTTTTTGTCTAACACAGCAATTTTCGAAGATATTGAGATTACGAGACTTCCAATGAGAGGCACAGCGGCCAGCGGGAACACTGTAGCTGTTGGCTAGGAGGCTCAAACTCCGCCTCTTTCTGTCACACTCGCTCAACAGAAGCAATATGGCTGCTGCTGACAATTGGCCTCAAGCAGCGCTTCAGAAACAGATGGGTGACGTCACAGATCCTGCGTCCATATTTTATACAGTCTATGGTCTGGATGTACATTATATTGTGTGGGGAAGCTTTCCCCCCAATAGCACACAGGCTTCCCAGTTCATTGTGGAGCTTTAGAAGAGAAAGAGGAAGAAGTGAGATAAACTTGACTCATGAATCTCACTTTCTGGAGCATCTCTCTGGAGGACATTCAGGAAATTAGACAAACACTCACACCATGGTACGTTATCAGACTCCATCCCTGTCTCCATCCCTGTGAAGCACCAAAGAGCAGTAATTACTGTAAATACTGAAGCGACAGAGAGCAGAGAGAAAGCACGAAGGGGGATAAAGGAGACGAGAGAGATAGTGGCTGTCGCAGCTGGAGCCAAAAGATGTTCATTAAGCCAACCCCACCCCCAACTCTCGCACACATTACACTACAACACTCATTGTAACATACTTACACACATGTATACAGGCCTATCTCCTGCAACACACTGCTGTTCAAATCACTTTGAAGGATTAAATGAAACATCCAGATTGTATTCAAGATTATGCAAATTTTCAGTCGCCTCTCCAACAATCTTTTCTTGATTTCCCTGTGCTTACTCTTTGCAGTTTCATTATCTTTCTCTTGCTATCTCTCCATGCTTTCTTCTTTCTTTATTCCAAATTTTATCACTCTTTATTGTAACATCTCCCTTAGTTGTCAGCTTCTGGTGCCTAGACCTCCTGTCATCTACCCTCAATTATTTCCATCCCTTTTGAACTCTTTTCTCAGCCCAACTCTTTCTTTCTGTCTGCTTTCTTCCTCCCTTCTTTTCCCCCTCTTTTTTCCTTCAGTTGTCCAATTTCCCAGTCCTCATTTCTCTTTTCCTTCTTTCTCTACTCCTTCCCTTCCCTTGTGTTTTCCCCGTGAGCCCACACACAGGCAGCCAATCTAAGTCAATTAAACAAATGGTTTTATTCTCTCTTTCTATTATACTGTCTCTGAATACATTTATGATGGGCTTAAAGTCATTACACTAAGCTGCATATGTGTGTGCCGGCCTGTGTGTGGAAATGTGTGCATGCATTTTGCAAAGCTTAGGCTAATTAGCTAGTGCCCATGGCTCTGCCAGCTACAATGGCAGAACAGGGAAATGTTAGTGAGATAAGGCTGAACATACTAAAAAAACCACAAATGGATTATTGTAATGACTTCACATGCACACCACATATTGCCAAACATACATAGGAGAAGCTTATGCTGCAACAAAAAACTGCCATGACTGCACTATTTTTGGGGTGCATTCATTAACGTAATTATGTCTTTATAAACTGTATTTGTTCTGATATATTTCAGGGTCTTTTATATCCCCTACCTTCCTTCCTTGAACCCGTCCTTCCGCTGTGATTTTGTTTAATCACAATAAAAGTTTGTTATTCTTCTGCATATGGCACATTTCCTCCCACGTAAAAGTTTCGTAGAGTGATAACTTTTCTATTTGTCAAGGGATGCTAGTTAAACAGAATCTGCATCCCATTTAAGTGCTCAACAGATGGTCAATAAATATCAAGGAAAGCCGTGAGAATAATTTACTCCCACGCAAAAACAAGTAGTTCTCTGCACACAGTAGTTACACAAACACACACATACACGTTATGTTACGAAAAACCTGACACACTAACAGAAAATTATTACAACCAAAAATTGAGTTGAAAAAAAAAAACCTACATTGACACACACGTGCACGCACGAGCACGGTTCATGTTGTTGAAGTCACGCAGGGAGTGAAAATATTGGCCTCATACTCACGTTTGACGTAAGGTAGTGGTGTGTGTGTGTGTATGTGTGTGTGTGTGTGTGTGTGTGTGTGTGTGTGTGTGTGTGTGTGTGTGTGTGTGTATGTGTGTATGTGTGTGTGTGTGTGTGTGTGTGTGTGTATGTGCGCTTGTGTGTGTGTGTGTGTGTGTGTGTGTGTGTGTGTGTGTGTGTGTGTGTGTGTGTGTGTCTGTGAACAACTGTGATAAATCTTCTCCAATACACAGGTAATAAACAATACAGCACACTTTTCCATAGGGAGAAGCCTTGCTTCTAGTATGGGCATATAAGTGTGTGTGTATGTGTGTGTTTGAGCTCCACTTACAGCCTCATACACAGAACAATAAAAAGTGCTACTTCAGACTCTTTATCAAGTAGCATATGTTCTCCCTGCTACCATTCTTCATAAACTTTTCTTTTCTTTTCTTACCTTTTCACTGCATCCCAAATTCCTCCATCTTTTACAGTCCAATCCTCATATTTTATCCTCTTTCCCAAACCCACTGTATTTTTATGATATTGCTGAGAGACGCGCTTCCTTTTCACTCACTCATCTATTTATTACTCTTTCCATCACTCCCATCCTTAGTCTCGTTTTGTGTTTTCCCTGCTTTCTGATCCTTCAAATCTAACAGTCATTTCTTCTAACACAGTGGATACTGACATCATGATAAACATCCATATCCACTCATTCCATTGCTCTCTGTGTTACTGCATGATAAGTCAAAATTTCTACAATCCCCCTACCTTACTTATCTGGAAAATGGGAAAAGTGTAACAATTTAGTGTAATTAGAACTCAAAAAGTTTCCATTGATAAACTCTTATGAACAACCTGTACTCTCCCCCAACCTGAAAAACACAAAGACCACATTTTCTTTTAGATAAGACTCAACTATTGTGCAAATTCAATGAGTGAATGAAAACATTTGTTTCTTTAACAATTGTACACTTGATGAATGCCCACTCAGAAAACCATGCGAGAATCACAATGAGCAGCTAGTGCAAGTACTGTGGATGACGTTGTGTATCTCATGTGGCAGATTGGCTTTGTAGTTTCAGTTGATGCTGCAGATTCTCAGTCCTTAGCGGTTAAACTTCCCATCTCTTACTAACCATCAACACAGCTTTGGAGCAGACCATCTACTTGATTCTGCTCTTTCAGTATGCTTAGTATGTTTAAGGAGAAAAAGTTTTCTGAAGGTTCCTACAGCACAGAACGTTTTGACTGTATGCAATTTCTATTCACAGATTCCACATGCATAAATATGAAGATTCTGTAATTGGGTGAATTAATTTTAGTATGGTGAGAACTCTGTTCCTGTTTTTAGTATGTTTGTAGTCAGATTAGTACTGACCAGTCATGAACCAATAGGCTTTAGTGAATGAAAAGAAAACAGTCCATATGGAGAGCAGAAGCAGGCAGAATGCAATCATCTAGGCTTCCATTAGCTGCAAGACTCGCTCTGGCCTTTCCATTGGGTGTGAGGCTGAATACAGACAATATGCATGCCAGTCTTTCATGGCTCAGCGTAGACAAGAGGTTGGCATGCAACCTTGCAAATTTCATTAGGAATATCTGTGATAGTAAACAACCAAATTGTCTGTTCTAACAAATAAAGTATGTGAGAGACCAACATAGTCACAGTACTCCGCAGGCTGTTTAGGGTTATTTAGTGAAGCGAAGACCCAGAACTGATGTGGTGTGCAGATCTGTTATGTATAGAATGATCATAATGTGGAATAATTTATCAGTTATCATAGTTGATCAGTTTAGCATGTTCTTGTGACAGATTCCCTGATAATTTTATCTCTGTGTGTCAAGATTTTATGTTAGGCTTCAGATGTAAAAATGTTGGTGTTACTGCAAACCATCTTCAAAGGCGCTTCCTTACCTTCCTTTCTATTTCACTTGTAGAGAAGTCTTAAAGCATGCCTTGTTGGTACATCAAACAATGGTCTTCAATCAGCATGGATTTTAAATACTGCATCACCATTTTGACACGTAATGTTTTGAAGCTTGAAACTATTCCATGATGTTTCAAGGCTCCTATAATTATAGATTTTAAATCTTAAATGATTGCATTGACCTGTGAGGTGTCTTTCAGATGCTAAATTTAGCTTTAATATAAAAGCTACAGTTTGAGAAACAACCTTGGAGCAAATGGCAAGAGGGAATATAAGAGAAGTGACTCAAGAGCAGCAGAGTGAATGAATGACTATGAGGAGGAGGAGGAGGAGGAGGAGGAGGAGGAGCAGGAGCAGTGTATATGTGTCTGTTTGTGTGTGTTTGTGTGTGTGTGTGTGTGTGTGTGTGTGTGTGTGTGTGTGTCTGTTTGTGTGTGTTTGTCTGTGTGTGTGTGTGTGTGTGTGTGTGTGTGTGTGTGTGTGTGTGTGCGTGTGTGTGCGTGTGTGTGCGTGTGCGTGTGCGTGCGTGTGTGTGTGTGTGTGTGTGCGCATTTTATGGGGTAATAGGTCTGGCATGTAAGGGGCTGTGTGTGAATAAATGCTTTTTCATTTTTTACTATGTTCTGTTAAGATACAATGTTATTCACTTTACTCATGTAAACATCATTCCTCAACACTTATATAATTATGACCCTGATTCTGCTTTTGGCAACACAAATCAAAGTCTGCCAATAAAGCTTATTGGATTTCATCAAATTGAAAATTGGACCAGGCTCCAATGAAGCAAATGGTGATGCAGTATTTCATTAGGTTGAACCACACACTTTCACAAAGATGTAGTGCACACAAACATAATGTGAGGCAAACACACACAAATACAAACACACATACATAAACAACAACAGGGAATGTTTAAGAATACACACACAAACTGTTAGAATGTACAACTACGTAACTCGTCATAAACATACGAGTATGAGGATGCACACAAACACACACACACACACACACACACTCACACACACTCACACACAGTCCAGAGAAAGGAAGCTGCTTGAGGGAAGCAATAAAGTGTGCCTTGGCAAGATCTCATCTGTCACCGCTTATTGCAGCACTGCAGTCTGACCCAAACACACACATACAAAATCACAAACACATACACAATTAACACAGACACAAAAAACCCTACTGTATTGCACAGGAACACACAATAGTGCATGCATGCACACAAACCCAACTGCAGTCCATCAAAATCACATAACTGCACAGTAATGAAGGCTAACACACACACACACACACACACACACACACACACACACACACACACACACACACACACACACACACACACACACACACACACACACACACACACACACACACACACACACACACACACACACAAGCGCACACAGTAATACATATGCTGCATATAAAACACACTGTGAACACAGACCCCCCCCACCTCCCTGCTGCTTCTCTTGGGTATATTAAGAGCAGTAATGATGCTGTGGCATGACTTCATTGTGTGTTTCAGTGTGCATGCACGTTAGTGTTTGTGTAGCAGTATTAGTGTGCTATGGAGAGAGTAGCTATTAGCATAAGGAATGGTTTTATAGGATAAAACACTCACCCACTTTAATAGAACAGACCCTCCCCATACATATATACTCACACACACACACACACACACACACACACACACACACACACACACACACACACAAACACACATACAACTCCACTCACAGTAATGACCTATTTTGTTATTTTTTGTTAAGCACACTGAACATTGAGAGTGCACAATAATAAACTCCTCATTTGTTATGTACTTGAGCCATTAAAATAACAAAAAGGGTGGAGGAGGAATAGAGTGGAGGAGAAACAGCAGCTTAAGTACAGAGGAATAATGAGGGGAGGGACATGGAAAGAAGGGGAAGGATAGACAGATGTACAGAACAGACAGAGGGAACAGAGTCAGATACATGGATAGTGATAGCTGACCAAAGAGAAATGGAAACAGAACTACAGAAACAGAGAAGACTAGTGAGAGGATGAAGACAGAAAGTGAAATGAAGGACTTCCCCACTTCTTTACATTGCCTAGACAGGATGCTATTGTATGCAATCACAGTGCCCCCTATAGGCAGCATATCCAACACTGCTCTGGTGGCACACTGGTGGAACTCATCTCAATTTTCCTGTGCCTCATGTGAAGGTTTGCTTGGTTGAAGTAGCTGGAGTTTTGGATGAGTGAGTGCTACATGGCTGATGGGAAATGAGGTAAACCTGGCTAGTTTCACAGCATACACAACCAGTTTGAAAATTTTTGATTCTTCTCAAGAAGCTGTCTCAAAATGTGTTCTGTGACTTTCACTTGGTTTGTAATTGGTTTCTTTTTTAACAGCTGTTGGTAGCAGGGAGGCCCTCTTTTTTGATGCTCACGCAGCAAGTCAGTTTCAGGATGTTGTCTCATCATTGGCATGCTCAGTAAACTCAAGTAAACTTTATTTGTACGGCACCTTTCAGAAGACAAGATCATATTATCCAAAGTACTAAAGACAGGGAAAAAAGGCAGACATTGACTGTAATAAATACAATTATAAAAAGCTAAGGAAATTAAACATATAACTAAGGAAAATACACCTGCACTTTGCATTTTCTGAAGGCTTGTGCTGCCGAGCAATACCTCAGAATAAGAAATGGATTCAATAAGACTGCCCTTTGGGTCACTTTCTGCATATTAGGTTCTTTATTCAGCGTTTCCAGCAGACCCATTATAAATTCCTTATCAAGGTGACTTATTTATAGCTGGGCTATACTAAACCAAGAGACTTCTCCCACTGATTGTAGGTCATCACCACAACATTGGATGGATGTGGCAGAACTGTATGCTGAACAGCCACCATGAATTTAGCTCCTATTTTGAATACTGACAGACAGTCACAATGTTGGGTTTTTTGCACAAGAAGTGACCATTTTTGGTTGAAAAATTGGAAATGCATTGCTGATCCCAATCCTGCTCTATACATCCCAGTGGAAGCAACTTGTCAATCATTGGTAGCCATGCTTTAAACCTGAACAGCTTAACCAAAGTTTCATTCTGAATGGGGCCATTGTTTGCAAAATGAACAACATGCTTTGTTTATAAAGATATTAACCAGCGTCATGGACCATAACGATAGGGAAATGTTTATCAAGGTAAAAAATCAACTGAAAGAAGTTGATCATAATAAAAGGTTCATACAGCCAAACTTGTATTTGCAACCAGTGTAGTCTCCCTCTGCTTGCCACTGGGAATAATGCAGGTTCAAGGTATTTGTACATTTCCTTCTTGGTTCTAACATGAGGTTAAGTCCTCTTCTTATGTAGAGGCTATGTTGTATACTAGAATAATACTGAAGCTCAAATGTGGTGTGACCAGCCATGAAGATGCATGAGTCCTACATCCAATGACATCAGACATGGGGCAATAGAGTGAGTCTACATGGCTTTTAAACAGAGCATGAGTGGGACCAAAGAAGCCTCTAAACCTAGCTCTTCACTTCCAAACCCCTTCTTTGGTGATGTTCAATCACATCATTAATTGATTTGAAGGTGTGAAGTCAAAGTCGACAATATTTTTTTAGCCAAATAAAATACAAGACAGTAGAAGTAGGAGACCACTGGTTTTTGTGAGTCACTTCATCCATTCAATGCAGTACTCGACACACCAACAGACACACTGTGAGTCCACCAGCGCTACATCACTGAAGTTATTGTAGAGGCAGCAGCTTTACAGCTCTATAATAGGATTATATGGTGTCTCGCCTCAAAGAGGAAACACTGCAGTGTGGGTGCGGGTAGGAAGGATTTGCCCTACTGACCATAATAAGTTCTATGTCAGTGTGAGATTGTTTTCACTTAAGAATAACGATGCATGAAGCCACACACAAACAGATGAACTCAAGTGAAATAGCAAATGAAAAATGAACAAAGTATTTCAGCTGATTCTACTGAGTGCTACTTTCACTGAAAGAACATTGATACCACAATCATCATTTTCCTGTATATCTTAGGCTCAAAGCTCTGGCTGTTAAATGATTAAAATCTCATTCCCTCAGCTCTTGTTTGTAAAAGATATTACCCTGTGACAATTAATGTTAGCTGACAAACTCATTTTCAGAGAGCAGCTTTTACAAAGTTACAAACCTAGTCCTTCACTTTCTGTTAACATGTCATGTAGTGACATACTTTGTGCAGCTCCTGCTCTCTTTAAAGCTCTCTGTAACATCTTCATGATTCATCCTCTCTCCTCCCTCCGTTCTCTCTCTATTCCCCTCTCATTTTTCTCACACTAACTCTTCCTCCTTTTCTCCCTTTCTTTAATCCACTCAGTGTTGTTCGCCGTCTTTATCTCCCTCAGTTTGCAGCAGAATTCCCATCGGAATCTTGATCCTTGTTCAATCAGCAGTTTTTCCCAGCTTCGCAATCCAATCCCACATGTGCTCACTCACATTCATGAGCACATGCATATGCATCTCTCATCAAAGATAATACATACTCTGACTTCCTCAATAAACCCTCATACTTAATACAATTAAAATGACAAACAAACATGTTTCTGTGTTGGTAAAGTAGAGTACTATGACAACAGAGGTTCTGCTGTCACATAGAGAAATTAATCAGTAGGTCATAGAGGCTACGGCCACACAGCAGCTCTGTGAGACTTTTCTGATCATCAGGGATCAGTTAAATTAAATGCTATTACAGATAATCGGCCAAATGCAGATTGTGGGCCCCAATAATTAGCCAGGTCAATAATCAGTCGACCCCTAGTCATGATCAAGTTAAGGTTGCAACATCCAAGGCTTTCTGGCCAACATGCTTACAATGATTGTGTCAGAATACTGACCTTCAGCACACAATGATATATAAGAATCTAGCAGATGTTTGATCATCCGCATTCATAAGCAATGCTCATGGTGGCACTACTTTAAAGTCTATGTATGGTAAGCTATAAATGAATTGCCCTTCTTGGGATCAATAAAGTTGTCTGAATCTGAATCTGAATCTGAAGTCTATGGATCCCCTTATCGAACAAGTCATTTGTTAATTTTTTTTCTACATTGCTCTCTTCCCTTAAGTCTCCTTTGTAAAGGAGATCTTAGAATCACTCAAACAAACTCTGACCTGGTTTGGATTTTGAAAATCCTAAAATGAAAAAAGATGGTGTTATTGCTTTGAATGTACAACTTCGATGTCATAGTTCACTCAAATTCTACGAGTGAGTGTCACGCATCTTTGACTTTCATGTTTGTTTTATGGTTTTAAGGAAACACTTGTAGATCATTTACCAAGCTGCTTCCAATTAATCAACCTTACTCATCCAATGATTGGGATGAACTAAAAACAAACAGATTCCTTGGAAAACATACTCCTTAAGGCAGAGAAATCTTTAAGAGGAGTCACACAAAGCTAACAGATAACAGAGGTAGACAACCACATCTATGCCGCACACATTCAGTTCTTCTGAAGACAGCTGGTGTGTTTTAAAAGAATTAGACCCGAGGTTGTTCTGGGAATACACACACACACACACACACACACACACACAGACACACACACACACACACACACAGACACACACACACACACACACAGACACACACACACACACACACACAGACACACACACACACACACACACACACACACACACACACACACACACACACACACACACACACACACACACACACACACGAGGACCTAATCACAGGTGCCGGGAAGATCTTAGACATATGTTGAGGTCCATCCAAAAGCAGCAGGAGATTCTCAAAGCAATAAACAGTTGCTTGTGTCTGCCATGTATTCATGTCTGTGTGTTTCCTCATGTGCATGTGTTTTGCCAAGGTGTCAACATGTGTGTGTGTACTGTATGCAAAAGCAAACGCTAGGAGATTTAGACTAGGCTTAAATGGATTTAGCATACCTTTGCAATAAGGCTGAGGGGCTCTTGGCAGGAAGGAGGCAGTGCTGATATAGTTTCCTGCGTCAGGTGAAGTACTTCTGGTTGCAGGTAGAGCTCCAACATGGACGCCAGCTGAGACAGACCTTGTTTCTTGTGCTCAGACATGGAGCTCAGGTCTGTAAGGAATAATTTAGAAACAATCATCTGTCTAGTTTTCCCAATTAACTTCTCACAAGAGTGTTAGCGTCGACAATGACGAACGGAAATTCACTTCAGTTCCTTCAATTTAATGCAGTGACATTAGATTCAGGCAAAACATACACACACAAGAGACTTACGTGATTCATGTTCCTCCAAAGGGTAGAGCTCCTCACTACTGCTCGGAGACGGATTTAACTAGAAGGAAAAAGAAGAAAGGGCAGCATGAATGTTATTATCATGCAACAGTGTTATTTTTACTACAATTAGGCTTTACTTTTTAGGCAAGGCAAGGCAAGGCAAGGCAGCTTTATTTGTATAGCGCATTTCATACACGAGGGCAACTCAATGTGCTTTACATTAACACATTAAAAGCATTGGAGACATTCAGACAAGCATAAAAGAACATAATTAAAATGACAAATATGATAAAACAGAAAAGAAAAGGAAAATTAGAAATATATTAAAAATTACATTAAAATTTTAATTTAAAGTGGGTTAAAATAATCTAAGATAGGAAGGCAGAGGTAAATAAAAAAGTCTTAATCTTTGATTTAAAAGAGGTGAGAGTTTGAGCAGACCTACAGCTTTCAGGGAGTGTGTTCCAGATATGTGGTGCATAATGACTAAACGCTGCTTCACCATGTTTCGTTCTGACTCTAGGAACTGAAAGCAGACCAGTACCTGATGACCTCAGAGGTCGAGGTGGTTCATAAAGTAGTAGCAGATCAGCAATGTATTTTGGGCCTAAACCATTCAGTGCTTTATAAACCATCAGCAGGATTTTAAAGTCTATTCTCTGACAGACAGGAAGCCAGTGTAGAGATCTAAGAACTGGAGTAATGTGGTCTACTTTTTTGGTCCTTGTTAGGACTCGAGCAGCAGCATTCTGTATGAGCTGCAGTCGTCTGATGGACTTTTTAGGGAGTCCTGTAAAGACCCCGTTACAGTAGTCTAGTCTGCTAAAGATAAATGCATGGACGAGTTTTTCTGCATCCTGCTGAGACATAAGTCCTTTAATCCTTGATATATTCTTAAGGTGATAGTAGGCTGACTTTGTAATTGTCTTAATGTGGCTGCTGAAATTAAGGTCTGAGTCTATGACTACACCAAGGTTTCTGGCTTGGTTTGAACATTTCATCATTGCAGATTGGAGCTGAGCAGTAACCTTTAACCTTTCTTCCTTGGCTCCAAAAACAATCATTTCAGTTTTTTCTTTGTTTAACTGAAGAAAGTTCTGGCTCGTCCAGTCATTGATTTGTTCAATGCATTTACTCAGTGTTTGTATGGGACTATAATCCCCTGGTGATATGGTGATGTAAATGTGTGTGTCATCTGCATAGCTATGGTATTTTATTTGGTTGTTTCTTATTATCTGACCTAAGGGGAGCATGTAGATGTTGAATAGTAGAGGCCCCAGAATGGATCCTTGAGGTACTCCACATACGATTTTCATCCGCTCAGATGTGTATTTACCTATAGACACAAAATAGTCCCGGTCATTTAAATAGGACTTAAGCCAATTTAGTACTGCACCAGAGATTCCCACCCAGTTTTCAAGTCTGTCCAGTAGTATCTTGTGGTCAACTGTGTCAAAAGCAGCACTGAGATCAAGTGATACCAAAACTGAGATTTTGCCGTTGTCTGTGTTTAAATGAATATCATTGAGGACCTTGACTAGAGCGGTCTCTGTGCTGTGATGTGATCGGAATCCTGATTGGAAGACATCAAAACAGTCATTTATCATTAGATAATTGTTCAGTTGTTGAAAAACAGCTTTTTCAATAATTTTACTTAAAAAAGGGAGGTTTGATATCGGCCTATAGTTGTTCATTTCTGATGCATCTAAATTGTTCTTCTTCAGGAGGGGTTTAATTACTGCTGTTTTCATGGCCTGGGGGAAGACACCTGTAAGAAGAGACATGTTGACAATTTGAAGCAGATCCGAGGTCATGCAGTCTGAAACCTTTTTGAAAAATGGTGATGGTAGAATGTCAAGGCAGCAGGATGAGGATTTCAAATGCTGTATTATATCTTGTAGGTTTTTGTAATTTATTGGATTAAATTGTGTCATAGTGATTGAGTTGTTTTTTGGTGGACACACAGATAACACATTCCCAGTACCTCGTACAGTAGTGCTGACTGCTTGTCTGATTTTCTGAATTTTGGCGGTGAAGAAGAATGCAAATTCATTGCAGGCCTTGGTAGATAAGTGTTCAGAGGCCACTGGCACAGGGGGGTTTGTTAGCCTGTCGACTGTAGCAAACAGGGCGCGTGCATTATCTTTGTTTTTGGAGATAATGTCTGAGAAGAAGGTCTGCCTTGACTTTTTCAGTTCTAGATTAAACATGTGAAGTCTTTCTTTATAAATGTCATAATGAACCTGAAGCTTTGTTTTACGCCACCTGCGCTCAGCTTTTCGACATTCCTTTTTTTCATGTTTGACCTGCATGGTATTCCTCCAAGGCGATTTTTTCTTATTGGAGACCACTTTTAATTTAGTTGGTGCAATGGAATCAATAATGTTTGTAATTTTTAAAGTGAAATCTTCTACAAGTTCATTTGCAGAGAACCTAGAGAGGGGGGTTATGGAAGAGAAAGCCTGAATAAATATATCACTGGTACTTTCAGTAATGTAACGTTTTGAGATAACCTCAGTTTGAACATTAGTGTTCACAGATAAATCACTTTCAAAGAAAACACAGCAGTGATCAGAGAGAGCAACATCAGATACCAGAACCTTGGAAATGTTTAGACCCTTGGAGATAACCAAGTCTAGGATGTGGCCCCTGTTGTGTGTGGGCTGCGTCACATGCTGAGTGAGTCCAAAGTTGTCAAGGACATAACACAGTTCTTCAGTCACTCTGTCCTCAGGTTTGTCAACATGGATGTTAAAATCACCAACAATTAAAACAGAATCAAAGTCAGTGCAGATAAGAGACAGTAGTTCAACAAGGTTATCAAAGAAATCAGTACAGTATTTAGGTGGTCTGTAAATATTAAGAAATATAGACCGAGAGGATGTATTTAACTGAAGAGCCACATATTCAAAAGAAGTGAAATTTCCATAAAACACCTGCTTGCATTTGAATAACTCATTAAAGATTATACTAGTACCTCCTCCTTTTTTATGCGTTCTAGTCTCACTCACAAAAGAGAAGTTTGGAGGGCATGATTCAATGTGTACAGCTGCACTGTTATCTTGGTCTAACCAAGTCTCTGTTAAAAACATAAAATTAAGATTGTGTTTAATAATAAAATCATTTATTAAAAAAGATTTGCCTCCCAGAGACCTGATATTTAATAAAGCTAAGTTTAGTGAGTTAAAACCAGTTGTGTTATTTTTTACAGCTGTTTGTGGCTGACGAGGAAGTGGAGCTAAATTTAATAAGTTGGCAGATTTAGTCGAGTATCTTCTGTTTCTTAGCAGATTTACCCTTTTTCTATTTCCTGCCAACAGAGGAATTGAGGAGGCTACCTGAATTCCACAGGGCCCCGGCTTTTCCTGGTTGAAAACATTAATGATATCAGCTTTGAAGCCTGGACCCGGCCCATATCAGTTAGAATTGTTATGATGATGATGATTCTGAGGAGGTGAAGGGGCTTTGTGAAGTTTCTGTGATGGTGGTTTCGGGCACGGTGGTGGGCTGGGGGCTGGGCGATGGGGTAGATTTAGGGGAGAGAATATGGGATTTGGACGGGGTGTAAGCTTGATTCCAACATTGACAAGCTTTTTCATCTCATCCGTAAAATCCAGGAGGGGGGAGGAGGGAGAGAGAGTGACTGGAGAGGGCGGGGAGTTGGCTGGTGTTTGGGGTGGTGAAGAATAGAAATCTCCTCCTGTTGGGAGTGGAGGCCACTCCTCTTGTTGGGGGGTGGAAGATGGCCGCAGTGGAGGCCACTCCTCTTGTTGGGGGGGTGAAGATGGCCGCAGTGGAGGCCACTCCTTTTGTTGGGGGGTGGAAGATGGCCGCAGTGGAGGCCACTCCTCTTGTTGGGGGGGGTGAAGATGGCCGCAATCTAGGACGCTCCTCTCGTTGGGGGGTTGAAGTTGGCGGCACTGGAGGACGCTCCTCTTGGGGGGGTGAAGGTGGCGGCGATGAAGACTCCTCCTGGCTCAGCGATCTCAGTCGTTTTCCTCCAGAATGTGGTCTTATCTGCTGTTTTGTTTTGTCTTGTCTCTTGTCCTTGGCCAGGGAAGCTGGTGTGTGATACACAGAGTAAAATAGGTTGGAAGTGAACAATCTTACTCCTGACTTGTTGAGGCAAAATCCATCTGCCTTAAAAAGGTGTCTGCGTTCCCAGAAAATATTAAAATTGTCAATAAAGTTCACTGATTGAGCAGCACATGTAGCTTTGAGCCATTTGTTCAAAATCAACAGCCTGCTGAATCTCTCGTCCCCTCTTCGGACAGTCGGTAGAGGGCCACTGATAAACACCACAGTATCAACAGATCTGACTTTGCGCAGCAGATCAGTAAAATCTTGTTTCAATACCTCAGATTGTTGCTTCACAACATCCAAGGCCCCAGTGTGAAGAATGAGTGATTTCACCGTTGTGTGGTCAGCAACAATGTCCAGAATTTTGTCTGAAATGTCAGAGACCGAATCGTTGGTGAAGCAGAGGACTTTGGTGTTTCTCTTGCCACAGAGGCTACTGACCTCTTTCACGGCACCATCGCCCACGATCAGTGTTTCAGGCCCAGTCGTCAGCTCCCTCTGCGGCCTTTTGCTTATAGATTTGGTCTCGTACCTTCCCTTGGTCTTCGAGGACACAGGGTTTCTCAGGTCCTGGGATGGAGAGTCAGGATCTTGTGAAAGTGGTGCAAATCTGTTCTCTAAATGTATCTTTGTTTCTTCTACAGGTTTGCTCTTACTAGTAGTTTTTACTGCTGTCCATGGCTGTTTCCTCCTTGGTAGGGGGGTTGAGGCGGCACTCCTTCTGGATGAGAGTGCAGGCCAGCCAGTCGCATCAGAAATCTCAGGGCGCTTGGCTCTGCCTGTTATCCGTTCTCTCATGTCCGTGGGAAACGTTTTATCTTTAGGCCTAGCGCCAAGAGTGTTCCAGCTGGTCCCAACTGCACAGTCCTCCTGTTTTGGAGTGTCATTGTTTGGGCTAACTAGCCGTGTGTTAGCAGGTACATGTCTGCTGCTCTGACCCCATGGAAGAGTGGTGTCATTCCCGCATAGTCCATTCACTTCCACATTCACTTCTATCCGATGCATCTTTGTTTCCAGCACAGCAATTTTCTGAAGGATCTTCTGAAAATCGTCCACAGTGAAAGGAGGCATTTTGGTTCCAGTTAGCTTAGCTGCTAACAGGCTTTTGCCGATCAGTAGGCCACGTTTGCAGTTTCGATAAAATGCCGAGATAAGGCAGTTGTTTACTTTGTCGACAGTAAATTATAGTCCCAGTGGTTTCTAAGTATCCTGGAGTGACTGCTTGTAGTCTCTCAGTGAAGAAAAAAGAGTTAAAATGAAAAGAATGCAAGCATAAGCAAGAGCAAGCAAAAAAGCGTCTGCACTCCTCAAGAGCAGGAAGTAACAATTTTAGCACTTCTTCATGAAGCACAGTTATTCTTGAATTACATCCTTGAAAGAGTGAATCTGTCAGGCACTTTAAAAAGCTGTTTGCTCTGGCGCTTGATGACAAAAGATTTTTTCAAAATATGCGTTTGATTTCAAGTAAATTTTGATGTGGTGCTTTTTTGAAAACCTCCAAAATTTTGGTTGAATGTTTTATATATGCAAGCAGAAATATGCAGCCAATCAGAGCAAACAAGGCAAATGACCAAAATGCTTTTTATTTTGCTCTTCATTGTCTAAAAGTGAGAAAGACCAAGATGTACCGAGGTAAAAACGATCCTTGCAGCCAAACGGACAGAGTCAGTGGGAATTCTCGGCAGGAGGCTTCGCAGGCACTTGCACTCTCTCTTATGGCTGGACCACGCTTGTTTCTGAAGGGAGAAAGAGAAGAACATCAATAAACTGACAGACACACATACACAAATACATATACTTTTAATACAGTACCTGGCAGGAGGTGTTGCAGTAGCGAGCCGTCTTGCATTGAGAGCATCTCAACAAGGTCTCACGTCTAGACAGAAGAGGAGAGAGAGTTACAGCTGACCTTCTACAAAGAAAATTCTTTCATACCACGATTACAGCAAACAAAAGGATTTAAAGGCTGATTCACTTTCATCAAAAAGCTCTGAAGGCCAGAGATAGATATGTATAAAAGCTCAAGGAGCACATGACTCAGCAGGCTGGGGTTTGACTTGTACTTTAGTTATTACGGAAGTTTCTTTCAATTTCATTTCTTTCACACTACTGAATAAAAACTGTTCTGCAGCTGCATGAACAGAGAAGTTATTTATGAAAAGTAAGCTGCAGCTATATAATTTCTGCCAATGTCATGACCTTAACCCACGCTGCAACCCTGCATCATCCCTTCCCTCTGCTATATCAAGCTGTGTGCATCCACATTGTCTTCCTTTATCAGCCTACCCATCGTCGTCAGGATGATCTAAGAGCTTTACATTAGGCACACTCTCCTCACTGTCACATCCTGTTAGTATCAAGGCACTGGCATGTGTCTGAGCACTTGTGTGTTTGATGTGCATGTCCACCCTATGTGTATGCCTTTTTTCTGTGTGTTCACGTGTCGTTCGTGCCTCTGTGGTCTGTTGTGTTTCTTGGAGTGACACTGCTGTCTTTTCCAGTTTGCCCGTCAGTGTGATAACAAGCCAGAGCACAGCAGAGTCTGTCTGCTTCACGCTGCCAATTACAGCCGCTAGAGAGGGCAACGCAACGCAACTCAAAACACACACACAAATACACACATAAATACATTAGATGTGAGCCACATAAACTCAGCCAGAGTATGCTATGCTTGTGTATTGGCTAATATGATCTATACAAGACATATTGTGTATATAGCAGGTACTGTGCTCATAATAAATGATAGAAACTCAATGATTTATGTGTTGAAAAGAAAAAATAAATCAGATTATCCATGCCCTTATTTATGATGACAGATTCAATCCTCTGGGCGTTGTTGTTACCAGTCTTGGATATCTGTCAACAGATGTTTTGATGTCTTCACAGATGTTTCTTTTCAGCTGCTCATGCTGGAGGGCTTTGTTGCTCTACCTCCTGCTTTCTGCTGCCAGAGGTCAGCACGCACAGGTCCCTGTCATTCACAGCCATCAAGCTTGCTGCATTGCAACCATCTCCCTTGCCAATACTGCTGCGAGCTGGCCTTCAGGCTAAGCCACCATGTAATGTTCTGGTGTCTCAGCTAGGCTGAGTTGAGTATGTATCTCCTCTACATAGTAAAACACATTCCCTGTGTGCCTCTATAAGGGTTGGCCGTTGTCAGTGACTCAGTTTGTGATTTTCATGGACAGGATCTCAAGGCAAAGCCAGGGGGAGAAGCATGCCAGGCTTGCAGACCTCATAATTGCAATCATACTTTTTGTAGATGATGTGGTTCTGTTAGCTCCATCAATCTATGACCTCCAGCAAGCTCTGTGGCTGTTTACTGGCAAGTGTGAAGCAGACAGGGTTAAAGTCACAGTCTGAGGCATGAAGCTTTAGCCATTTTAACATGTTATGTTCATGATGGAACTGCTATGCATCTGTTAGACCTTGTCGACAATTGATACACAGAAATAGAATGGTGGGGTAAAGACATTCTGTGGGATTGTAAGGCTACAGTAGTTCAGTAGGCCAGAGTAAAAAAACAGAATTGGTGTTATTTGAGACCTTTTGGAGGATTTGGTCAGGGACTTGAGTAAGGATCAGGGGTGTGTCACGAGTAGTGGCCATGGGGGCCTCTAGCCTCCAATGTAACTAAACTTAGTACAAAAATTGAGGAAATTTGTGTCTGATGGATTATGTCTTTGTTGTAACAATGCTTCTTGGCAATAAATCTTACCATTGGAAAGCCTGTTTATTTCCTTTTTAAATGGTGCCACATTTGCAAGGAACGTGCATTTGTGGGATAAGCAGCAGAGCATGAACAATGTGCCAAATCTTCTCTGGCAATGCCAAACAGCTTAGTCTGTTGTTGTTATTGACTCTTGTTTTGAGCTTCTGGTACCCCCACGTGCTGACAATCAGGTGCTTGATTGGCAGCACCTGTGAGGATGGGCCCTGCTACAGTGGTCAGTAAGTGTCTGTTCCAAGAATCTGCATGCCATGTTGGACTGATCTGAATAGGACCCGTGCGATAGGGCAACTTCATGCTGGTGTTCCACAAAACCAAGTTGCGGCATTATTTGGGGTGAGCCCAAGAACCATCTACAAAGTGAAGGCCAAGTTCCATATAGAGGGGCATTTCAGAGACAGTTGGTGAAGTGAGCATCCCAAGAAGACGACAGCTGAGGATGACCATTTCCTCCCCCCTGTCAGCACTTAGGAACAGAAGGCTGTCGTCCACGGATTTGTGGTCGAGGTTTGCAGGACAATATGGCCGCCATGATCAGGTAGTTTGGATTTTAAAGTATTTTTAAAAGCAAGTACTCCAGCACTTTAACTCAAGTCATAATTTGACTGAGCAACTTTCACTTATTGGAGTAATATTTGACCGAAAGTATCTATACTTTAAATTAATGAAGTTGTATACTTTGTTGCCCCCACTTCTACAAAGTCTCTGGAGACTGCAAGTCATATTTTCACTCAATTATTGGGTACACCTGCAAGTAATCACATTGCCACCTTCATGTAATCTTGACTCCATCTTTTCCACTTTTTCCACGAACGCCAACTTGAACTTTGTACTTGTTACCCATTGTGACAATATCCTTAGATGTTAGCACCCTCCTATTTTTGTAGTCTGAGCAGTCACTGAAATGTCACATTCAGCAACTAATCCTTGTGCCATGCAAGCAGCGCTTGCCGTTTTGTTTTTCAGAGCAAGGTTGTATGAAAAGTGAAAATAATGTGTGGCATAAAAAGCAAACTGAGCCCTCTGTATTGGCTGAAGAGCTAATGTCTATAGTTTATTGAAGCTCTTAAACCTCTCCCAACTTCATGAAATCTCATAAGTTATTTTAACTTGCTTAGACAATTTTTTATCATGTGTGGCCATGTGACAGCACACACAACCAATAAAAGACAGAAAATGAAGTGTTAAATACATAATTTATTTCACAGCAGAAATTATCCTGGCTGAAATTCATCCTGTGATGTTGTGATTACGTGGTCTGCACCTGGAACCACTTGATGGCAGGGATGCTTTTTATAGCAAGTTTTAAAAGTCTAACCTCAGATCATTTCTCTGTAGCGACAGACTGTTGGACAGCTCGCTGTAAAGCTTCATTATCTAATTTTAAACAGCAATTCTTTGCTTCAGTGAGGCACATCTGCCAGATGCTGGGTCTCAAAACTTTGATTTCATCTTATTACACATGCTTGAAATAAAAATCTCTATCATGTAAATGAAGATGTGCTTGTACAACTGGCGACCCAGTCAGTCCCTCGCGGAAGTTGCAATTTTGCAATCGCAACTATCAACACAAATTCAACCAATCAGCGTGATTTTTTTCGCGGCCTTGCAATTTTATATAGTCACCGCAACTTTCCCGCAAATTTGACCAATTACCTTAATCTCAGCCCCTGTACGTCATCGGTTTCATCATCAATTTCACTTCCTTGGAACATAAACGTAAGTCCTCACTTGATCGGCACTTTTCAACAACAAAACACAGAGAACGGGTGAAAAGAGGGGACAGCAGGCAGGACAAGTGACGATGACAACGTTGTTATTTATAGATACTAGAGTTATTATTTGAGGGGTTCAGTGTTAGCTTGGTCTCTACCTGCAGCAGGTGTGAACCAGCTCTCCCTCCTCCATGCATCTGTCTCATCTTCATTGATGATTTTTACTCCCGGTGTGCGTTAGTGACAAAGACACAACCAGGGGACGTCTGTTTAATATTTGAGGTTTGACGTTTTTGGTCAACTCCTAGTCATCAAAGATGCAGATTCATTTCAGAGTGCCGTGAACCGACTGTCTGTCCAGTACCTCACTGCGAGTTGCATTCAGGACCGTCGTAAATGTGCAATACAGTCCTTTCATGGCATTTTTCTATGAATCAAGAGAATTAAAATACAGTCACAGTGGACATATCAAGAATGTTTTCTAAAAACAACTGTAATTTAGCATATTTACTTGCCCCTGAGATGTTATTGGGGGAAAAAAAGAAGAAAAAAAAAATCACAACTTTCCCCGCAATTTTTTCAAAAAGCTGTCGCAAAAATCAGGCTTTTTGGGCCGCAACAATCACACAAAAATCCTGCAAAATCCTGGAGGGACTGCCCAGTACGTTCCTTTTAATTTTAGTGAGTGAGTGTGTAATTCCAAATACGGGCCTGGAGTCAGGATTAGTATAGGAGCAAGAGGTTTGTTTGGAATGAGCTCACATACAGTAAAAAGTCAATGTGTGATTGATCTTATGATGAGAGAAAATAATAGAATAGTGCCGATGAAGTCTGACAATGGATGATATTATGAGCTTTGACAAATAGAAAATTAGGTAATGAAGAGCATGATGGATTTAAATAAGTAGCCAAGGGCTTATCGTACTGTACATGGGACATGAATTAGATTGGGTATATGAAAGCTGTTGATGACATTATAATAACCTTTAAGGAAACAGCTGACATACATGAAATCACACACTGTAATCCTGACAGATAGCTGTGGCTTGTTCATGTTAGCAACAGAAGTTAAGTGTTTCCTCTGACTATCCATCAGCTGTGTGTGTCCAGCTCGACTCCCACAGGCTTCAACAAAGATTTGAAAACACACTCCTCTTTGCTGTTCTCCTCACCCTTGTAGTCCGTGTCATTTATAGCTTTCCTCTCTGTCTTTCTCCTCTTTTCTTACCCGCTCTCCTCCTCTACTACCCCTGAGGTTTATTTGCTCTGACCTTTCCTAACTTAAACCCAATGGTACTGTTATAGTCTCTCTCTGGGACAGGGGTTCATGAAAACACAGTTATTCTTGTCATGCTGAGATGTAACAGGAACAAGGAAGCCACCCACACTTCAAGAAACACATGCTTGCACTATGAGACACGGAGTAAAAACAGAAGATAGGAGCAGACCAGACCCAAACACAGACTGGTTCTGTGCAGCTTCAACACATGAATGCAGAATGTAACACACAAGCTAAAAGTTTGGACACATCAAGAGTTACCGGATGCAGGAAGTATATCCATCTTCCATGAAGCCAGAAAGGCAGGCTAGAGCTTAACACAACACTGTTTTCAGTTCTGTACTTGATCTGGTCTCTGGTGCTTTACTTTGTGGGAAATGTTGAACTTCAGGAAGCAATCCCATGCAGAAAGACCTATGCTGATTGCTCTTGTATACTTTGATTTTAAACGTCATAATGCAGTGTACGTTATTATATTACTTCAAAGACCCGGGGTGTGTTATCATAGACTGTATAAAATATGGACGTAGTATCCGTGATGTCACCCATCTGTTCCTCAGCGCTGTTTTGAAGCCAATCGACGGTGGTAACCATATTGGAAATTGATAGAGAAAGTAGCTACATAGAGCCAAGATGTTTTTTGAACCAGGCTGTAAACATGTCTATTAATGCTGTAAAGATCGTCTTTTTGGAATCGGTGTCTATGTGGTTTTTTGTGTTTCTGCAGCCAGCCTCAAGCGGATGCTCGATGAATTGCAGTTTATAACACTTCGGCATGGGCTTCATAGTTTGAGACTGGAGGTTGCCACTTGGTTAAAATCTGTTAATTACTGGTAGTGTTATATACTTAATTCTTATTGGTCAAAACCCTGTCACAATGGCTATTAATTCCCATTGGCAAAAGTGACGCCCGGGACAATGTGATCACTTATGCCAATGGACTAAAAAAAAAATGGAAAGTCAACCATTTGTTTCTGAAGCAGAGTTCTGAGGTTTATTGTCGGTGGTCACCAAGGTGTAGAGTTAAGGCCTGCCTTTAGCCTCTTTGCTAACAGCTACAGTGTGCCCGCCAGTCAGTTCAGTTAGGCATGCTTTGATTTGTTAACAAAAAACACCGGAGGCATTAACTCCGGCATTGTGATTTGGGAAACACTGAATGACATTTTTTACTGACTGTGGTTTTAATGAACAAACTATATGCTTTAAACTGAGAAAATATTAAACAGAAAATGCACGAATGACTATAATCTGTAACGATGCAGCCCTACTTTCAATTCTATACTTCTAAATTGAGTCTCCAGTAAATCTACAACATCAAACTATGTAAACCAATTATATAAACTGTGATCAAAGATTTGCGCTTAGAGCAAAGAAAAATGGACACAAGAACTGAGTCACCCTAACAAGAAAGACAGAGAGGAATTTAAGAGAGAGAGAAAAAGAAACTCTGACGAAATATCGGTCTAATACTGTACGGTTACTGAACCACATTAACGCACAGATGCACCTCAGCTACGGTTGTTATGGTGACCGCCTCCAGGCTGATAAGCTCTCAGCATTTACAATATATCCAGTCATACACACTCAAACACGCACGCACACACACACATATAAATAAGTGTCACAGTACAGATAGCACTCACATGATTCAGGTATTCATGCAGGACCATGGGTTTATATCTGGAGTGAACATAATTGAATATTTTCCCTCTGTAAGGGTTGCATGGAGCTCATGAAAAACAAATATTTCCACTCTTTGCTCTCTGCAAGGGAACGGACAGAACGCTGGAAATCTGTCACTGCAATGCAATGCTGATTTGAAAATCTTTCCTACTTGCAATATGAGCAAGAATCAAGCATCTCAAATCTCAAAAGTTAGAACTTCAACAACAATATTTTTGATATGGTAACATCTTGCAGTTCAACAATTCAGCATTATGTTTGCCCCTGGGAAGAGAAACTCCTGCACATTGTGTACATTTCACACACATTATTTCCTGATTCAAACACACAAGAGCAGCTCTGGTTTGGCCTCTGGGCAATGATCAACCAGAGTTCAGAACATACACTGCTACATACAGTATATACAGTACACACACACACACTTACGTAACGTACCAGTGTTCCAAAAATAGATATGGACTATTACAACAGACTGAGGATCAAATGGAGACAGGAACAACAAACAACTACAAAATATCAAATAAACTGCCTTTATCACTTCACAGCTGTGTCAGAGGTTTTCACCACAGATGACAGATCCTCCCATCAGGCACTTCAGTCTCAGTCAGGTTCTTTTCTTGTCTCCTCCCTCACTGTCTCTTCTTCCCTCTTTCCTGTTCTGTCCTTTCCGTCCTCTCCCACTGTGTCTCTGTTGGATGTTGTGGGAAGTGATGGTCTTCTGGACGGCAGGTCCACGGTAGGACTCCAGGCACAGTACAGAAACTCATGAATAACATTAGATGGGTTTCATTAGACACATTCAGAAGGCTAAATTAAAAAAACTGACATCCTCTTTTCCATCTCTCTGCAGACCCTCCTCTTTCATCTTAATGTCATAACCTCTCTCTCATTTTGATCTTTTTTCTCCTCGGTGGTCCTGATAACAAAAAGCCACAGGGTCATTCTTACTTTCACAGCCTCTATCTACCGTTCTTATTTCCTCCTCTACACCAAGGATTAGAAAATAACCAATTCTTTTCAACACCCTGATTTTAATAAAGTTACACCATCAACAACCTCCAACTTAGTCCATCAGTTTGTTGTTTTAAGCCATGTACCTTGCATAAATGCCAAATATGCTTGGTTTGGTTTAACATCTGAAATCTAAGGATTGTTGGGTTAGAAAGACATTTATTTATTGGGATAAACCCCTTGAGATGTGTCATCTCGTTTTAGAGGTGTTTCTGTCATTTATGTTAATATTAAATTAAAAAAATGTAGCAAAGTCTACAGTCATGGCCAAAAGTTTTGAGAATGACACAAATATTACATTTTCACAAAGTCTGCTGCTTCAGGGTTTTTAGGTGTTTTTGTCAGATGTTTCTATGGTATAATGAAATACAATTAGAAGCATTTCATAAGTATCAAAAGCTTTTATTGAGAATTACACAGAATTCATGCAATAAGTCAATATTTGCAGTGTTGACCCTTCTTTTTCAAGACCTCTGCAATTTTCCCTGGCATGCTGTCAATCAACTTCTGGACCAAATCCTGACTGATGGCAGTCCATTCTTGCATAATCAATGCTTGGAGTTTGTCAGAATTTGGGGGTTTTTGATTGTCCACCCGTCTCTTGAGGATTGACCACAAGTTCTCAATGGAATTAAGATCTGGGGAGTTTCCTGGCCAAGGGCCCAAAATCTTAATGTTTTGTTCCCCGAGCCATTTTGTTATGACTTTTGCTTTATGGCAAGGTGCTCCATCATGCTGGAAAAGGCATTCTTCATCACCAAACTGCCCTTGGATGGTTGGGAGAAGTTGCTCTCGGAGGACGTTCTGGTACCATTCTTTATTCATGGCTGTGTTTTTAGGCAAGATTGTGAGAGAGCCCACTCCCTTGACCAAAAAGCAACCCCAAACATGAATGGTCTCAGGATGCTTCACTGTTGGCAAGAGACAGGACTGATGGTAGCGCTCACGTCGTCTTCGAACAAGCCTTCCTCCAGATGCCCTAAACAATCGGAAAGGAGATTCATCAGAGAAAATGACTTTACCCCAGTCCTCAGCAGTCCAGTCCCTGTACCTTCTGTAGAATATCAGTCTGTCCCTGATGTTTTTACTGGAGAGAAGCGGCTTCTTTGCTGCCCTCCTTGACACCAGGCCTTCCTCCAAAAGTCTTCGCCTCACTGTGCGTGCAGATGCACTCACACCTGCCTGCTGCCATTCCTGAGCAAGCTCTGCACTGGTGGTGGCCCGATCCCGCAGCTTTAACACCTTCAGGAGACGGTCATGGCGCTTGCTGGACTTTCTTGGGCGCCCTGGAGCCTGTTTGGCAACAATTGAACCTCTCTCCTTGAAGTTCTTGATAATTCGATAGACGGTTGACTGAGGTGCAATCTTACTCGCTGCTATAAACATCCCTGTTAGGCCCTTTTTGTGCAATGCAATGATGGCTGCACGTGTTTCCTTGCAGGTAACCATGGCTAACAGATGAGGAACCAAGGTGTCATGCACCATCTTCCGTTTAAAGTGTCCAGTCACTCAATCATGACAGATTGATCGCCAGCCTTGTCCTCATCAACACCCACACCTGTGTTAATGTGTGTGAAACCTGTGTGTCATTGAAATTATGTTAGCTGGTCCTTTTGTGGCAGGGCTGAAATGCAGTGGAAATGTGTTTTTGGTGATAAAGCTCATTTTCAAGGCAAAGAGGGACTTTGCAATTAATTACAGTTGAGCTGATCACTCCTCATAACATTCTGGAGTATATGCAAATTGCCATTATAAAAACTGAAGCAGCAGACTTTGTGCAAATTAATAGTTGTGTCATTCTCAAAACTTTTGGCCATGACTGTATATTATGTGACTGATGGTATTTTTACTGCAAAGACATACAGAAAAATGATATGAAACACTAAGTTATCACTTTCTGCAAGGAATAGTCCGTGTTCCAACAGGAGAAACTTTTTTAACTTCCTTTTGCTTTTGTCCAAATGAAATATGAAACGCATCCAAAATGGCATTTTCTAAGGGCTGCCATGGGTTGCTTGTTTATTTAGTTTGTGTTTTTCTTCTCTTGTGATCCATCATTGATTTACTGTTTTGTTTTCTAGATTGAGCTTGTGTTCTTGTTTCATCCCTGTGTGTATTCTGTATTAGTTATAAGTTGACCTTCCATCTTCCCCGTGTTATGTTTTCCTTGTCTGTGTTTTCTCTTGTGTTTCTAAATCTGGTCTAATGTGTTTCCTGTTTTATTTTGCAGTTCTTGTTCCTTGTGTGTCTGGTTTAGTTTAACTTCCTGTCCATCTATGCTTCGCTCCTGTTTGATTGCACTCATTAGTTTCACCTGTCTTTTGTCACACCTGTGTTGATTACCCCGTTTGTATTTAGTTCATCCACTCTTCATATGTCCTCCCTGTGTCTTGGTGTCTTCCTTGTGATATCCAGTGTTCTAGTGTGGATTTGTTGGACTTTGGACTTTAGTTTATAAGTAAGTCATTTAAGTTACCCACTTTATTTAAGTCTGCCTTTTGGGTTCCCCTTCTTTTGTTTTGCCTTAACCGTGACAAGGGCAACCTTAAATCATGAGGATCGACATTGGTTTATTTGAGGAGGGTCTCTATGCTGTGGTGTGCCGGTCATCAGAGCTTCTCATCTTTAGGTCAGTCGTCTTCTACAGTTTATGGATTAGCCCTCAGTTTCACTGACCTTTCTCCATTCATGTCATCCTCTCTTGAAGTCCTCCTCTCAACTCACACTCAAACAAATGTCTTCAGTTTGTGAAGGCCTTTCCTTCAACAAAGCTCAACTGAAGCATCTCTTCAGTCACTACTTTGCTGCTAAGAGGTATAATCTAAAGCTAAAGCTATAACTACAGGCAAACAAGGAGAGATCAGTTCTCTAAGTGTTTTCACCTTGTGTCTTATTAAAGGTTAAACATGAAACAGGATGTTTTTTTATTTTACTGTATATAGGTTTAAATTAGCATGGTCTGCATATGGCAAGCATCAATTTTGATGTCATTTTGTATCACCAAAAACACTGACCAATAACAGCGTAAATCTATCATGCTTGTAAATGGAAATGGTAAATGGACTTATTCTTATATAGCGCTTTTCTAGTCTGACCACTCAAAGTGCTTTTACACTACTCTTCACATTCACCCATTCACACTGATGGTAGAGGCTGCTATATAGTAGGGACCATCAGTATTAGCTACTCTTATTCATACACATTCACACACCACTGAACAACAGTGGGAGCAATTTGGGGTTCAGTGTCTTGCCCAAGGACACTTCTGGGATCGAACCGCCAACCTTTCAATTGATGAACAACAGACTCTACCCACTGAGCCACAACTGCCCCGGGTCACTTTCATAAACAAGATACCAAGACGCATACCAACACAAAAAATGTAACCCTTGATACAGATCTGAGTCAATTTAAATTTAATATCAGATGCAAAATAACTGAATATTTAATGAAAGAATATTGGCACTACTACTTAAGCATTCATGCCCATACCAAATATATTGTGCAGACTTTTTCCTCCACTTTTCTTCTCCAGACTGACACCTGAATGATTTTTTACTCTTACATATAAGACTGTTCCGAAGTTGTGAAAATTGTTAGACAGGAAAACATCATCTCTAAAAGTCGACAATCATTCTTGAAAGATAAAAGTCATATGCAGATACTCAGACGGTGTGAGAGTACAGAAATGAAATCAAGAAGAAATGCAACAAAAGGAAAACAGAACGAATAAAAGGACATAAAAACTGTCAGCAGACAGCAGAGGAAGTGACGGAAACTCTCTGGTTTGCCCAATTGATATGCAGGAGCAGAGACGTGTGTACTCACGTGTATGTGCGGTCAATTTTGTGAAATCTAGCTATTGGACGCCTAATTAAGCCTACCTCAGCATGTCTGTGTGTGTGTGTGTGTGTGTGTGTGTGTGTGTGTGTGTGTGTGTGTGTGTGTGTGTTTGTGTGTGTGTGTCTGTGTGTGTGTGTGTGTGTGTGTGTGTGTGTGTGTGTTTGTGTATGTGTGTGGTGTGTGTGTTTGTGTATGTGTGTGGTAATTAATTCCCTGTGAGTGTACTTGCTGCTGTGCTGCAGCCATGAGAGAGGTTTGGTTCTGTGTTCAGGTGTGTGTGTGCTTGTGTGCTTATAATTAGTCAGGTCCTCTTTTCTGAGCTGTCTGGTCGTGCCTGAGTGGCTTTTCTTATTTCCAGGCTGAGTGGTTGACACAGCGTGGTACAACTCATTCTCACATGACAGAAGCAACAGTATAGTCAATCACTGAAGGATATTAGGATATATCAAATTCATCATTCCTGATGCCTGTATAGTTGGAACTAGACAAACAGGACCATTTTCTCCTGAGCCAGATCTGCTGGAGCCTCTCCTAGATTCTGCTGTCTGCACTGTTTGCAAATATTGAAGACAACATGAAGCAGGTTCTTTTAAAACTGCTTGACAGATGAGCTCCTCCTCATCCAGGAAAGTCAATTCCAGTGCAAACCTTCTCCTTCCCAGTCCTCCTTCTGCTGCTCTGTGTCAGAGTACATATGAGCATGTAAGCATGAGTATTCAACTAATGAGCCACATTTCCTGAAGGGACACTAGTGCCATCTAGAGGTTTCATCTCTGCCACAATAGTGAGGTTGAAACAGAGCTAATCCACTCAGTACGCGGCAGACATCCACGGCACAGCTTCAACAACACGTCAGCACATGGGTTTAGTTGGTGACTGGCATGTAAAGTACCGCTATCTCTCTGTGTGTGTGTGTGTGTGTGTGTGTGTGTGTGTGTGTGTGTGTGTGTGTGTGTGTGTGTGTGTGTGTGTGTGTGTGTGTGTGTGTGTGTGTGTGTGTCTGTGCGTGAGAGATGCCAGCTGTGCAGCATTCAAAGCCGTCCTGCAGCTCTTGCTGAGTTCTTAATGGTTGTTTAGAGGATGATTCATTGACACCTGAGGGGCCTCAGATGGGACAAGTCTCCTTATGTCTTTATTATCATGATGATGGGAGTACATGTGCAATCATAAATGATGTAGCCTACAGGGAACATCCACCTTTGAAAACAAACACTGTCTTTAGTCATTTTGCACAGCTTAAGCTCTTTCAAGGAGTATTACAGTCTTGAATACAGAGAGGTCATTAATTTCTTTGGTGATTACATGTTTTTGTAAAGCTCATTTTAAAATAAAGTTCTGCAACAATCTATAAATGAACTTCAATGGACTTGAAATTCATGGTTCAAAAGCTAAAATCCCATACGCAGATACTTACTGAAGTTAAAATGTAGAAAATGATGGTTTAGAAGTTAGGGATTGTTATTTACTGAATCATCCAGTTTATATGTTCCAGTCTCAGTTCTGGGGGCTAACCATACATTCTTATGGATCAATATATTGAAGTTGAAAAGGAAAGAGAAACTCCTCTCAGAGGGCTTGTCTGCATAAATGTCTTAATGGCCAAAAAAGGAAATATCAGACGTGAACTCTGCTCGATTTCTAAGCTACAGTTCTAAGCTGCAGTGTTGAAAAAGGAAGTCAATCTTGAAGAGCAAAGAAATGCACTACATTTTAACAGCAGAAGCATACATGTTGTTTACAGCCCAGTACAAATACTTTCAATTGTAAAGCGACTTTGAATCATCCACTTTGATTAAATTGACATAATACAGGGAGTGGTTGATTCAACTTCATGTCTTTGCCAGTTTCTAGATAAGCTGACAAGCAGTTGGAGTCAACATTTTCAGGTGCATTGCACAAAAATAGGGTCTCTGTACAAAAGCATTTTGTATCAGCCCTTTCCTGCATTGACAGCCATTCGATATTTTCTTAGTTGGCCTCGTATATATCCCATACCCCATACCCGTATACCCGTATACCCGTATACCCGTATACCCGTATACCCAGCCCATTTTGCTCCTTCCAAGTCCGCAGCCCTGACTGTTTCCCAATAACGAGTGCCACCTTTAGGCTTCAAAACTCTGCTTCAGGAACCAATGAATGGACATCTTTGAGTCCATGTTTTCTACAGTCTGAGATAAAGAACCAGGCACCATGTAGCTTCTATAACAGCTAAACATCATAGAACTCCAGGATGGGCACCAAAAACCAATAAAAATCATGTGTTTATGAGTTTATAAATTATTCAGGAAACAAATGGGGCTTAAATTAGGCTTTGTTTTGTTTGAGATTCTGTCCTTTGAGTACGAGATTAGCATTTACAAATACACAGGCATAAGTAGAATAATGTTAATCTAAAGGGAGCCTTTATTATACTCTACTGGGAACAAACATAACACTGGGGGTTCTGCACTTGGTTGGATTATGCACTTACTTTCATTAACAATGTTGCACTTAATCGAACCAAGCCAGAAAAATGTACATCCTCATTAGGACTGATGTAAAACATTTAGTAAAAATGTGGTCTTCATGAGAAGAAGAGGTTCTGCATGATGAACACCAACTGTTATACACATGGGGAGGCGTGTTCCCAGTTCACAGCGAAACACTTGGTTTGCAAATGGTCCAGCTGTGTGTGTGTGTGTGTGTGTGTGTGTGTGTGTGTGTGTGTGTGTGTGTGTGTGTGTGTGTGTGTGTGTGTGTGTGTGTGTGTGTGTGTGTGTGTGTGTGTGCATAAGTTTGCATATGTTTTCGCGACACCAAGATGTTTTCAGACACCTGGGTATCTACCTGCAGGAGGCAGGGAAAGCTGCAGAGATGTGGAGAACAAACAGGAGGAAGAGGAGGAGGGAAAGGAAGGGAAGGGAAGCAGGTGCACAGAAGCTAATCTACATTTGGAATAAGGCAGGGAGAAAAGGCAGGGCCAGTGGGAAAAAAATCAGAGTCTGAATGATGCGTGATAAGGAGCTGGTGGAAGAGGACGGACGTGGAGTATGAGGTGAGAAATGGAGGAAGTGATCGATGTCAGAAGTAGCAGATGGGAGGATAAACTGCGAGGAGGGGAGAAGTGAAAGGACGAGGAGGAGTGCTGACTTGCCTTTTGAACTCCTTCCCTCCTCTCATCTGCTCCGGCACCTCTTTCTGTTGGCTCGTCTGACTGCATCTAAAGTAGCAATCTTCATGCTTCATATAACACTGCATCCACACACTCTCATCAATGTGAGTGTGTGGGCAAGAAAAAGGTGGAAAGAGGGTGTGTGCATAAGCAAGAGATTAAATGTGAGAAGAGAGTGTGCATGTGTTCAAGAGGAGGGCTGAGTATGTGACGAAGATACAGGGAGGAATATAGAGTAACAGAAAAGAGCAAGAACAGAACTGTGATCAAACCTAACGCAGTGTGTGTGTGTTTGTCAATGATAATGAGGATATGTAGAACCAGTGAAGAGCTCTCTAAAGACTGCCTCGTATAACCCAACTGTAGCACACGAGCAAATTACCTTAAACCTTCTCGGTTCATTTTTAATTGCCCTGGTTCAAGGTTCAAGGTTACTCTACCCATACCCGTAGGTAGATTTTGTTTGCAGTGAGTCAGCCTCCTTTTAACATCAAAACAACAAACAGCACAGGACAATACATGACAAACAAAAGTGACAAAGTGCTTAGTGCTTAAGAGGTAACCCTGAATAAAAACAATAAAAACAGGAAATGAACAATCAAAAAGAGCAAAATCAATAAAAACAAGATTGAAACAAGATAAAAAAAGAAAGTGCCACCAGTAAAAAAACAAGATTAAAAAAAGGTGGAAAAAAGCTGCTTTTATATTTCTTAGTCGAGCATGCCGGGACCTTATACTTCCATCCAGATGGGAGGAGCTGAAATTCAGGGTTTAAAGGGTGGGAGTCGCTGCTTAAAATTGTCACTGCCTCTGTAACTGTCGGGTATACAGGGCTTCTGGATACAGCTGTGACTCCCCAATAAGCCTGCTGGACCATTTCACAATTTGATTTAATGAATTTTTGTTTTTCAAAGACAGATTCCCAAACCATGACACAAGACAGACAGATATAACAGATTCAATAAAAGCACAATGAAATAAGGTCATCAAGGTTTTGTCAATGTGAAAAGCTGACAGTATCCTCAGACAGAACAGTCGCTGATGTCCCTTTTTGCAAACAATTTGTCTCAAATTTCAATTTGCTGTCAATTAAAGTCTCAAGGTACTTGTATGTCTGGACATACTCCACAGTTTGACACATTATGGTTGTGACTTCTTGTTTGTGGGTGTGTCTACGGAAATCAATAATCATATCTTTAGTTTTTTAGATATTGATTTGAAGGAAAGAGTCCTCACACCACTGAAGAAAGTCACTGATGACCGGACCATGACTGGTCTCGTTGTCCTGTAGCAGACTTACAATGACAATCATCTGCATACCTTAAAATGGTTCTATCCTCTCTACTGCTGCAGCACACTTTTGTGTAGAGGATGAACAGGAGAGGCGATAGTACACATCCTTGCTGGTGACACAAGATCTCACAGAAACTCAAGTGATCAAAAGTGACTTCAGAAGGGAAACATGGAGGACGGTCAGCCTCATCAGCTGGCTGCCCCAGTGTGTGTTCTGTTTTTCAGCAAAAAACAAAAAACAATGTGAGTTGTGAGTTTGACTCGACTCAGGGCACAGTTGTGTTTACGTTTGCTGCGATGTTTGTTAGCTGTAAAAGTGCACATCATCTGGTTGGTAAAGCTTCCCAGTCCTCTAATTGGTTATTGCAGGTGTTCCATTGGAGTCAGCCTGAGCTTGAATCATAAATATTAAACATGCTTGATATTGTTGATCCTGCTGGGAGGCTCCGACTTGGTCAAGCAGTAAATAGTTGAATCGACAATACACAAATAAAGTACAATCTATTTTATTAAGGATTATTTGTACAAATAATCAGTGACAACAAGCCTACAAATCAGGCCATGCCCCCCTGATCAATGGGGGTGGTAAAGCCGTCTAGTCTAGATTTTGTAGTAGAGCCCTGTGTGAAATTACACTTAGCTGAGCCAAACGCTTACAAGTCATGTGAAAATACAACAGACACACCAACAAAAGTTGTCAAGCTATTGGACTCTTCTTTAAGGGAGAAAATACAACTTCCTGTTTCGTTTTAATGACACCAAACTGGGTCCAACATCACGGTCCTCATCACAGGCAGCCATCTTGCATGTTAACAAAAGTGCCCCCAAAGGTTTTTATTTTCTGTAGTCACTGTATAAAACCCAACCCATATTAAAGGAAGAGTTATGACTGGGCTGTTGGTGGATGAAAACTCCTTTACTAACAATTTAACGAGTCAAATAGGGGTCAAAGCCAAATATGTCCGGTATACAGTACACTATCTCATCTGTATGTGCTTCTCATACATGAAACACCTATCTATTCTGAACATCAGTGTTGGAGGAAATGACAACGGCATTATGTTAGATAATGTGAATGTGCCACCAGCATATGCTTTCAAACATGCTCAACATTACAGGCCAAACTGTTTCTGCTCAGATCATGGTCTGAGGCGTCGGCATCTCTTCATTTGCCCTGTTTTGAGTTTTTTCTTGCCTTTTCTTTCACAGGCTTTGAGAGCAGCTGAAATTAGAACAAAACTCCTCAGTCAAACACTTGTCAAAGATTTCTGTTTGTGTGAATAATGAAGGCCCCCTGGTAATTGGTTTATCTAACTTTGAATCGAAAATATCTCGTTATAAATAAGACAAAAGTTTGAGATGTTTTGTTTTTGTTGATTGCTCTGTTCAGCTGGGTGTGTGTGCGTGTACATGTGTGAGTGATGCTGTGCGGTCCAAAGAGACGCTGAGTGAGAGATTGGTGTCAAATTTAAAGACTTCAACTGACAGAGAAACTGTTGCCCTGTGCCCGTTATCTAACATCCCATACACACGCACACACATACACTCAAACACACAGAGACTCACACACAGGACTTGACAGCAGAGAGAAACACATCTAACTTCTACTTTGGTCTGTCAAAACCAGAGGAAAACCCATCAAAGCTGTGTGTGTCTGTGCATGTGTGTGTGCGACTGATGTGTTAACGATCCAACAGAGACCGTGTGTCGCCTCTCTCTACCTTCATCTTTCCCTGGTACTTCCTGTCCTACCTGTCACAGTTTGATGCAGCTCTTCAGCTGTCGCAGTGACTGAGGAGGTTCAGAGTCTCTCAGCTTGTTTGTTTACAAATATTTCCAACAAAAGCAGTTTGTAAACTGAGTTAATCACTGATTTCTATCTGAGCTGTAAACAAACAACAGAACTGCAGCTGGAACAATAATCAGCTCAATAACTTTATGAAGGGAAACAAAACTGCATCATTGTGTTGGAGTGGTGAAACTCAGCAATAATAACATGGAGGTGAAAGCTAAGGATAGTATTCAGAAATTCAGTATTCCCTTCAGTACAACCCCAAATAACTGAGATGCAGATTACTATTACCAGAGGACTTCTTCATGTCTTGAAAAAGGTAGGTAATTTGTACTTTATAAATAACAGACATGTTTGATTCACACATAATTTAAAACACAGACATACTCCAATATTATTACAAATTATCAGAGCTCCCCAGTAATACTAATCCAGTGCAAATAGGGCATACGTGTGTTATTTTACATTGCGTCACAGCTTTGTGGAAGCATCAGAGGTACTGTACATCAGTTAACCAGATCCTCACATACACACACACACACACACACACTCAGACAACCACACACTGTGGAACAGCAGTGATCCTCCTTGCAGCTCTGCTGTTTACAGAGACCCTGCCTTGCCTCTGTTACGCCACTGCGAAATCATTAGACAGTGAAGCATTCACAGTATTCATATGGCAGCCATTCATCTGACATCCTGCACAGGGAGTGGCGCTCAAATGATGAAGTTATTTAAAATAACTTCATCATTTGAGTGCAGTTCTGGGTTTAATATCTAAACCCAGAACTGCAAAATGATTTTGCAGTTCTGGGTTTAGATATTAATCCTATTGGAAGTATGAAAGATTACACATCTTTTTACTGCTTTTTGGTTGATGAGCAAATATAAAAAAAATGTGAAGTGAAAACCCAGAGGTCATTGTGTCATCTCTCCTGTTCAAATTTGATAACATGTTAGCTTACTATTACAGAACAGCTATTGTTAGTATTGTACGACATTGTGGCTAATGTCTGGCTTTATGTTTAAACAGCTTGTGATGTAAACATTGTAATACAATGTTGTGATTAGGCATGCAACAATTAGAGATTTTGGTGGTCACGGTTTCAATCACGGTTTCACGATTATCCCGATTATTATGCGTTATGTTTTATTTTTAGACACAGGTGTCATAGGGACGACCTCACCTAAATGAGACCCACTCTGCAGGGTGTTTATTTAGTCCCTTCATGTGCCGTTTTGGCAGGGCCTTTTCTGCTGCACTGGACAGATTTGTTAAAACGCCGCCAACAAGTTGTTCTAATGTTGCAGTTAAAAATGAAAACAGTGGTCTTCATGAAAACACCATCTGACTCTGACAGGATCAGGGGCATTACGGAAATGGGCGGAGGATGCTGCCTCGCACTTTTAAAGGACGGAGAAGCTCCGTCCCAAATAAACCTCCCAAATAAAGTATGATGTCAGAGGAAAATGGCTTTGTGTGCCTATGTTGAAAAACAACATTAGTGTGATTATAGAACACCTACATGTTTGATACAGAGCTCTTAAGGTGACAGATATCTAATATAAACTATTTACAGGTGATAACATCAAACAGACCTCAGGGATACATGATTAGTCACAGGATCCGACGTCAAAGGGAACAGTTCAAACCAATTACTGTGAAACACATTTTTCAAAACTGCCTCGCCTGGCGTTCAGAAATTTTAAATGAGGACAAATTCTACTCCAATTTAACAAAAATACAGTTTCTCTTTAGGCTGTCTTTGCTCCACTGTTATGGCTGTTCACACATCTGCTCTCCATGACTATGAAACCTCTAATGGTTGTTTGTTTGTTGACCTCTGGCAATCTAAACCCTGCTGTGTGTGTGTGTGTGTGTGTGTGTGTTACTGTGTGTGCATGTGTACTCCCTTTATCACTCATTACTTACATCCAAGCTTCAAGGCATGTAATTAACTTCAACTTTGATGCTACCCCTTCCCACCTCTTTATTTCAATCACAAAGACAAACACACACACAAATACACACACGAACACAAACACACACTATCACACACTCATTAACAAACAATATCTCTCTGTTGTTAAAGCAAGGAGATACAGGCACAAAAACAAATGTACACTCACTCACATTCCACAACACTCAGTCCTGCTGTGAGACTAAATGTGTTTCAGTGAAAAAACAGGAAAATAAAGCACTTCACGTCTCTGAGACCAATCTTTGCTTAGGGCTGAATGTGTGTGCGTGCAGTGTGTCTGTATGCGCTCTGTGTATGTCCTTTGTTTGTTCTACATGTACTGTGACATCAACAGATCTCACTCTGATATCAAATCAATAAAAGAAATGAAACACTCAGGTCGAGTGTCGGCCACAAGCCAAGCAGATGTATCCTTGACATTTACTCAATATCAAAAATGCATGATCAACCACACAAGCGTGCACGCACACGCACACACACACACACACACACACACACACACACACACACACACACACACACACACCCCTCAGGCACACGGAAATTAATAGAATGTGGTGGAGGTAAAATCGTTCTAATATATTATTGATTTCTGTTCTTATAACTTTATCTAAATCTATGAGGGTAAAGGTGTTTTTTTGGAATTATTGAATGTCAAGCTATAGTGTTGAAGCTTAAAGCTTGTAGTCGGGGGTTGTGCACTTGTTAAATGGTACGAGTGTTTTAGGTCGAGGTCAGCCCTTTTCTGACACCAATACCAGTATCTGAACACTTCTCCATTAGTTTAATATTTTTACAGTATTTCTCAATTGCTAAAACACTAAACTCTATTGTCTGAACCAAATTCCTTAGCAGCCTGAACCCATGTATTGAATCAGTCACTCTTTTGGCAAAACCATAACAGTTTTCACCTGTTAGACACAACTTCAAACACATTCTCACTCACTAAAACACGTTGCACTGTGATGCACTTGTGTTGCATTATGGTAAGCACAGGTAGCAAAAGTTAAACATATTTGAAGCACAGGTGTCACATCTTAAATACAACAACTCAGAACTGATCAAATTTGTGGCAAATGATGTGAGGAAACCAATATTTTGTGGGACAATGTAAGTTTTCATCGCACCATCCTGGTCTGAGAGTGGCTCAACATCAACCTGGAATTCATCAATGTTGGCCTTCCACCGTACTCCCCTTTCCTGAACCCAATAGAAGAGTTCCTCTCTTCATGGCGCAGGAAGGTTTATGACCACCAACCCTACACCAGGGAAAATATCCTGCAGGCCATGGAGCTGGCCTGTGATGACGTGGGTGTGGAGGCATGCAAAACCTAGATCCGGCTTGCCAGAGGTTTTCTTCCCTGGCCAGGGAGAATGTGGCCTGTGATGTGGATGAAGTCCTGTGGCCTGACCCAGCACGTAGACCTGATGCTGCGGCTGAATGATTGTAGATACTGTAAGCACTTCAGTTTGATTTTGTGGATTACACTGTAATGTGCTTCTCATTTATATTTGTTTTTAATTCATTTTTACTGTATACAGGAGTTACATTAATTTATCCTACAGTGAACAATAAACATTATTTCTACAGCTTCATGTCCTGAGCATTGTGTTTTCATTGTGTATGATCTGACAACATTGTTTGTTTTTGCAGGAAGAGTCAGAGGTTTGGTGAATGTAGTTTTAAAATAGTTTTTTGTGCTTATATTGTTGAGAAAAGCATGGTTGATATCAAGAAATGTGTTTTAGCAATTGAGAAATACTGTAAGACTGGAGGATGGCGCTTGGTTAGTTTTAGTTTTCCTGCAAATAATGGTTATGACTAAGATTATGCTAGGTCTCCAAAAGATTTATGGGATCATGTGACAACACTCCAAAGAATACTTAAACTTTACATGAACTTCGGTGTGTTTCAGTGTCTGACATCTAAACTAGGGATGGACGTTTCAAGCCAAATTACGATTTGATAATCATTGGCATCTATTTGACGATTATTCGAATAATCAACCCTACCCCCACACACACACACTTGTCCCATTAACAGCCGATTTCTGTGGCAGTCGCGTTCACCAGCAGCAGGTCGAGGTGCTGCTAGTAGCGGATACTGAAAGTGCCCGTCTCGATCTTTATCTTGGTGTTTCTGTGACGCTGTGTGGCGTGTATGTTGACATTTTACAGCCATGCTCAGTCTCTGGAAATACGTGTGTAGTAGTGTGAAATTCAGAAACAGAAAGAATCGCTGCGACTGTCACTGATGTACTCTTTTTCTTTTTCTATTTAATGTAGTTAGCATTCTTCTTCTTCTTTTTCCTAATGCGGTTAGCAAACAGCCTTAAGGCAATCTTAACCCCCGTCTGGTGAGAACACCGTATTACAACCAGGCACCGGTAAAAACGATGAAAAATTGTACGTTTAAAATGAGAAAATATTCAAAGTAACTCTTCGAATTTTACAAAGGGAACGAATATTCAAAAATATTCGAAAATAATTACCCATCCCTCATCTGCATTTCCCTTAAGGATTAATAAAGTAAATTCTATTATATTCTAATATTCTAAACAAGTAAATGTGAATAATCTAATTATTTATAAAAACAAACACTTTTTTGCTTTTTAAGCTGCTAATAATAGAAACAACTCATCCTGCCTCTCTCTCTACTTTAAATGCTGACAGCCTGTGAGGGGATCAGCTGGAGGAATAAATTCAGATTACACAAAATAAACAATACTGGCCCCGCTGTTACTTCATGCAGCAGTATTCTTCCACATTTACATCCCTGCAGGGGATCTGATAGCTTCTCTTTAGCCACACAAAATGACTTCACTGAATTTATAGTAACTGAGAGACAAAAACACACACACACACACACACACACACACACACACAAACACACAAACACACACACACACACACACACACACACACACACACACACACACACACACACACACACACACACACACACAGAGCAGTAAGTGCTGCATAGCAACAGTCTTCTCTTGTCCACAAAGCAGCTCGGGATAAAGCGTCTTCTACAGGGATGTTTGGACAGTTTAAGATAATACCATAGACTGTAAAAAATATGGACGTAGTATCCGTGACGTCACCCATCGGTTTCTGAACGCTGTTTTGAGACCAATCGGCAGCGGCAGCCATATTGCTTCTGTCGAACCAGTGTGACGTAAAGAGGCGGGCTTTGAGCCTCCTAGCCAACAGCTGCAGTGTTCCTGTAGGCAGCTGTGCCTCTCATTGGAAGACTGGTAATTTCAATATCTTCCAAATTGCCGAATTAGAAAAAAATTCACCCCCCTCACAGTGAGAGGACATCGAGAAATTAGCTATTCAGACTACACTCGTCTTTTGAACCAGGCTGTAAACATGTTTATTAATGCTGCAAAGATCGTCTTTTCCCCATTCATGTGTATGTGACTTCCGGTACTTCCGGAGCCAGCCTCAAGCGGATCCTCGATGAACTGCAGCTTTTAACACTTCCGCATTGACTCATATTTTTAGACCGGAGGTTGCCGCTTGGATAATACCTATCAGTGGATGTTCCTCAGAGCTGCATGATCAGATCCCTGAGTTAGGATGTTGTGCTGAGGAAGCAGAGGCATGCTGTTTGCCCACTGCAACACTGATTGCAATACAAATGAGTAGTGCTGGGGTTATTGGTGTTATAGCTACAGTAGACTGGACCATATTTACAATCCAAGAAACTGTGCTGTGCAGAAAAAGGCTTGTTGGTTTGTGTTTGTTTATTTACCTAGCACACAGTCTGCTCCAATATATTGTATATGCACTAACCCTCAAATGACACCTGTACATACACAGGCAATAAATGCATGAGGCGAGCTATATGCTGACAACACACACAAACACACAGAGGCAAAGCTAAACAAATGCAGTCATGTTTGCACTTGAGGCCTGCTGCCAAAGAACTAAAAAAAAAATGCAATTCAAATATTGATTATATTCATTATTACAATTCAATGACTAACACATTGTTGTATCCAAGTCAAAAACAACAAAAGCCTTAACTATATGAAGTCAGACATATTTTTTATCAGCTAGTTCCTTTTGACCAGTTGAAAATATGTATATTTATGGATGGTGATTTAGCATAGTGGATAAAATGCGCACATAACAGGTGGCCAGAGTTCGATTCCAGCCTTCGGCCCCTTTCCTGCATGACATTCCCCAGTCTGTCTCCCTGTTTCCTGCTCCATCCACCAATACTATCTCCTCTTTAATAAAGATGTAAAATCCACCCAACAAACTGCTTATAATAAGATAAGATAAGATAAGATAAATAAGATAAGATAAGATACTCCTTTATTTATCCCACAACTGGGAAATTCACAGAGTTACAGCAGCAAACAAGAAGTGTACAGTACAAGAATTCCAACAAGAATATAGAAAAAAGAAAAGAAATAAATAGATAAAAAATGTCCATCAGAGACGACAGCTTGGCCACAATTCTCATGTCAGCCACCATACATATACATATAACATATATAATACTAATATATATAATATATATATAATTACTTTTCTGTATTATAATATTCATAACAATTATATTAATTTTATATCATAATTACAATAATATATATATATAGGTAGAGAGTACAAGTACTATTACTATACTGTACTTCTTTTTAATAAAATATAATAGAATAAAAAGAGGGAAACAATGGAAGTCTTAACTGTTTGATTTTTTTACTTGACAAATATGATATTTGGTTGAACTTATACAGACACACTGTATATCTTTCATACAGCACAATTATACACAAACAAACCTAGCAATTTTCTCTTCATCATGTTAACCCGTCTTCCTCTTTGCTTTCATATTGTGACTACATTTTTAGTGTCCTCCTCACCTTAACGCATCTCATTAAACATCAAGCGTTTTAGTTATTCTCACGTTTGAAAGTCCAGATCAGAAGATGTCCATCTGCTGAGTACTCCTCATGCTTTAAAGCCTGGGGCCAGAGTCCAAGATAAAAGCATATCAAAACTAAGACTGTCATTTTCACACCCACAGGAGAGATAACTGACAGAGCTAACCTCTGAGAGTGTACATCATCTGATGTTGTGCTGCATAAACCTGAACTTTTAGGCATTAAAGAGCGTACTGCTACTGCTGAACTGATCATACTCCTATACTCTGAAAATCATAACTAGCCATGAGCGTCATCTTTATGAATTCTCCCAGAGGCTATCTGCATTAACTGCTCTCATTATTCATCTTCCATTTGCTGTTGAGAGGCTCCTGTTCATACTATAAACAGCACACAGTGATTTACCCTTCATTCACCTTGCAGTGCCTCCACAAAATAACAGCTCATACTATCTCATACTGTAGCTTGTCTTTATTTTCAAATCTCACTAAATCCACATGCATGTGTTAATGTTGATAAAGTGGGTTTGGCTGCAGTAGAGAAAGCAGCCGTGTGGCCATAAAGCATCCAGCTGGACAAATATCAGAGTAAATGAGATGAAACAGAGGACAAATATTCCCATCAAAGCCAATAAGGGCGACACTGGGTATCTCTGCCAGACTCAGAATCTCTTCAGACAGGTGAGGATAAAAAAATTGATTATGAGTGGATCAAGATAATGATGCAGATGTTCTCACACAGGTGCACTGCATGAAGCAATTAAGTCATTAACATCCCACCAAGCTCAGTGGCTTGTGTGCAAATGCTGAGTAGGCCCAGTCAGTACTGAGTTTGTATCCAGACTCTAAGAGGAAAGGATCTCAATGCCTTTAGGACAGGGTTCATTGTTGGGGCACAATGGCAGGAGCTTCATCACAAAGTGTGTTTGACAGAAAAGTGCTTCAACAGTAGCAGTGGCACAGTCTGTCTCTTTGCAATCTCAGAACCCATTAGCTGAAATGCCTCAAAGATATTTGCCTCAGGGAGGGATGGCAAACTTTGAGAGGCATGTCATGTAGCCAGCAAGAAAGGACTTACAGCCTTTCCCATGTTTAACTGTCCAACTAGCAACCTCAGGAGTTAGAGGAGAGTTGGTTTTGACAGACGGTGATAAGGAGCAGAGCGTTAGCATCACCTACAATCAGCCATTACTCAGGACTAAGTCATAGTTAGATGATCCCCAATTTGTACAGGGAATGCATTACAGTGGACTGCTTTTCCCTTTGCTCTATACACCAACTATCAAACACACAATAGCAGTAACCCATTAATGTCTGGCAACCTGCTTACCAGTTTCCACTTCACCAATCAATCATACATAAAACATAACTGAATATTTCCAGTCTATTTGCTGGTTCATCGCTAATGGATTGATACAGATTTATATTGTATTAAATGTTTTAGAGTTATGGGAAGACATCAACTATTAGGTTGGGAATTGTGGCAAACATTTATAACATGGATGTTCATGCTTAGGTTACTATGTAAGGCAGATGAGCTTCTCTCTCCTCAGAAAACAGATCATATCATCAGGACATGATTAGCAAGAATAGAATGTTCAGACAAAGGAAAGGAGACATACTTATGGTTGCTGTGCATAAAAGCCTTATAACAAAGATGATTCTACATCTGCAAGCTCAGTGGTGATAAACACACTGGTGCTGTAGTGCAGGTATAAGGCAAATAAATATACATTTCTTCCCTGATGTGAGTTGTCTCTCCAGGATCACTTGACCCATCATTAGGGCAACAAGAGTCTATTGGTTGGATGGTAGTGGAAAAGAATCTGCTCATGACTAATGCTCTGGCCACCACAATCAGCAGAATTACTGTTTGCAATATTTCATCTCTTGATGGCTACATTCAACCATAGCTAGTGAAAATATAGAAAAGAACAGTGATCCAAGTAGAATGCCAAAACCTCTTACAACAGCAGTATGACACCTTTACACAGAATATCTCTCTCCTGCTATGAGGCCTCTGGGCAAAAGTACGTTTTTAAGACCCCATTAACCCTGCGTCCAACCCCTGTCTTTGTGGATCATACAGTACTGTTATATACCACATGGCCTCAGGTTTTCTGTGTGGAAATACCAAGTCAATAATGTATGCCGTGTTAAAACTTTGGAGTTCAATGAATAAGATCTAATTTTTTTACACAGAGCATATCTTACAGAAATGCCTTAATAAAGTAGAAATGAAACAGGAATCAGCATATTCCCACACTTAAAATAATACCTTATATAATAGATCATTTTAATATTCATCATAAATTTAATAATATTCCTGAAATCCAATGCCTGGCTTGCACCCAGACTTTCTACCAACTTAAAAGTGAAGTAAAGTCCACAATAATACAGCTTTAAATCTAACTTTATGCAGAGCTACTATGCCTCACATTATTGACTGTTATGAAGAAACTTCTACGGTAAGGTTTGCATGGACTGTATTGTTAGATTTTTATAACTAAAATGTTTTAAATATTATAATACAAACATATCCTCCCTATGAATATCATCAGTGTCACTGAGGCCCCATCACCACCTCTGAAAATATGATAGAGCATTACTGCCACCTAGTGACCAGCTGAACAGCCAGCTGAATGAAACCATTAATGTACATTTCAGGTAGCTCACAGTGCACGATAAAACTTAGCTGCAGAGTAACACACACAGAATCAGCATGAAAAGAAACAGTTTTAGATTCAGCCTGTATTTGAGTTATGGTGTGCAAACACAATCTTTCAGAAAACGAAAGGTAAAAATGCCAAACAAGCTCTTTTGAAGCTACACTAAGAGCTGACATGAACAAAAAACATGTCCATACTTATTCCCCACGCCACCTAACCTAACTCTACCAAGAAAATTAAACGAGCAAGCTTTTTTTCTTGTCAAAGCAGCATGCTGGTAAGGCATCGGGGAGTGTGTCTCACCGTGTAAAGCAGCGATGGCAGACTTCTCTGGCCTGTTTGTTGGACACACAGCTCGCCAGTGGATCGGCTGAGTACACCAGCTCTCCTCTTCTGATCCTGGCTGTAGCCCGCACTCCGTTACCTTTTCCCGGGCTGACAAAACGCTCCATCTTGGGTGCCATGGCAGATGTTTCCCTCCACGTGAATTGAGCAGTGTTTACATCCGCAGTGGACGCACCGTGCGTCATGACGTCCCCAACACGTACACCATACACACCTAGTGGTGGACAGTCAAAAAGTAAATGTACTTGAGTAATGTACTTAAGTACATTTTTTGAGTATCTGTACTTTACTTGAGTATTATTTATTGGGGATACTTATTTCTTTTACTACATTTAAAGGACAATTATTGTATTTTTGACTCCACTACAATTCTATCAGTGCTCTAGTTACTCACTACTTTTGCTTTGAAGTCAGCTGATGAATTTTCTTTTTTGAAATCAGATCCCAGGCACCATGAACTGTTTGTTTACTTGTGTTTGGTTTGTCTAAATGGTGTAGCTGTACCTCGGTTTAGCGTAGAGCAAACACAGAACAAACGTTATTCAGATCAGTCCGTTCATTTTGTCGTGGTGATGATGGCTGTGGCCGAGAAGGAAAATGATTCTCTACCTGAACAACAAGGTCATATTTTAAGGCCACGTTTGAGGTTGTTTAAATAAAGAAAGATTCATATTTATTGTAAATCTCTGATCTGTTTACCACACAAACTTCATCACAGCCTACAAAACTTCACCATCTAACCTGAGAAAGCATGTGGAGGTCTGTAGCTAACTAACTTTTATTCCAGACGAACATTTGAAACTTGTCTGTGCTTGTAGTAACTCTAGTAACACTGAGCCACAGCTGATCCCTCTTGGCAGCAAATGCTGGAGACGTTTAAGTTTGCATCTGGAAGATCTTGAATTTCCATGTTCTGAATCAACAAACCAGAATTAAAAATATTACTGATGTCCTCAATTTAATTTCTCACTCCTACAATTTTCTTGTTACGGGGGGATACTAGTTGACCTTAATAGGGGAAAATAAAAGACTACTGTGCTTGCCACTTGTCAACAGAATGTGTCTTCTGCTGCTTTTAGTTCAAAACCCAATAATGACAAATATTTGGAGAACAAAGGCTGCCCAATAAAAATGTTTAAAGTCTGTGCATTTTATGAGTGTATTGTTGTCTGTGAGTTGAGTGATGTGCTGTAAAAGACAAGAATAAAGGCTCACAGAAAAACGTTTTCAATGATTTTAACAGGAGACATAACAGGAAAGAGTTGTTTTAACAGCAAAAAATAAAAAACATTATATTAGAATCTGTGAGAACAAGGTGAAATACTTCCTCAAAACAATTCATAAAATGCCTTTCATCAGATTGAGAACAGTGGTGCACATTACAATAACATAAAATAAATGAACCAACATATAATGACGACCCAAATGAAAGTAGTTAGGAGGATTAATTAAACAAGAAATCCCACTTTATGTTAAAATCTGGCAAAAAAAATAGAAAAAAAGTGATGTTTTGATGACAATAATTAACAAAGAAAAATGAAAAACAGATACATAAGATGCATCTTTTCTGACTTTACCACCTGAACGAGACATCTGTCTGATGATAAATAATAAAAATGATCCAGAAGATCAAGTAAATGGTTTCCTGTGTCAAAGTCGTCTGAACCAGCCAGAGGACGTGTGCAAAAACAACAAAGGATTGATCTGCAAGTCCTTACGTCCCAGGAAAAACCTCATATCTCAAGCTGATTTTAGTGAGTGATGTACGATGAGAGAAAGAGAATATAGAGTAATCTCAAACTGTTATAGACTGTTAAATAAATGCATAGGTAAGACACCTGAATCTCAATGAGTTTTTTCTTTACATCTGCACAATTAAGACCTTTGTGAGATATGTGTTTTTTTCCAGGGAATTTTTTATAGAATCCACTACAACACCAAATTAAAGGAAAATAATTTACAGGATACCAAACATTCAATGTGTTAAAATAAAACAGGGAAAGGATGACAAAGCATAAAAATAACATAAGACTTAGATGTACTGTAAAATGGTTTGAAGTTAAAGCACTGGTGTGAGAATAAAGGCTTATTTCAGGCAAAGCGGAAGCCTTCTTTTCCAGAACAGTCTCTCTTTCCTGTCTCATGAAAAGGTCAGCTCATTCTTTATTTGTCAAACCAGGACTCAGATTTATGCAGATATCAACTCATTGAGCAGACATGACAAATGTTAACTGAATGACTCTTAAAGAAGAGAAAGCGGAGACAAAAAAAACATAGCTCATCCCAAATTGTGAATGATGATCACGAATCAAAGCACACAGGGAGGCAGAGCTGGACTGACGCAGCGCTTCAGATGATTCCATCAACATCAAGGTCTGCTATTATAAAGTACCCTGAATTATTTTGTTTTTCCCATGCTTAGTGCAATTTCTTTATTCAATTCAATCTTAGTTTTGTTGCTGAATACATCCATACCCAGTCAGCAAAGGAAGCCACTATTTTTTTGTGTGCATAACTAGTGTATGCTTGTATTTACTTTTTACATTCAACATGAAAACTTTGAAATGTTGTATCTGATCATATAAAGCCTGCATTCAGTTTACAACCCGCTAGTTAGCGCATGGAAAGCTTGAGACGATTGCATGATTTCAAAATAAAAATGTAGTACCTGTTATGTGTGCAACATGTTCAACATTCACCTGACAGCAGCTATGTACAGAGGTGTACTGTGTTTCTGTGCATTTTTTTTATGCTACACAAAAGTGGGACAGACAGTACACAGAATACAACTGTACTGCTCATACAGCAATCTTTAACAACTGCTCACTGTAAATGCAATGCATAACATTAGATCACAGCTGTTGCATTGAAAATGTGTAACTTCCCCCCATTGGACACGTTTGATGTGACTCTTGTCCATTAGCTCAGTGTTAATGAATAACAAAATAACCCTTTTAACCTTTTTTTTTTTTGACAGTATAAAAATGCCCCACAGATAAAAACAAAATAACAATAAACATTAAACTCCAAACATTCATTTAAACGTTGATTAAGACACAGAGATTTCATTCCAAGTAGAGGACCACACAGTGTGGTTTGTTCGTTTTAAAATGTCTTTTGAGAATTTAAAAAGTCAACATTAAAAGCAACACTAGTAGATGCTGCAGGCTGTAAAATGCCCATTGGGCCACTTCCCGTTTGTGCATTATATGTGTGTATCATTTCTACATCTCACAAGGTTAGAGGTGTAATTACTTTTAAATATCCTAAGCTCAGGGAGTTCAGTCTTTGAATCCAGTGTGAGTCATTGATGGTTTGTATCCAGCCATCAATGATTTATCAACCTGTGACTTTCGACTGAGGATCACTGGCTGATGGTGAACATGTTTGCGGCTACCTTAAAGACACTAAATTCATCTTGAGGATTTCTAAACCTTACTTAAAGATTTACGGTATAACCTATTTCAGCTGGACTTGAGTGGGAGGGGTGTAGGTCAGTTCTTCCTTTTCTTGTGTGCATTCTCCAGGTATCTTATCTCTCTGTTCCGTTTTCCCTTTCAGACCGGTGTTGTAAAGGCTCACCTGACCAACAACTTCAAGTCTTAACTTGGATTGTGTTCAAATATTAAAAATGCAGGAGAGAGGGCTTGCAAATGCCAACTGATCCAATATAGTCGTTCAGCCAATTAGGCAGTATAATAGCCACTTGCTCTATATAGCGTCAGGGACTGTAGCAGCTGCCTGGCAACATTACCTTGGAAAACATTGTCCCGGGAAGTAGCAGGCAATGCCTGAACCAGCAGTGCCGAACAGTAAGGCCAGAAGTGTCACTGTGATGACACACTGTTCACTGCTATGAGCCGGGGGCAAACCAGTGTTGGATCTGAGCTATTCCCCGCTGCAGCTGGCCCATGTAGAAGTCTGCGTTTCTGGAGAAGTCCTGACAAACTGAGGAATGGGCATCCCCCAGGGCGCAGTACAGGGCAGTGCCTCCCACACTGATCACGACGGTTACCATACAGAGCAGGAAGAGAAGCAGGCAGGAGTCTCCACCACCAACATCTGCAGAGAAAGAGAGAGAGAAAGGTAAAAGGTGTTGAAGGAATGTCAAAGGGCAGCAGACAGAGCAGATAACTGATCATCGTATTACAAACATACAAACATGAATCTCTAAATTATCAAACACACCATGCTCGTAGCCATCATCAGGGACTTTGAAGCGAACCCGTCTTTTGGCAGGGAGTGACTCTGAGGTAGCAGACACACTCATATCCTCCACAAAAACCTTCCTCTTCTTTAGTATGGAGATGAGACCAGAGGCAGGAGACACCTGAGAAACACAGAAGCACACATATGAGATATATATCATTTATGTTAAGTCAGTTTACATTGTTAACATCACACACTGATTCTGAGAACAGTGTGTGCAAAGGTGAATTTAGTTGTCTTTAAAAAGAGTGCACCAACAGCCATGTCCACCAGGTGTCAGTACTTTACACTATCTGTCGTGCTAAACTGTAAAGCTATGGAACAATAACTGCTCCAAGCGATACAGTAATATCTATACAGTTCATTAAGAGGGATTGTATGCACTTAACACCTCTAACTATCAACCTGTTGAAAACACAATATCCTTTATTCCTGATAGTGTTTTTATAAGTTAGGTAATCTCAAAGTGTGTGACGCACTTTAAGTGCTTGAACTGGATTGAAATAGGAAAGTAAATAAAAGAATGGCTGGGAGCAAATAAGCACTAAATGCCTAAAGGTGAGTAATGTTTGTAGTTTACAACCATGTTATGGGAAGCTGATCAGAGGAAACACACACAGGGCAATACATCTTGTTCATATTAAGTCGGCAAATTGGACGAAAAAAACAGATTCCAATGTATTTAAATGCACATCTTTCAAAGTAAAGTTAAGTTTCACACTCTCAGTAGACTACAGACACAGCTCAGGAAAAATGTCCCTTGCTGCTTTCCATCCAGTACGAGTTTAAACCAGGCCATTTCTCTGGTTACCATTGTGTCTCAGTTCTCTCTCTCTAAGCTCTGTGCACTTAGTATCTCTCTGCATCCACTTTTCTCTCCGCTATGTGTGTCACTGTGCCCTCATATCACACAGCTTTAACTGATACAATAATTCAGAAGCTAGTATATAAGCGATAACCCTGGGCCCAGATTTGAAACCACACCCAGGTCTCCGTTCATTATTATATCAGAATAACAATAAGGTATTACGGCAAAAAGCTGACGACAGCATGACTCACTGATGATATTATCTGTTCTACTTTTCAAATCTAGCTCTCTCAGTATAAAGTTAAACGTCAATGTGGCTCCTGTATCTGCAAAACAGGTCCATTGTCTGGGGATGTCAGTAATGGCAAGGTAATACCATTAGGGTGGCTCAACAGGGCACCAAGCTGCCCATTATACAACGGCTTAGACGCGCTGATACAGACAGACTGAAGCCTGAATCAGTCAATCAATACATCACCAATCTGAAGCACAGTTTAATTTGTATCTGCAGTTCTACTAGTGTCATTACGGGGAGTTTATTTATCACTACACTCCACTCTTAAGCTGAAAGGAGAAATTATAAACGTAACACATAACAGCAGGCCATATGCATATCTTTACAACTAGCTCTATCACTACAAACAAGGACAACAGTATGAGGTTACTCTCCCACTCCCTCCATGCCCACCTGAAAAGTACATGAGCTTTGTGGAAGCTCTTGTTTTTCATGATAACAGTTCAGAGCAGAAAAATAGCCCAAGGTAAAAGTGCGACTGAGATGTGGCTACAGTGATGCACGATGAGGTATGGTGTGTTGCCTGTTTTCTCACATGTGCAGGTGTTAATATATATATAAAACATTTATGGGGAGACAAACACAACCACAACAAATCTTCTCCATCTTCTAATTCACAAGTTCTGCACTAAATGGTTGTGTTTCTAAAAAAGAGCTGCAGCAAAAAATCACCAAAAACTCTTTGAAAAGTTTGGACATTTTTAAACAGAGGTGCATGGAGAACAGCAGAAGAATTCAGAGTGCCCTGAAAAAGACACTTAATGCATTGCTTTCCTTCAGGCAGCGAGGTGCTGCACACACTCTCTCGTACAGACGCAAACCCTCATTCATTCACACTTAAGAGATGACGATGTACACACCTCCTCTACCGTGATGAGTTTAGCCATGTTGTCCAGTACGACAGCTTCTCTGATCAGGTCAGCTTGCTCTACTTCGTAATCTTCCTCTTCCTCTTCTTCCTCCATGCCCTCCTCAGCCTGCTCTTGTTGCTTCATATGAGCCTCCTGAGACGGATGGGCCCTCTGGTCCAGGTGAGTACTTTCCTGCAGAGATAATGGAATACATTTATAACGTATCAATACAGAGTCATGGAGACAGTAATCCGTTTTGTTGCTCTACACTCTAATGGACTGCTATAACACAGTTTAGAATGAGGCTTTTAAAATGTATGCAATTCAGTGGTAGCTGTTGGGGTTACAGCTCAAAACAACCACTGGTGGGTGTTCTTTTAAGAAAAAAATAATGTGGAACAAGGGAAGTGATACTTTTTATAATTCTAGGTAAAGCACTCATGTATTGCTGAGAGAAAAGGGGAACTCGGTAGTGAGCATGGCCTTTCATGACGAGCTGTTCAAACGTCATCAACACAAGAAACATCAGTGATACTGTACAGGTACACCAGTACAGCTGACAAGTCATTTCAGGAAGTAGAGCATAAACTACAGTAAAAGCGAACAACCAAAGAACTCACAGATGACATAAATAACAGAGTGTAAAATATTAATAGCATTCCTCTCTCTTTTACTTTGATTTATTTTGAATGATATAAGTTAAAAATATCTTCAAAGCAAACATACCTGGGTCTCCTCATGCTCCCTCTCGTCAGCTATGGCTTCCTGGTGCAGATGTTGTACATCCACCTCTGCCCCGCTGATCAGAGTCTCCACTGATAGAGCTCTCTGACAAAAAGGAGAGTCCCCTAATTTCTGCTTCTCCTCTTCTTCTTCCTCTCCCTCATCTTCCATCTCCAAAGCTTCGGCTGCCTCCTCCACCTCACTCTCCTCTTCTTCCCTTTTTGCCTCCTTTTCCTGTGCTAGACCTAAATCTCCTCCCTGCTGCTCTGCGGGCTTGGACTGATCCATTTCTCCATTTGGAGAGGGGTGCACTTCATTTCCTAGGATCGAAATGGTGCATCCTGTCCCCTCTTCCGACTCTCTTTCATCTCTGGCACTGCAGACCCTCCCCTGTAATAACCTCTCTGGGTCTCCCCTTCCTTTTTCTGACATCTCAGGGGAATTATGCCCATCAGCCAAATGAATGGAGGGTACGACTGGACAGCTGGTTTGAGAATGGGAGGAGTCTTCACTCTGAGGGGCTGGACAAGACAGAGAAACAGATAGAAGAGGAGGACATCAGGAAAGGAGTGAGGTAGAAAGACAGTAAAGGGAACATAGAGGAAGGTTTTGAACAGAAAAGAATGAATAAAATCAGCATGTGGTGCAGTCAATTTAACAAGGCACCTTTAGTCCATGTGGGTTTGACGGCCCTGGTTTATGCTAATAGAATCGTAATAAATATTTTACGCTGACTATGGTTGACTACATGCAGGAAAATCTGTTCTCATATACAAATCAAATATCCTCAACACGGAGACATTGCTCCTCATTCTGCATATCTGAACACAGTTAGAGTAAAAAAAGGAGCTAACTGCATTTGACTTGTATGCAGTGTTCTATTTTTTTTGTATTTCTCAAAATAAAAACAACCACCAGAAATATATGCACCCAGCTCTACAATGTATAAAAGTTATAAATCATAGTCCATGTTGTTTTTATTATTAGGAGGAAATCTGAACAAAAGGAACAAGTTCCAAAACCAATACTGGATGGCCCTCAGTCACTGCATGGGCTCAAAAACACCTTGTAAAACCATAATTTTCACATCCACAAAAGCAAGTTAAAACTGTGCCATGAAAAGAAGGAACCAAATATAAACATGATCCAGAAACACCAGCAACTTCTCTGGACCTGAGCCTTTTTAAGATGGACTGAGGTAAAGTGGAAAACTGTCCTGTCGTCTAACAAATAAAAATTTGATATCCTTTTTTGGAAATCATGGACGTCGTGTGTGCAGTTCTAAAGAAGAGAGGGACAATCCAGCTTGTTATCAGCACACAGTCCAAAAAGCCCTGATGGTATGGGGATGCAGAATTGCCCATGGCATCTGGGAACATCTGGCTGAACAATACAAACAACACATGCTGCCATTCAGACAACATCTTTTTCAGGGGAGACCTTGCACATTTCAGCAGACAATGCCAACCCCCATTCTGAACGTATTACAACAGCATGGCTCCGTAGTGGAAGAGTTTGGGTGCTAAAATGGCCTGCCTGCTGTCCTGACTTGTCCCCTATACAAGACATTTGGAGCATCATGAAATGAAAAACACAGTAAAGGAGACCTGGAACTGTTGAGCAGCTGAAATCCTATATCAGGTAAGAATGGGACAAGATTTTACTTTCAAAACTCCAGAAACTGGTCTACCAAGTTTCCAAATGTTTACACAGAATTGTTTAAGTGGTGACGCAACACACTGATTAACATGCCCAAGTCCCAACCTTTTATAAGGTGGGAGTTAAGGTTTGTTTTTATTGTTGACTAAGGACCTCCTACATTTTAAAATCACTATCAACTGAATAATGTGAAAAATCCAGTGCGTGGACCTTCAGCGAGTTTTTCGAACACTGTTTTTTCAAGTTAATTGCATGATTTTTGTGATTATTAAATGTTTTATATTCTATACGGTATGATATCCTCAGGTTTGGTTGGTTGTGACACAATATATAAGTGATTTGTTGTGAACAGCCTTCAAAAGGCAAGAGAAACCAGCACCAAACACACACTAAATTTATATAATTGTGCAGCAGTTTTATTACAATCTCACTCACCTGAGGAACATGGAAGCAGTGCACCACTTTCTGTAACTGTAGGCCTCAACTCTTTCTGAGATGCACACTGTAAACACACATATGCACATACACAGAATTGAATTAAGATAGTGCATTCACTCCCACACATTACATGATCTCAACCTGTAAGTTACGTGCACACTACACTTGACAGAAGCTTACACACTTTAAAGATTTAACACGTTAAAATGCCATAAGTGTTGACCTGAAGGGCAAATAAAAATTTCTGTCGATTTATTTTGGAGTATATTCTCTCTGTCTCACAGACAAAAAGAACAAAAGAATGAATGACTTACCTCAGCATCTTTAGCACTTGGTCTATGAACAGAGGAGAGAAAGAAAGGCTCAGTGAGATGGTTAGAATGCTGAAGGACCGCTCATGGTTTTAGTAAATGAAGATGTTGAAGACGGTTGACCCTTCTTTACTCTCCCGATCTAATATTAGCCCAAGCACATTTCCCTGGCTATCACAACGCGTGAGAGTATGTGTGCGTGTGTGTATGTGTGTGTATGTGTGTGTGTGTGTGTGTGTGTGTGTGTGTGCTTGAGTCAAGCGAAGTGAAACTCTAGCAGTGTGAGGTCTCAAATATCTTAAAGAGCAGCAGAAGCAGAAGCAGAAGCAGCAAAGAGCCATATGTTTTAAATATCAGTGTAGCGATACACACACATGTGCACAGATAGACACACTCTTTACCTGTCCAGAAAATAACACATGTGCAGGTGTGCACGTGTATGGTATTCAAAAGTGTGTGTGTGTGTGTGTGTGTGTGTGTGTGTGTGTGTGTGTGTGTGTGTGTGTGTGTGTGTGTGTGTGTGTGTGTGTGTGTGTGTGTGTGTGTGTGGCAGGTAGAGTGCACTGAGGACTTCTTATCAAATATTGAGAAATGACAAATTTGGCTTCACCTCACTCATTTGTTACACATGCTTGAGCACAACTGACAACATACACACATACCACTCACAGCCCACACATTCACCTGCAAGTCTTCATCAAAAAAGTACAGTAGAAAATACCTAGTGTGTTTGCGGTCGAATAATTTTGTGTTGTTTCTAAAATATTGCAAAAGCTTTAAAATATACCACCATGGATGTCACTTGGTAAACTTAACATCTTTAACAAGCACTCTGGTTAGCTTAAGTAAGTTCTAATATATATTTTAAGGCCACCTTGACTTCAGTTGAATAATATACAGCAAATACTGCATTTTGAGGTTTTAAGAGCATTCACGAGGCTACAACCGAAGAAAAATACACCTAGTAGCCAAAACATTAAGACCACCCGTCTCATATTGAGGAGGCCTGGAGCTACGCAGCCCCATACTCAAAACACTGAGATAAAGAGATCAATGTTATTCACTTCACCTGTCATGTAATGGTTTAATTGATAATAAATATGAAACAACCAAAAGACATAAGAATAACGAGAAGATTGCACACACACACACACACACACACACACATACACATACACACACACACACACACACACACACACACACACACACACACACACACACACACACACACACACACACACACACACAAAACTTTCATGCAGACTGACCGGCTGTGTGTCTGGCAGATGTGCTTCAGAGTGCTCAGATGTTGGGTTGCCAGGTTTGAGGAGGACTGCCCACACTGACCCTCTATGAGAAAAAGAGAGACACATAGAGAAACAGACAGTTAAAAGAAATTGCTATTATAGGCTGTCTGGGTCTAAATATTTTGAGTACATGACAACTAAAATCTAATTGGGATCCAATGAACACAAAGGAACAGAGTGTGCAGTCAAAATGTTGAGATGTTTTATCCTGTGCAGGTGTGCGTGTCAGTGCATACAATAAAAGACTAGTATAACATGCAAAAAGACCCCAAAGGCCTAACAAGTTTTGCAAGTTGCAATGCCTGGAAGGAGCACAGCAATGTCTTAAGTCTACATTATAAAAAATAATAGTTTTTTTTTAGTATTATTTTTGCAAAGCACTGCTAAATCACCTTCTATTACCCTTTTTACCAGGAGAGATAAAAACAAAAGTATAAAAAAACATATGCACCATGTTTATTTGAGCATGCATCTGGTGTATGTGTGTGCATGTGTTACCCCACTGCTCCTGGAGTGAATTCAGGTTGTCCAACACTCTCTGGTGATAGAGTCTCTCTAACTGGATGCACCATAACGCCCTCTGGTCTGAGCATTACAGGTTAAGAAACAAATACACATTATGCAAAATAAAGCTGCAGGCAACAGTTTGTTTGAAAACAGCATCAGTTCTGCTTATGAGCTGTCACAGTAAGACTGAGGTAAAGGAAGAAATAAAAGTGAGACTGAGGAACAAGAAGGAAACTGTGAAACAGAGAGAGAGAGGAGGAGGAAGCAGAGGCATGCCAACAGAGCGCTTCAGGATAAAGTGTCTCATGTTTATGGATATGAGAAGCCAAAACACAATCCTTCTTTGACATGGCTCAATGCTTTCTCTCTATTTCTCTCTTACTTACTAACCCACCAATACATGCATGATACAGAGAACCTAGCTTTGACTTCTCTTTGACTTTTTCTCCGAACACTTCACCTCTTTTTATTCTTTTGATGCATGTCAAAATTTCCTCTTCTCCATCACACTAGTTGTATATACTAATTCCTTCTTCATATTCTGCACTATATTTTTAATGTATTTACTTTTACAAAGCAGAAGACTGTTTGTTAAGGTTGAAGGTCTGCTTGAGTATTCATTATAATTCAAAGAAGCTTTCGATAAGTAAAGCAACATTTTAAGAGATTTTCATACCATGACGCGTCAGTAATCATTTTTTGATGCATACCACTGAATCATCCGTAAAGGCAGCATTCCTTCCTCATCTGACAAACACACTGTTTTGGAACACACTGTAATATGTTTTACTGTCATGTCAGATCAGAGTTTTAATCTGGATATATATCTCCTTGCTTTCCCTCTGTATCTATAACTCTTAAGCCTCTGAGCGTTTAGTGTAAGACAGCTCAGCTACCTGTGCTTCTCCTCTCTCCGTCTCACCCTGTGTAATTACCCCTCGTCAGGTTCTTCTTATCTATTCTGTGTCTCTCTGTTCTGTGTTGTCTCTTGTCGTCTTCTCCTTTCAAAGGTCTTTTCTGCTCTTTTTCAGTTCTATCTCTTGCTCCATTTTCAACCTCACTGTTCGCAAAGCCAGAGAAGAATTACATGATCCACTTTAACAAGTCACTCCAAGTTCTTAGGCTTTATATATGTTGTGTGAAAAAATGCTGAGTACAAAAAACATCACCTGTATGGGCAAGCAGGCAGCCAGCAAGTTAAGTGCAAGAGAGATAAGCTTCCCCCACCTTTAACCCTAACATGCATGGGAACACACAGACATGCACACACATACTCCTCAACAAAATGGGAAGGATACAGTCTTCCTGGCGGACAAAGGCTTCAGCAATCTGCAGAGAGAAAACGATCAGAACTTTAAATGAAGAGCATGCGTCTAAAACGTTTCCGTCATACTTTTACCACATCAGTTTTGTCACAGAAGCTATCAAAGAAACTGGGTCCACGAAGGGTTTCAAATAAGACTGAAATTACTCTTCATGTTCTGTAGTTCTGGAACATGACACAAGATCAGTAAAACAAGAATGACTTCTACCAGGAGAACAAATAGAAAACACACAAATACAAAGACTAGAAAAGCATGGAAAAGCTTCACAAGACTGTTTCTGCTGCCACTACTGTAATGACTTCTATAATTATTAACTACAACCAACTCAATTCAACTCGATCCCAGCAACATAGTAAAAAACTTCAGTGTTTAAGCCTTGTAGTACAGAGATAGAGTAAAAGGGAGAGTGAAAAGCAGGACAGAAAATGAGAGACCGTGGTAGACACTCTACCTCTCTTCAGCAAGTGTCGCTTTCATGCTGCTCAGCTGATCACAGAACAAGAGAAGTGAGTGTGTGAGGAGTAGAGAGAGAGAGAGAGATAGAGAAACAGAGACCGAAAGAGAGAGAGTGAGGGAGAGGGGAGAAGACAGACAGATGAAGGGAGAGAAAGGAGGAGTGGACAAAAGACTCTCGCATTTCTAATCAGGGTAGGGGTGGTGAAGACTGAGTGACCTCTATAGGAAACTGTGCTCAGACCCATTGATTGGTATTTCTTTTCTACCTCCTTTCCATGTGAATGCTGCATTATACTTAGAAACTAAAGCACTTTGATAAGTCTTATTTTTAATTTTAAAATGTGTCTTATGGATTTTTTTTTTCTTAGAGCTCTATTGGATCCGGATGAAGCTGGAACAATTTGTCCATTCTTTGAATTTTCTTGGGTGGCTTTGTCTGTTGGTCCTCCAACAATTCATATTTATGCTAATGGTTCTAGCTACAAAAGCTCTGGCCATATAAGACCCTTCTTTTCCGCCTTCTTCCCTATCTTTCATAGAACCACTGTGCAGTTTAACCTCAATCACTTACTTATTACCTATCTTAATCTTACTTGGAAAAGCGGCTACCTCTGAACATGTTAAGTCAGTGTAATACTCGTGTAAAAACAAGTGTAAAACAAGTAGAGCTTCAAATGAAAGCTTAAACAAATAGAAACACCTATATGAGCTCTTGCAAGTCAGACATTTTAATCACATTACTACTGTCATGTTAAAACAAAGCACACACATGTTTATCTAGACTTTCAGATGCTAATACCAATGTCAGAAGTTCTTGAGATGCAGTCTAAAATGCAGGAACAGGTATCCGTGAGTACGCCAGCCTATTTACCGATCTAATACCATCACTTATTTGCGATTGTATAAGTCATCATGTTTCACCTGAAAGTGATGATTCTCCTCAGCTACTTGTAGAACACAGTGGCCTGCACAGGTCAGGGATAGGGTATCACATGATGAAAGAAAACCCCAGCAGTGTGGTGGTAATGAAGAATGCAACACTTGTTGAAGATACACTGATAACAGTGGGTTGACGTAAAATAAATCATATTTCTATGACATTCTCTATCAGACTCAGAACATAGGGAGGGACTGCAAACCTGATTGCCACTAAGTTTATCAAAGCTTGACTCAAAGGTGATTCTGTCTTTAAGGTTTGGATTCCTTCAGTGTTGGACAAGGATTTCTAAAAGATCAGATCTCTTCTGACAGTTACAGGTTAAGGTCAGAGTCCCTTTTACAGTCCTTGATTGCCTCAAAAGACTATTCAATACATGTTTTTTTTTGGTTTGTTGCTTAATTCATGTATGTTCGACTGACTATCAAACTAGACAGTAAAATAAAGTTCTACAGCATTCATCCTCAGTTTGTACAAGGGTAAGTTAGTCAGTATGCAGCTGTTTTCTTTGTCTAAAGCACTGTTGTTATCAGATCAGTACTTTTATCAATACACAATATCATGTATCAGGTTTTTCTTTTTAAAGTGGTAACCTAAGGAACCTCAGACCAGGTTTGCAGTGCAAAAGAAGGTCATGAGTTTTTGAAGCATTTATTGCCTGTTTAATTTTACCTCCAAATAATAGCCTTTGATTGGTGAGTTGAGATGACACCTATTATAGACCTGTTGACCAATACTAAAGCTATTACCAGAGGAGTGATAACTTTGCACAGTCACTAAAAGTTAAAAAAGGGAAAGTTAACTCGTCAAGTTCACTGCAATACAATGAAGGACTAAAACTCTGCTCTGTTTATATAACCTCTCTGGTCACATTATATAAGTGTTTATGCATTTACTTCATGCATATATAAAGATGCACATGCAAATACATACAATGAAAAGGCAGAAGTAGTCTGATTATCAGCCCCTTTTCTATTTTCTTTTAATAAAATAGTAAAAAAAGGTTGTGGTCTGAATCCAGGCAGTACAACCACATGAGTCAAGCATATGCTACAGTGGTTTATTCATGACACGAAAGTCAGAAACACACATAATACATATGTATTTAAGTTCCCTCCTCTCCCTATCTCTCCCTCTGTGTCTCACACACACCTGTTGCCCTTGCAGTAAGCATAGCTCAGGTGTGTCTGGTGGGAACATTAGTAAATCAAACTGACAGAAATATTCACACACCCCATAACGCACATGTCCAGTCATGCAGGTCTGTGAGTGAGAGAGAAAAGAGCAGGGTACAATTGAGAGTGCATATTTTTACATAAAGTGCACATGGCTTATGGATGCTCTTCAGTGCATGTGTTTACAGACAATGTAAACGCCCATGCCTCAGGGTAACAAGTGCCATCCCGATTATGGGGTTGATTGGATAACAGTGATTTAACAACTACTTTAAAAGAAGCAGCTTAGACTAAAAAGACAGAAAGGTGGAAAGAAAAACTTAAAGAAACCGTTAAAGAGGAAAGAGTCTGTTCAAACAGGCGGCTGACAGATTGGGCGGTGGTAACGCAAAGCTTACAGTATATGACGTACATGCTAGAAGAAGACAGACAGGTTACCTGGTGCAGGTACTGTGGAAGGTAAGGTTCATCTCCTTGTTTTGCAAGAAGCTCCAGACTTTCCATCAAAGCAGGGCTTGAAATAGGCCCTGTGGCGCAGGAGGGGACTGAGAAACAGGAGGGTACTGGAGTGGAGGTAATAATGTGTTCCCAATTTAAAGTTAAAGGTCCTGTGGTGGAAGTAGATTCTGTACCAGTAGTTGTAGGCCCTGTGGTAAGGTTAGGGGTAAGAGGTGCTGTTGTTGCACTTATAGAGGTTGTAGTTATGGGACCTGTGGGCCCATCGCTGGAGAGGGGCTCTGTGGATGAGGTACGACGTTCTGCAGTGGTGCAAGTAGTTTTTGCTGACATACACGTAGACCCTGGTGGGCTGTCAGATCGGGTGACTGAGGTTTTAGTTAGGGTAGAAGAATCTGTAGGCCCTGTGGTGATAACAGGTGCCAATGTAACAGACCCTGCACCAGGGGTGGCTGAGTCAGTGTTTGAGTCGTGAGAGTTCACTTTGACATCATTCTGGCTCATCTCCACTGGCCTGATGGGATATGCAGTTTCTGGACTGACTGCTGGAATGACAGGAGATGTAGGCTCTGGACTGGTCCCAGGGCTGAAAGGATATGGAGTCTCCAACAGACTGCCTGAAGCAGCAAACAGGAAGACAGAGGAGGGAAAGAAAGTGAATGAGCTGGGCACAAGAGGATGAACTGAAACAGGATGACTCACAGCTAACTGTCTACAACTCATAAGAGCACAGGTGCAGAACAGACTGGTAGAGTCTAACACTGTCCAAATACATTACAGACAATTGCATTAGGATTAAAGTCTGTCGCTTATCACAGAGCAGTCAAAATAATCTACCGCCTCAACTTATTGTTAGTATTATTTAAGTTCAAGAAAATGACTGGACAGACACACTGATAATTAAAAACTAGTCTAAATAGTTTGCTTACATTGAAAACAGAGTTTGACAGATATAAGCGTACACCTGTTTTTAGGTAAATAGAGCTCTAGAAAGCGCAGAGATCAAAGGAGACAACAAAGGTTTAAACTCTTTACTGATAAAATATTTATTTCGTTATAAAGGGAATCAATACTCTTTGTTAACAACAGGAGGTATAAATAACCAAAGTACTATTAAATCCATTTATATGTTTTATATCATAAAAACAACTTCAAATGTTTGCAGACACGTGAACTATGAAATGGTGTTCTTTGACATACTGTCCACTGTTACAAAAGTAAGTATGTGTGTGTTGCGTTTAAAGATCAGGTCTCTACTCTTTTCATTTCTTACCTTCATCTTCATCCATCCTTCTCTCTTCTTTCTCTAAAAGCTTTCTCTTATTCGTCCTATTCTACTACTCTATCAGTCAATCATCTGATTAGAATGACATCATCACCCCCAGTCAGCCTGACCTTAATCCAAAAATGCTGACCACTTAAAACACACACACACGAGGCTTTACAACAATGAGTGAGCCAGATCCCGATCAGGGGTGTTGGCAGTCACTACTATGTCACTTCTTGAGCTGTCACAGATAAGAAGTTAAAGCTAACACTCAGCGATTCAGAAGCAGGTGCTCAAATATTTAGTCAATAGTTGTGTCTCTAAAAGCACCTAAATCTTGCTCTGATAGACGAACTGTTAACAAACCGGGGCGCCGTTAGCTTGGCGGTTTAGGCACGCACCCCACATGCAGAGGCTACATGCCTTGTTGCAGTTGTGGCTGGTTCGACACCCAGCCTTGACTATTTGCTGCATGACCTTCCTCTGCTCTCTACTCCCCACATTTCCTGTTTCTCTTCAGCTGTCCTGTCCAATAAAGGTTCAACTTCCCAAAAATATGTTTTAAAAACAAAAAAAACTGTTGACAAACCACTATTGTTGGAGGATTAGAGTTTTTGGTTTCTCAGCTACAAGTAAGTAGATTTAATAACTTAATGAGAAACTCCGTTCACTTGAATTGCCTGTTTATTTAGTATATTGCTGTGCCGGGTAAATCTATAATGGGATCCTCTATATACACCTAAACCAAGGCAATCTTCCAAAATGTGTATCTATAGTGATGGGAAAAATACAGACATGATAGTATGTTGTTCTTGTGTTGATTAGAAGCTAGAAACATTCACACATCCCAGACCTTCTGTGATTTGCATACTGTTATCTGTTGCCATGGCTGAGGAGCAGACCAGAAGGTGAGAAGAGGTCGTATAAAGCTCTCTTGTTTGTCTTACAGTTCTTTGAAGATGTTTAATGATGTGTTAATCTTATTCTCTGAAGAGAATAAGTAACGTGTTGAATCTTCACTCTGGGTCAGTTGAGTAGACCTTGTCTAGGCTGTTGGATCACTCTGTCAGCTGACTGCTTTGCAAAGCTCACTGAAGGCCGAAATAAATCTCACAGACAAACCATTGTTGTTTGAGTCTATCATTTCCAGATTTCCACCACACTATATTGACCACTTTTCAAATAAGACACCTTTTTGATGTGTATATTGTTGATTGTATGATGAAAATATATGAATTCAGTTAAGGTACATGTGTTTTATTCTTTCTTAAATGTTATGTGAACGCCAGTCATGAAACCTGAATAATCTAAACTAATCTAAAAGGAGCCTTCCCAATGATGTCCACAGAAAGATATTGCATAACTCATTAACACTCATTAAGTCTTTCAGGTGATTCTTTTGGTTACATGATCAGCAAAACATGTATAGGGTTCCTTCATTTTGAATCACTCACTCACTATCAGAAGCCCTGTTTCTAGAGAAACAGCAGATAGCTATTTTGATTGACTGATAACCCATTTGCAATGCCCCTGAAAAATCCATAGCAAACTCACAAAGTTTGTAACCAGTAGGTGGAGAAGGCTAAAGGAGCAGATCATTTTCTAAGGAGTTGATGTGGATGAAAAATTCAGCATGTTGGCAGATCAATGAGTATTATTCTTTATGTTTGATGTGGCTACATAAGTTGCATTATAAAAAACTGAAACCATAACCATTTTATACGGTCATAACACCCTCTGGTGTAAATATCCATACATTATCTTGACCCCTTATCCCGTTAGGGGTCACAGGGGGCTGGAGCCTATCCCAGCTGGCTTCGGGCATAAGGCAGGGTACACCCTGGACAGGTCGCCAACCTATCACAGGGCTAACACAGAGAGACAGACAACCATTCATGCACACACTCACACCTACGGGAAATTTAGAGTAATAAATCAACCTGAGCATGTTTTTGGATTGTGGGAGGAAGCCGGAGAACCCAGAGAGAACCCACGCATGCACGGGGAGAACATGCAAACTCCACACAGAAAGGCACCCGGCCGGCCGGGGATTCGAAGCAGGAACCTTCTAGCTGTGAGGCAACAGCGCTACCCACTGCACCACCGTGCAGCTACTGTAAATATGTTGGTTGTAATTTTTCTAACAATCTAAAATGTCTAAAAATGTCTATGTTTGTATATGACATGATTTTCAGTGTCATGTGAACAAGTCCCCTACCTGTTTCTGAATAGGAAGAATCTGTCATGGGTATGTCCGGAGACTGGCAGCCAACGAGACAGCTTGATCCTTCTGACTCCTCCTCTTCCTCTTCTTCCTTCATCACCTCATCCATGTCTTCTTCCTCATCTTCCTCTCTTACCCTTCCTGTGTATCCCTCCTTTCCTCTGTCACTGGGCAAGGCTTCTTGAATGAGCCCGCACTCTCCTCCGTCATCATTTTGCAGCGAAGGAGAGAGACTCTGAGTTTGTGCGACTGTGTTTGTCTCATTGAGGTTTCGAGTTTGGGCAGCAAGAGCTTGAGGGTTAGGTAGGTTATCAAAGAGGTCTGCCCCGCCCACCTGAATGTGCGACATTCCTGTGCCCTCCCTCTCAAACTGGCCTGGAGAGAAAGTAAGGTATTAGCTGAAATTACAACACACGGGCAACACTGTAAAATCGCTGGAGGTTTGAGGAACAAATGGAATATTTTGTTGACTAATCGCTATGAATAGCCTCCAACATTTTACATAATGATGTTTGTTGATTTCAATAATAATGGAGCAGTCATTAAATAAACTTAGAGATTCCTTTTCTTTCAAGTAAACTCTGCAGTATGAATGCCATTCAGCTGACTGGAGTGCATATCTCAAAGTCAACTGTACCTTGAAAATACAACAGCGTCTTCTTCTTCACAGCTTTGAACTAATGATTTTGTCAATGTAAACTACTTAGGATACGAACCTATAGTTAAGCTTAAGTACTAAACAAGCTGGCTTTTCATTTTGTGCTTTGCTTTGGTGAAACTTAAACACTCACCCCCATGATCCATCGGGCAAAACCCTCTCAACGCTGATGTATCAGCCTTGGGTCAGTGCTGCCTTTTGGACAATCCCTTCTTCAAGCCTACAGAGATAATGACAAAGAGACATTAGACAGGCCAATAAGAGTGACAAAAAGAACAAGGAAGGAAGATAAAGTCAGACTCCTCTGACTGACGTTGAGATAGAGAAAGAGAGAACAGCCAAACAAGTATAGCATCATTCCCAAGTTGTGAAACAAACCCTGAGGCTTGACAAGAACCTTTTTTAAAACCTTGAATGCGAAAGAGTCCTACACAAACTTGTACATTCTGTTCAGCAAACCAATGCATAAAAAATATAATCATATCAATGACTGCAAACTATAACTGAAGAGGATTTGTTTTATTGTTGGGTTCCGCCCCTATTGAGTTCTACTTTCCTAAAAGAGTTAAGCTAAAAGGGAAATCTGAAGGCCAAACTTTTAGGGTCAAGGTTAAAATCTTCACAAACTTCTTGTTTTAAAAATCAAGTTTGTCCATGGAAAAAAGTGCTTGAAAAACTGATGTAAAGAATCGGAGACACGGGACAATAAGTACAGAGTGCGAGGTGATAGTGCGACAATAAGACTTTTACAAGATGGCTTTGACATTGTTAATTGGTTGTGGAAGGATTTATGACAGAGCAGTGACAGTGATAATTTACAATGTAAGCCAAGAGGAGAAAAGAATGATAGGAAGAATAATGTAGGAAGGCAAGAGACAAGTCAATGAATGATACACTGCACCTTTTTCTAAGAGAGTAGTATTCCATATTAAAAGCAGGCGTATCTTAAAAAAACACAACAATCTACCACCTTAAAATTGAATTCTTGTACGGTTAAAAGTATTCAAAGATGGTGTATATTACAGGGCTGCTGCAGATTGTTGTAGATTGTGCACAAACAAGTACATCCTGCAATAAACTTGTGTTTACAGTTGACTCAGTAACATATCAAACACAAACAATGAGGGACACAGAAACATATTTTAGGTTGTTTGGTTGCCGCCTATACAGCTTGTAAAGCATTAAAGTCAGAGCATAGTCAATAATAACACCAACTTTTAACATGAAACCCATTTTTACTCTGAAACTTCCACAAACACACATCCAGGCTAATGAAAGCTGACCTCAAAGGAATAGGCTGTCCTGGTTTCCTGCACATCTAAGTCAACTGTTCTCACTGTAACCCTGTATTTACCCGTGTGAGCCTCCGCCTGAACACGAAAAGAAAAAAGACTGAGCTGCCAAAACCTAGGGCAACTTTGATTCTGTACATCCATATTGTTGCTGAAATCTTTGTGGACAACACACTTAAGATATTGCTCTATATACATGTCACACGGAAAAAGCGTCAGACTTGTGTCTGATGAGATGTGAGAACATATGGGATAACAGATTTGTCATACCTTTACAATGCACAAACTCCTGATATATTTGAACACGAGACATCACTTGGTCTGTTTTATACATACTGACAAGGTCGTCTAATGTCTATTTACTCCAAGCTCTAAATCTCCTTATTGAAGATCAAACAGTCGCAGCCCCGTGACAAACAACAATGCACACACTGCTTCCATTGAACCTGTCATACATCTGTCTGATGCTTTGTGCATGTTGAATGTTTGTATCTACAGTGCTGTTTACAGTCCCTCTCCCACCGAGCCATTCTGTCGCTCCTCTTTTTGTCTGTGCCCTACTCCCCAGGGGACCATGAATAATACAAGACAGAAGAAGGGACAGACAGGAGAATTCAACCAAAAGGAAGAACACAAAGGTGTAAGAAACTGATCCTGTCCTGTGCAAGACTAGTCTCCTGTTGTATTTGTATTTTGTACAAAGTCTTTGTAGTTTGCATAAGTCAAGCTTATACAAACTTGTAACTTAATTGAAAGAAGTGATCATGATGTTGGACCAGCAATGACTATATTGATGAGATAAGCACGTTTTTTTTATTTTTACACAGGGGCATGTTCAGAGGGGTGGCATGGGTCATCTTTGAAATCTGATTTGCCATCCCTGGTGCTACCCAAAAGTCCTTAACTATGATTGGCTATACGTCTTGTCAGAGGCGGGACTTATGTTAAGATTACTTTTTGGGCTATTTTGCAATAGACTGCTTGTAGTTTTCTATGCATTTTAATTGTGCATATTTTCTTTTGATGGTTCTTTAAGTTGTAGAAAACACTTCGCAGACATATTTCATAAGATTGGAAGAGGAATCCCATCAATTAGTATTACCAAACTCCTGGGCTGTATCTATCAAAATACATGAATTTGAAATATTTTAGTTAAGAAATTATATACATGAATAAAAAATGTGTGTGTACATGTTGCCACTAGGGATGTACACAATTAATCGATTATCAATTAATTGATTGTTAAGAAATTACTCGAAACACGCATTATTGTTTTCAATTTTCAGTCACATGGAACAAACATGATGTGGTCTCATATTACACTCAGCTATCAGGGAGGTGTTTTAAGTTTAAAGCATGCATCAGTTTAAGGCTTTGCACATAGCAGAGACGCTCAGCTGGTGGCTGGCGGCTGCGGCTGTGCATCTGGTCTCCACGTGCGCTTTTTAAAGAGGATCATTACGCAACTGCTGCCAACAACGACATGGACACGAAGGTTGACAACTCTGAACAGGACAGTTCCCTACCTTTGGATAAAAAACCATCAGACTGTTGGGAATTGCTAGTATGCTATGTTTGCATACCGGCAGCCATATTGCTGCTGTCAAGCGATTGTGACATAAAGAGAGAGGCTTTTAGCCTCCTAGCCAACAGCTACAGCATTCCCACCTGTCAATCAAGTCAGCTGTGCCTCTAATTGGAAGACTCATACTCTCAATATCTTCAAAATTGCCGCATTAGAAAAAAATTCACCCCCTGTACAGTGTGTGCCGATCAAGACACAAGCTATCCAGACTCAATCGTCTTTTGTACCAGGCTGTAAACATCTTTATTTTTGCTGTAAAGATCAGCTTTTTTTGAATTGGTGTGTATGTGGTTTATGGTAATTCCGGAGCCAGCCTCAAGCGGATCCTCGAAGATCTGCAGTGCAACAATAGGAACTATTGTTCTGGTATAAGTTGCAACACGGACATGTTTAGGGGTTGCACGTTGAGAGAGGCATGATCAAGCGGCAACCTCCAGTCTCAAATGATGAAGCCAATGCAGAAGAGTTATAAACTGCAATACATCGAGAATCCCCTTGAGGCTGGCTGCAGAAACACCGGAAACCACATAGACATGAGTGGGAAAAAGACGATCTTTGCAGCATTAATAAACATGTTTACAGCCTGGTTCAAAAAACGGCTTGGCCCTAAGAAGCTGATCTCTCTAATGGCACACACTGTACGGGGAGTGATCTTTTTTCTAACATGACGGTTCAGAAGATATTAAGATTACAAGTTTTGCCCAAATAAGGACATGACTGACATGACTCCCAGTCAGGAACACATAGCTGTTGGCTAGGAGGCTCAAACTATGGGTGCATCTCAAAGCTCTAAACTGCAGTCTCCTCGCTCCTCGCTCCTCGGCCGAACCGGAAGTACTTACTGACGCGCCATTTTAACTTGCGTCCCAAAGCTCTAAACGCTGCTGGAGGAGAGAGGAGCGAGGAGCGAGGAGACTGATCCGAGGAGGGATAATCGAGGAAACACGAGAGTAGACTTTGCGGAAGTCTTTTCACTGACAGACACGCCCCCTTATCGAATATCACTCACCGATTGGACGCTGCAGAGGCTCGGACTTAACCGAAACTTAACATCAGCTGAGTTTAATAACAGAGAAAAGATGGACCTTAAAACAGTCATTAAGGGTGCCCTGAAACAGATCATAAACATCCGTCGGTTTCTAAACAGTCTGTGTGTGATGAGCTGAGATTAAAAAGTGTTTGATGTGAATTTTAAAAACAAAATACTGATCGCAAAATCATAAATTCAATATAACGGAGGATGGATTATGTTATATCTGATTGTTCTTGTCAGATTCACTGAGTAATAGAGTCTAACATCATTGATAGAATATATATCAATGATCAGTTATTCCTCCTGTTAGTTTCCCCATTTGTTCTCGTTTTCTTCATGAAGGGAAGTCTGACAGTAACGTTTGTCTGTTAGTAAAAAACACTTGTTATATTTCCTGTCAGGTTAATAAAGTTTCATATGAGGCTGATCATTAATGAGCACGGGGTTTGAAAAGAGTTGCATGGTTCCTATTTTCCCTTAAAGTAATAAATAATTTAATAATGAGGCGTTTTACTGATGAATCGATCCGTAATGCTTCAGGACAGAATAAACAGAGAGCAGATTCTCTTCATGTGCAGGTGTTTGTTAAACAGGTGTGTGTTAAACATGTAAACACAGAGACAGAGCTCTGTTACTGTTTATATTTATCAGAGTTATTACAGTGAACATGTGTGCAGACACAAACAGCTGTTAAAGCCGTCATCACAAACCGACGTCGCTTCACGTGACGCTCCGGAGGAGAGGACGTCTCATTTCTCTAAATACAAATCTCCTCTCTCCTCTCTCCTCTGGTTTCATTTCCTCGCATCTCTGGTGGGCGGGACTAAGACGCGAGGAAGAGACGCGAGGAAGAGACGCGAGGATGGACGTTTAGAGCTTTGAGATGCACCCTATGTCACCCTATGCCTGGTTGAGTTCCGCATTTCCAATATGGCTGCCTATTTGCTTCAAAACAGCGCTCAGGAACAGATGGGTGACGTCACGGATACTACGTCCATATTTTATTCAGTCTATGGGCATGATACAGCCCGGTTAATTTGTACTTAAGTTTAATAAAGTGAGTACCACGGGTGGAAACTGGTATTCTGTCATGTTTGGAGTTAACAAAGACCAGAATACAACATGCGGTTTTTAGCACTTCTGCATTGGACTCATCTTTTTAGACTGGAGGTTGCCGCTTGATCAAAATACATGAATTTGAAATACTTTAGGTAAGAAATTATATACATGAATATAAAATGTGTGTGTACATGTTACCACCATTTTATCTCATTGCCCCAGATGGGCCACCCCAGTCCAAAAAGCAGGGGCACGCCCCTGTATATACGACAGCGGTGACTACCAGTAAAGTACTCACAACAGAAGAGTTGTGCTGGTGTTAACTGGCTGATGATAATTATTTCGATAATTCTGGCCAAAAAACACAGTCAAATACGAACAGGCAATGACAGAAGTCACACATGAGCAGACAGCAGCAGTGACTCGTTTCTTCCACTGACTCTGATTCTGCTCTGTTAGGTAAAGTCTCATTATCCAGGCGGCTAATGAACTTAGCAAGCTTCGATAAAAGCCATTATACAATGACAGTGTTGATGGATAACAGGGGACTAGCTTGTTTGCTATCGTTACGGTTAAAACACTGAATTGACAGGTTTCTCCTGTTTCATTAAATTGGTACAAAACGTCCAAGTAGAGCTCATAATTCCTAACTAGCTAGCTACCTATTGGCAGCACCAAATGAAGGAAATAGGTCAGCGTTAACGTGAATGTAGCTGAGTTCTGCTAGCTAACGCGAGCTAGCAGACTGTAGTAAACATCTGGGCGTCACGCCGTGGAGAAAACTATCAAAATAAACCCTTTAGGTCCTGACCTAAAAATGCTACCTTTCACATTGTTAGGCCTTCACACCCACAGTGACAAAGAACAAGAAGCGGTACTTACGACTGTGATGGTTGTTTGAATTGCAGAGGCTCGTACATCAGTCACTGTGTTGGTGATGTTGTTGTTGTGATGACTGTAGGTGTTACAGACTGACAGTCAGGGGTCGTTGCTATCACTGTCATCAGGCCTGCTGACTGTCCTCTGTTGGTGGAAGGGCTGCGAGATGTCGCCATCTTCTGTTTCTGCCCTGTCAGTGCATGATAACCTCAGAATCAGACTACTGAGCAGGTGAACTGCCAACTGAGTCCACGTATGAAGGACGTGCAGGGGCGTCACCAGGAATTCTGGGCCCCCTGAAAAGATATCTCAGTGGGCCCCATCACCAAAGCCAGCCCTACAAAATATAACATTGCTGCTATAATACTGGTTTATTTGCATTTAATAAAAAAATATGCTTAAAACTGTCCTGGTTAACTGACTCAAATCTAAGTGACATATCAATATTATTATTATTATTTTACAATTTCTCCAAATGTAACTGCACAATATTGACCTTCAGACTGTCCACCTCTTTTAACAAGATTATTTGAAGCCAAGTGACTTGTTGAATAACAAGAAGGGGGCATTATTTGGTATAATCTAACCTCATGAAGTGAAATAAAACTCCAAAAACCTACAGTTCACTTTCAATCTGATTCAGCCACACAAGATGCTGTGAAAATATGACAATTCCCCACTTTAGGCATGAGACGCGCATCTCACGGAACGGAAAAATATTCCAGAAAGGAATTCTGATTGTTTGTTTATATATTCAGATAATTTTAGTTATGGTATTGCTGTTATAACAAAAGAAAAGAGTAGTAGAAAACACATTTTATTTCAGGCCCATTAAGGGCCCCCCTCCCCACCTGGGCCCCAAGTAGTCAGTCACACTTTTCCCCCACTACGACGCCCCTGGACATGTCACGCAGCTGATCTTCTTTGCAGAGTTGAAGACTCCAGCCTGCCCTTGTCCCTAGCAGTGGGAGTAGTATACCGGAATGTGAAAGAGGTGAGGATAGACTTGGTGGTAGCAGAGCAGAAGTGCACCTTCATTTTCTTTACAAGTACAGCAAACAAAGTAAATCAAGCTATTTATCCATCACTGCATGGATTTCAATTGGATCAACCAAATAGGTTTCAGATAATTATTTATTCAGAATGTACATTCTTGTGAAGGTGCTATTGCTTTGCCTGAATTGCTTGAAAACAGATATAGTACACTGTCCAAAAGAAAAAAAGATCACATTTGAATAATTGCACAGTGTACAATCAGGGAAGAAAATAAATAGATTAAGGTCAGGTCAAAACCCCAGAACCCATCTAGATGAGAACATTTTTGATGTGAGCATTTAATCAGGGCTGGAAATATTTCACCCCACACACTGTATAACATTTCTCTGATTTAATTACAGTTCAAAATTGTATGAAGACACAGCTTACACAGCCAAGCTTATTCACCTGCAACACGTTTACAAAAATATACAAACCATGAATATTTGCTGTAAAAACATTCCACTCCTTCCTTCACTGATGTTGGTTAGGGAAATTATGCAATACATTAAACATGCTGGGTCTTCTTCAGTAAAACTTAACCACAACATAACATAACCATTAAAAAAAACTGCAGTTGCTTCAAAGTTTCAGCAGCTTTATTGTTATACCATTAAATGACCTGGTACATCCATGAAGATTTTTGAGCCCTCTCAGGAAACACTGCTGATATTTTCATTTATCACAGGACATTTATTCTGCAACTATTTGAAATCGATAGAGGGCAGAAAAAAATGTGACTCTTAAGTTTTTATCCTATATTTTAACTCATGGGAATCCAAGTCCAGGACAACAGTTCCCTGTAATCTGTGCATATTCTGTTAGCACAGTAAGTCACAAACATTTCATGAGTTCAAGAATGTTTTCTTAACAACAGTATTGATGCAGTCGTTATTCTGCGTTTGAATATATGTTCTGTGTGCCCATTTCATTACAGCACACATTACATATTATTTATATTAAATTAGCATTATATAGTACGTTTTTGTTTTCATTTTATTGCATTTCTAAGAAACTATACAAATGACCAATACACAAGTAGTTTATCCCCAGCCCTCTCTCTGTGTGTTCTCCAGAATCTCTTCATAGAGCCAGCTCTGCGTGAACTCCTGACTCTTGTCCATCAACTGGAACAGTCGAAGATACTCCTCTGGATAAACGTGGCCTGTCAGTATGTCCTCTGGCAGGCGCATCTCAGACAACAGCTTACTCCCACTATCTGGTGACCAGAGACTGGGGGAAAAAAAGAAAAGGTCAAATAAGTCACAAGAAAAGATGGTCTAAAGACACGTCTACTTGGAAAACCTACTGTATAGTAATAAAATATGGATGCACTTGGTGAACCTTTAATCCTTCAACTAAGAGCAGGTTTTTGATGCAGCGATGCTTACTTGAGTCTGTCAATGAGTTTGACCTTCCTCTTAGCCAGACACTGTTTGACCATCATGAGCAGAGTTGAAGCATTAGCAGGACTGAGGCCTGCAGAGAACAGATCAGCCCGTGGACGCAGGCGTACCAGGCACAGGTGCTCGTTGGGAAGCTGAGAGAGACAGAACAAGAAAATGAAGGTGGGTGCCAAACAGATGATACCAACTCAATTGTTGTTGCTTTCTTCCTTACCATGCCCTTAAGTGCAGGCGAACTCTTCTTTGAAGACATCACAAATGACTCCCAGGGTTCCTGCACAGACAGAGATGGTGAGCTTGACAACTTCAAGGCTCATTCCATAAAGTTTACCCACATTATGTTGATTTTTAGCATGTTGTATATACCAGGAATTTGTTCCAAGAAAGTATCATAAAACATTCGTTTTATGTTTTACTGTATAATGTATTTATTTCTCTGTAGTCACTGTGAACTGTTTGAATGTCAACCATAATGGTTTATTACTTTTACAATAACATCAAATGTCTTTGCCACCCTCCATCATACTGTACCTTGTGCAGCAGTTCAATTTCACATGCCATCTGCCAGAGGACACTGAAGGCTCTGTAGTGCATCATTTGTCCTGGGCGTGACACCAGTTTCTGAAGGAGAAATGATCAGAATACCTATTTAGAGAAGATCACCACTGACCTGACAGGTTCATCAGTAACTTTAAAAAGAAAAGAACTGAGCTATTCTGAATTATCCACATCCATCCATCCATTTTCATTCGCTTATTCACATGAATACAAAAAAAAAAACAGGTCACTATGTGATCAGTGTACACAGTTCACAAATACAAGGATCAAATTAAATATAAATCATATATATAAATAAGGAAATATCACTCATTTACCAGATATTCCCTCTCGCTTATGAAGAGGTTGAGCTCTATTCTTCCGTATCTGTAGACAGACAGTCTTTCAAACAAAGCGTAGACCATCTTCAGTAGCAAACCACGCTCATTACGCTGTGGCAGCATGCCCACCACCTTCACTGGGATGTCTAAGAAGAAATCAATATCAGAGTTAGAAAAAAACACATTCAAAAGGGAAGGTGCACTGTACAATACACTGTTTATTCAGAAAGGTTGTGTTCAAGTGTAAAGCTACATACAAACTGTGTGTTGCTGTAATTTTATTTTTTCAAAATAGTTACTCAAGCCTAAGACTTAATATTTATATATAAAGTTTGCACTGTAGCAGTGTCTTCAGTTTGATGCACTGCTTATGTATTCGAGCATGTTTTGCCCTCACCGTCTGTCCAGCTGGTTTCTGATATTCCCAGGTCAGTGAACAGTTTGTCACTGAACATGGCAGGGGGTTTAACACTCCCGCTTCCGATGGGATCCAGTTTAAAGTAGTCACAGTGAACCACCTCCATTTGACCATCAAGACGACCTTCCAAATCCTACAACATGAAAACATTGACTTTTTAACAAAGTGCTACAGAAGTGGAGAAGAACATTTGAAAATTGAATTTTAGTACAGATAATGAGTTAATCTCATTTGTATTACCCGAAGATCTTGTATGAAGGATTTATCCCCTTCAAGTGCCACAACTCTCTGAGCTCCAGAATTTAGCAGTGTCCTAGTCAACACCCCAGGACCTTAAAAAACACACACACAAAAACAAAAAAGTTTACAGAAATATGTTGTTTGACAAGAATAATACACTGTGTGCAAATATTTGCTATCACTCCCCAGGCAAAAAATATATTGTTTAGTTGGCAAAATAACATTCAAGACACAAAACACACATTCAGGAGGTGGACTCTATGGTTCTCTCTGACTTTAACACTGTTTAGATTCATACCTGGGTTACATTCAAAGATTAAAGATTTAGTATCTTCAGGCTCCAGATGCTGGGCCACCAGTTTGGCTAGTTCAGGGTCTAAAAGGAACCGTCTTATTGTTTTACAGGATTGAGCACGGCGTATGTTTTCCTCGACATCGCCAAGGTCCAGGAAGTCATATCTGCACAAAGGACGGCATTGGCCCTGTTGAAACATATGGAGTTAGTAGGGTGCACAAATAATCTACCACAGATGAAAAAAGAAAGCATTTTTACTGGATAGTGTTCTTCCACACATTTAAATCAATGAGTGTATTTCCTCCATACACAAAGTGGTGATGAAAAACTTGATACATCTTTGTAAGCATAAACATACAATGGATGTAGCATAAATCTAAATTTTAGATTGGAGAACCGGAGAGGCCGTCAGTATCAGAATGCAAAAAAATGATACTTCTAGGATAAAGACATAACAAAAAGAGTCAATCTGTTAGCCAATATCTAGCCTGCTGGGTTCAACATCTAAGAAAACCAATGTATTATAATGGGGGGGGGGGGTACAAGACAAAAGCAAGTAAAGAAAACTATTATCAGAGCAGTGATGTTATCTCTGTAAAAGACGGCAAAAACCTTCCTGACCCCCATTGAGTTGCAGGGATAAGGTGCTAAAGAGATGTAGAACTGGGCTGTTTTGACTGGCCCCTCTCATTTAAAACATCACCAGGCCTCAGAGGACTTCAATGAAGCCAAAGGTAAGTGCATACCTGTAGTGCCACAGCAGACAGGTTCCTGTGTGCGAGAGCTGAGGGGGGTGACGTTCTCTCTGCACGGGGCTGTTGAGAGCATGGACCAAGTGAGGGCCGACCAGGACCTGAAGAGAGCGAGTCCAAGCTGTAGGCCCGTTTATGAAGCACAGGAACCCCAGGAACACAGCGGCCAGAAGGACCCAACGAAGCCAACACTGTTTTGTGCCGACAGGTTCTACCTCTGATGGTCTGGCAGCAAGCAGAGCGCATCAGCAACTCCACTGCTTTACAAATCTGGTGAGACATGGTGGACCTAGGACGGGGTATGGGGGTGGGGATAGGGGTAGGAGGTTATCGGGACCCCTCCTAGAGGTCACTGCCTAGAGAGGATGGAGAGAAAAGGGACAAGGGATTTTACATACAATTAATTCACATTAACACTACCAAATGAATACACCCATCCATGTATTAATGCATACATCCAATTTGGATAGCTTAATGTCAGAGAACAAATAGATAAAACTGCTGTGGCGGATAACAACCCTAGTTTTAAAAAGGTTAGCACACTGAACACAATAACACACAAGCTTTAAATGGTCAACATCATTAAGTTAGTGGTAATCTCTTGAACAGCTGTGGACCAAAGTGGAGAACAGTATGTTCTCCTGCACGTGGGGATGTAAACTTTGACGGCTTAGCCCTGTTGGCCTCACTGGGGAGGTACTTGCTGTCCTTTGCCAAGTGAGTTCAAAGACTATGTTGCATCAGATCTCCAAAAAGGCAAACAAGAACATTATATGCGTTGCGTGGCGAGAACGGTTTCATCAAACTGAGAATATCAACTGCGTTAGCCGCCTGTCTAGCCAAATGCTAGCGTCATGTAACAACTGAAGTGCAGTTAATATCATTTATCTGAAAGAAACACGGACATACCTTATTGCAGAATGTCCTATATAATAAGATGTAAGTGCATCAGTCATTTAAATGTGGTCTTCCTCTGTCGACACGCTGGTAAAGCTCCATGACATTGAGACTTCAGTGTCCCGACCACCCGCAGATTGTTTTCGCAACTCTCGTGGTGTTACAGGCGCATGTCATTGACGTCATTGTCACATGACTACTGCGAGGCCCAATCAGAAACTCACGGAAGTTGTCACGCTAATATCAGTTAACGCTTGAAAAGTAAATTAATTTTGACAGAAAACACGGCTACGTAAAACACAACAAAAGCTCGAAATATGTTCTTTAAACAGCGCTAAGTATTACTGATACGGCTGCTCAACAACAGCATTGTAAATATATATACTAGCATATTAGCATTTGTTGCTACGGAAGTGGACAAAGAAGCACTGTCAAAACTGCACGCAGTCCTGGCTCATCCCTGTCAGTCTGAGAGAGAGGTGAAGGTGTGGCTGTAATCTCCTGCACTCGGTTTGCTGTCAATATGGCTCGCGTTGAGACTTCTTCTAGTAGGCCGTACCACCTGGTTATTTTCGGAGCTTCTGGCTTCACGGGACAGTTTGTGGTGGAAGAGGTAGCCCGGACTGTGTCCGAGGGTCCGAGAGGGACTCTGAAATGGGCCGTGGCCGGCAGGAGCAAACAGAAGCTGGAAAAAGTTCTGGAGCAGGCAGCTGGAGTCCTAAGTATGTATCAGAACTTACGCATTTGTTATGCATATCAAAGCATATTGTTTCTTAAACTGAGAACAATGCAACACATAGCATCTTTGCATAATTTGTTCATAAAGTGTTGTCGCAGGAAATTGGATATTGCAATTAGTGAGTTGTGCTTTTAATCTGATTTACACGGAATGCATTGTCATGAACAGGACAACGGCATGCAACTGTCTCATTAAGGCAGATACTAAGTACGACTTTGACCCTAAGCGTTGTCCACTCCAAAGTACAAGAGAGGTTGCAACAGAGTTATCAATGCCATCATGTATTCTTATTTGTATTTTCTTGCTATTCTGAAAGTGCAACTAATGATGCAATCATCAGCGTATGTTATAATTATTCAGTCAATGTAATAACTTGAATGCATGTCTAAATTATTACTTTTTTTTATAATTTTTTTTACAGCTAACCAACCAGATCAGGTTAACTTTAAAGTGTTTATAGAGCATTTCTGGAAACTCTTTGCATATGAAACCGTAACTGAAAATGAAACTACAAGCTGCCCACGGCTAACATTTTTTGCTTAATATTTAACTTGGTATAATGTTTAATCAGTCAAAGTATGCTTGGTGAAGCATATGATGTTATCATGAACTTGGTTTTAACTCTATAATATTTTCTTGATTTCTCTACAGATGAAAACTATGGATACAAGAAATGCTAATAATACTATAATTCCTTTTAAAAGCAGAAACAAGTTTTTCAACACTAGCCAGATTAAGTGGTGGCCTCTTTATATGTCAGATGTTCTTTCCTCAGTCCTCTAAAACATGTTACTTTATTCTGAGGAGAAATTGTAATTATCACACTTTTGTGCATTTAGATAAAAGAGTGAAAGTATGTATCAATTATTAAAGCAATTTTAATACACTTGTTATGTTTTTTTATTCAACATCCAGTCATTTCACCTCCATTAACAATACTGAAGAAAAATTCAACTGAATGTTGTTGATTTTGAATGTTTACTAAATGTATTTGTTACGCTGGTGATTTTCCATGCAATCCATGCAACTCTCTAAATTTAGAAAACAGAGTCCCTCACTTGATCAAAGCTAGAGAGCTATTTGGCAGCTATGATAGTGATGTTGTTTTTCCAGAGGATTACATAGTTATTATTTGGTCCCCTGCTCTTTGGCTTCTTCTTCAGGGAGTGTACAACAGCTGATGGAACATACCTGCACACTCTACAGCCCCCAGCCAAGAGAGCAACACACAAAGCCTGATATGTTAGATAGTCAGTGAACAAACTGCAGTATCTCTGGCATTTTTACACAGCAATATGTATTTCCTTCCAACAGAAGTTTTGTGTTTCCTTGCAGTTTGGTGTTTTGGCCCTTTACTTAATGTATTTTTGCCATGAAGACTTATGTCGAAGAAAATTTTCACAAAAAAGTGCTTTAGAAACAAACCCTAGCACATAACCCTGTGTATGTCTGTGCAGGTAAACCAGAGCTGAGGACAGAGGTGGACGTTATCGTGGCAGATGTAGGAGAACCCGACTCTCTGGCAGCCATGTGCAAGCAGGCTGTAATTGTCCTCAACTGTGTGGGGCCTGTAAGTAGACTTCATGGATATGTGTGCTGTCTTTTTCTATTTTATATATTTATCTTGGATGGAGATAATAACAAAAAAAACGAACTTGTGCTGTACATCATCTCATCTCCCTTTTGCATCAGTGTAGCACAACTCTGCCCTGTTGTTCTGTCTATCTCCCTCTGTCTTTTCCCTTTCTCTCCCTCACACACAGAACAGCCTTTATTTGCACACAGAAGGCTACTGACTTGCAAACAATAACTCTGATTGTGGTAAAGTCTGAATTGAAAGAAGGTTTCCCCGCGTCCTGTGCATCATCACATAGGTTCTTGTTTCAAGCCAAACTGTGTCACTACAGTAGCCAATGCTTTCACTTTTCTCATAGTTAAAACTTAGCAGACAGTTGAAGCAGAAAGAAAATGGACAATTAGAAGCACATATGTATGAATTTGTTAAAAGCAGGGCTATAAATACTAGATATTATCTTGTAAACAAATCCAATGTAAACAAAATAAAAATGAGTCAATTACATGAAGATTGCAAGACCTGAAAAGTTATTTATCTGATAGTCACGTTAGATAAATAACAAGAATTATATGATGTAATGTTGATAAATAATCACATGACAAATCAGAAACTTGAAGACAAATTAAAAATAAGGCTCTAATTAATCTGTGTGTGTTGATCTGTGTATAGTACAGGTTCTATGGTGAGCCAGTGGTCAAAGCCTGTGTGGAGAATGGAGCCCACCATATTGACATCTGCGGAGAGCCTCAGGTATGTTCAGTATAATCTGTGCTTACTGCTGCTACATCATAACATCTACAGAGCACTATTTTTTTCTCCTCCTTTTTTTCAAAAATAATAAAGCTGACACAGAGAATGCTTTCATTTAAAAGTGCTTGCTAATGTCGCTGCCCTCCACTTTGACCACCATGTTTGGCTCAAAAGCCCCAACTTCAAATTTTCCTCTGACACTCAGAATAGAACATATATGCAATTTAGTACATATAACCATCAGCATATAAACATACAATCAGGGGCTGTCAGACTATGTTACTTCTAACTCTCACTCAGCAGTTTTAACAGAAGATTATCCTCTTTCTCATTAGTAATACACTTTCAATAATTAGTGAAACTTAATTCATTTCAGAATACTAAATGAATCATTGTCTGACTGTTTGTAGTTTCTGGAGGGGATGCAGTTGAACTATAACAGCGAGGCAGCAGAAAAGGGTGTCTACATCATCGGAAGCTGTGGATTTGACTCCATACCTGCAGACATGGGAGTCATCTACACCAGGGATCAGTTCAGAGGTATGCATACCTACGTGACACATACACACACAGGAGTTTGAAAAACAAAAGCCCCTCTGATGCTTAAATGTCATGATACATTTGCAATCTTTCTGTTACTGTTAATGTGCATTCATTTTCATATTTATACGTGTGTGTGTGTGTGTGTTTACCCACAGGTACTCTAACTGCAGTGGAGAGCTTTCTAACTGTCGGTGCTGGACCTGATGTATGTAACTAGATTACCCATAAGTCAATGTAGTACACTTTCTGTATATCTTCTGGATTATCACTCTATTCTCTCTGCCACTGCTTCCTCCATATTTACCCCTTTTGTGTGTGTGCGTGTGCGTGTGTGCGTGTATGTGTGTGTATTCCTCTGTCAGGGTGGATGTATCCATGATGGCACATGGCAGTCAGCCATCTATGGGTTTGCAGATGGTCCAAAGCTTCAAGGTCTTAGGAGGAAGTTCAATCACAAACCTCTCCCCACTGTTGGCTCTAAGCTCAGACGCAGGTAGATAACGGAGTAGTACCTTTCAGCTTTTTCAAATTCAATTATCAACTTTTCCTGACTGCCAGTTTGACAAACTTAGTAAATACATTTTAAATACTATTACGTGGTAACACTCAGAGTATAAACACAGTTTTAGACATTGTATGCCATACCCTTAGACTGATTTGATTTTATCCCGTCATTTGTGTGTGTGAATGTGTTTGCACAGCCTAGGAAGCCATGATATTGGGGTAATAACAAAAGCGTAGCTTCAGAATTTATACAATGTGTCATAGAAATACACCGGCCATGAGTCTTTTTTTTTTATCTTGTGTGTATATAAGGATACAAAACAATGTATTCATGGGACACCTTAGACATAGTAAGATGTTACTAGACACAAAGACGGCAGACTTATTAATGCTCTCTGGTGGACAGACCATGTAGTGTTTCTAAATGACCTCATCTTGTCTTACAGCTACAATTTCATCTTACAGTTTACACTGATACAGCACAAAGGTCATGAAAATGTATTTCTTTGTGCATTTGTAGGGGAACATTGTTCTTCAGTAATGAGATCCAGCAGTACACGGTGCCCTTCATGGGCTCTGACCCCTCTGTTGTGAGGAGAAGTCAGCGCTTCCTGACAGAGGAGCACCAAGCCACACCGGTCAGTTCTTCATATCTCTTTTCATAAACCAATTAATGACTGGTCAGATTGTGATCAAGAAAATGACCCCAAACTGTCCTTTCTGGCTTTGATTGTTGAGTGAGTGAAGTTACTGAATCATTCTGTAAGAACACTTATTTTACTGATTTGTTTTCCTGTGTTCATGGCACAACCATGAACACAACAGGAACTGATTTCACTGCTTCTGCTTCTGAAGCATTAAATAGTCTGTTTTTGTCCACTTCAGGTCCAGTATGGAGCATATGCAGGAATAGGAGGAATTGGAAACATTTTCAAGCTGATGTTTGCTGGCATGATGTTCTGGTTCTTGGTCAAGTTCAGTTTTGGACGCAATCTACTCATTAAGGTAAACAAAACATCATAAAAACTTTTACACATAATGCAATTTATAACTCACAGCTGGCCACAACTGAATATTTTATTGACACAAACAAGAGATGTCACTGATTGCCACTTGTACCCAACTTTTCAGCACCCAGAGTTCTTCTCCTTTGGACTCTTCTCAAAGGCAGGACCAAGCAGGAAGCAGGTAAGTGCTGACAGAACGGGAATCTACAAGTTTATACACTCTGATTCACAAAGGATTGCACAGCTTTTGCGCCCAGTAAACCTCTGCAAATAAGCCAAAAACACATCATCTTATTTACAAAACAAGCACATAGGATTAAGTGCTCCACAAACTTTGCTGCAGAGCAAAGAGCGTCACTGTGCTAGGGTTGTTTGCAAATATATTATGAGCCATTATACATTAGCTGGAAGCAAAACAGCCCCTTTCTATGCAAGTAAGACAAAAGAGCCTGCCACAATGCAAATAAAACCTAATTCACTAAAACTGGTGCTAACATCACCACACAGTCAACAAGGAAGTTAATGGCAACTGTGCAGGAGTGTTTAGGAGCGTTGTTATGCTCAAACCTTTCAGTAATCCAAACAACATTCCTATTTCTGAATTACATAAAAACAACATATCTGTCCTCAAAGTCTGTTAATGTTCCTCCCTCAGTTAATTCTCCTGTAGTTCTGGTCATTTTTTTACAAAATGAAATCTGTTTAGATCAGGGAGGAACGATGCCTCTGTTTCTGACAGGTATGGTCATGTGTGTTTGTGTGTGTTGTTAGATGGAGGCTTCATCATTCCAGTTTGCTCTCTATGGAGAGGGATACACAGAGGGGCAGGATCCCTCCCAGGGAAAACCCAACAACAAGATCCGCACATTGGTTCAGGGACCAGGTAAGTGGAAAATAAGAATCCTTTTTTTCTGAGCATGTTATAAGTTGTTGTAATAATACGTGTGGCCAAAAAGCTCTGTATTAGTTACAACTGTAACAGTGATAGTGAATCATGCTAGATGTATGTCTTAAATGAGTAAAGAGGTAAACATAGCCAAGTTACCCACTATAGCCTATTAAGCACATATGTCATTATGGTTATTAAGTTGTATCTCTGTCATTTTCAGAGTGTGGATATGTGGCCACGCCAATTGCCATGGTGCAGGCTGCTCTGACCATTCTCAACGAACCCACAGCTTTGCCCAAGACGTGAGTCATCAAACCTCAAATCCACTGCCTGATCTGGAAATTACTTTACACTCGAATACAAATATAGCACTACTTACATAATCACAGACAGTATCCAGTCTAACTGTGTAAAGTCACAATGTCAAGTATTTCAAATAAGTTTGGTGAACCCATTCTACCAGTCCATGTAAAACGGGCTCCAAAGGTAACTGGGCTGTTAATAATGGATGATAGACCATATGGTAGTTTGATGTGTTTATTCTAATGAGAGACTCAAAGCAGACGTTTATATGGTGAAATTAAATAACAGCTTAGAAAAATCTTTAACATGTGAGACTCAGTTTACCTGTAATAGTTTTAATCACTTAGGATGGACCAGACTTGTTGAGATGTAGCTTACATCACAGCAGTATTTCATCTATGCAGTCTTTGATTAAATGGTTTGTGTCATCTAATTAACAAGACACATTTTTTAAACACAGTTTATTCACAGAATTAGTTTAAAACCAATTGATTCTAATAATTTGAATTGTTATTTCCATTTCTAGGGGCGGAGTGTACACTCCAGGAGCTGCTTTTGCAAAAACCACACTGATCGACCGCCTGAACAAACACGGCATCCAGTTTTCTGTCATCTAGAGTTTTTCCCCTTCCTGATGCATTACCACAGGTTTTCCATGTCACTTACTAATATGCAAATCAACAACTGGCAAGTTTCCAACAGTAAAAAAAAAAAAAGCTTTTCCTCACAAGTTTTCTTGGTTGTTTTTAGATATTCTTACTCCTTTGGACAGGAACTTGTCAGTCCTTTAGCGTGAATGTACATTCAATACTTTGCTTATAAGACAGAAAAGCACAACCGGTACAGAACAGCAGGAGAATGCTTAGGTTGTCCCTCAATGTTATCCTTGCTAATGAAATGAAATCAAAGGCAACATTTTGTTCTCTGTATTTCTCTGAACATGGACATATATTTTGACAAGCTACACTGTTACTAATATTTGTAGCTTAAAATGGATAGAAAACAGTTTTGCATCATTCTGATGAAGCACGTGATAAAAGGTCCCTTTTGAAAAAATGCAAGATTTTAAGAGGCATTCATTTGACAGAAGAAGATCAATATTCTGTTTGTGTTTTCATTGAATGAATATATTTCTGCATCCACATCATCTGGATAAAAATAGACTCCAGTCAGCTGCCACACCTTCATTTTGGTATTCATCCACACAGCAGGAGAACGTTCAGCCAGAGTTACAATCATATGATTTTTGATGTCCTGTGTTGTAGAATAGCTGAAGTATAGTTGGCTAAAAGCTGCACAGTATTAAACTATCCTTGGAAATGTTAACCTTTCAAGGTAGGGTTCAGTAAAGTAGTCAGAAATCAGAGTGACATATAGGGAACCTCAATTAAAACATGTACACAGTCCAAAGAAAAGATGAACAAACTGAGCTGCTGTAACTGTTTGAGAAAAGTAAACAATCTGTTAAGTGTTTTTCTTGTAACAAACAGTAGTGTTTTATTAAAAGGCTATAATTCACTAGGAGGCACTAACATGGTAGCTGCACATGTGTTCTTTTGATTCATTGGAGTAAAGCTGTCTACAGGGAATAGAAACCTACTCTGTGTGTGTTTAAACATATACATGTCAGCCTGTCTCAGCCTGTTAACTGGAAACCCTGATGTGTTTGATTCTGACAGTTCTTCTCAGACTATCACTAAAACATCATACTCTGTTCAATCTTTGTTTTCCTGTAGCTAAATGTTTCAAACACTGTTCAAATCAACCTGTTTACTTAGAGCTCTGGCAGAAAGTGTGTGATGGTTATATTGCACAGCATGATTGCTGCATGAAATAGATCCTCTCTGCTGTTCTGTTAACAAATATGTGTGCGGTTTGTCTGAAGACGCTTTTGTCTGTACTGTGGACTGGAGGCGGTTCCTTCCGAAACGGTTAATCTGAGACCAGATTCATTCATGTTTTTGAGCATTAAGAGTGTGTCCAGATACTTTTGAGGGTTTGTTTTGGTGTGCTTTATACTTTGGACCTAATAAATGAAGCTAGCTCTGCTGATAGAAACAATCCTGGAGTCTTTTTCTCACATAGTTTTATGTAAGCACGAATGTAGTGTGCATAGAGCAATCTCTGTCGAGGTAAACAAAAATCAGCAGTCAGAATTTATAAATACACATAACATTAAATAGCCACTAACATTCATCTGATACAGTTTACATCTGAGTTTGTGTGATACTATCAAAAGGTTACTTATCAACACTTAAAGTAGTCATGTATAAGCAGTAAAATAACATAACCTTAGGGTCATTTTAATAATCTAGACACAATTTACATATAACATTTTGACTAGTTTCCTAATAACAGTATTTTTATTATGATTGTAAAACTATATTCTGAAAATATAAACTGAAAAGTTAAAAAAAAATTTTGTTTTTGCTGTCACTGCTATTTCTTCACTGTGATGCAATGTGTTCTGACAGCTTTATATCAGAACCAGCATGAACTTTTTTAGCAGTCTGCCCCCAGTAGCTCTTCTGTTGGATCAGACCACACAGGCCGGACTTCGCTCCCCAAGTGTATCAATGAGGCTTGGTTGCCCAAGACCCTGTCACCAGTTCAATGGTTTTCCTTTCATTGAACGCTTTTGGTAGGAAATGCTTTGACCCAGTAGTCTTTAGCCCTTTTCACTCACATTCACATCTTTACACTTGCTAATTTTTCTTGCTTCCAACACCTCAACTACACAGACTAAATGTGCACTTGCTGCTTAGCAAATCCACTCACTGACAGGTTCCATTGAAAAGAGATAATCAGTGTTATTAACTTCACCTGTCACTTGTCATAATGTTATGGCTGATTGGTGTATCTCTGGGATCCAGAGTTTTTTTCCCCTCCAAAGTTGAAATGTTTTATGTGTCATAGAAAAGATAAGTAGAGTCAAATGGAGGCTTTCAGTGCACTTCACCATGATTTCAATGGAAGCTCTGATGTCCCAGGTTAAGGTGTCATTCAAAAACTGTAAAACAATAAGCTAACACACTTACTCAGTGGAACAAAAAAAGTTTCTTGTATCACAACATTTTTGTGCATGTTCTGACCCATTTCTCCTTTTGTGTCTTTGCTCCTCTGACAACAATTATACACAGCAAAAACATGCCTTTAAAATGTTAATAATTAATGTGGAAATCAGAAACAGAATCAGAAATAACTGCAGTACACAGTACTTTTAAATATAGAGCGCTGGGGTAAAGGTGTTAATCAAAGCATTCTCTTCAGTTACTGCTCCTTATTTTGATATATGACATGACAATATGATGACACAATGGGGAGATGACAAATGAGTCGTGTTTTCCACCCAAACAGTCCCTATTCAAATCAGGCTCTTTGCATGAGAAAGCATTGTTAAGCTGAAATTTCAGATATTGCCACTAGTGTTCAGGGAGAAAGACAAGAACGAGCTTCCACAGAAGAACAATTGTCAAATATTGGTCAAGTTTTTGGCTTCAAAGAGGTGAGGTTCCTCCAGCTGCTGATACATTTGTTGTGGATATTTTACAGCAACCTGAGGAAACCAGAAGAAAATGATGATTCATGTGTACGGCCCTGATTTCAACAGCTCTGACTTCAGACGATGTATAATTGCACTGCCATATGAATTTGACATCAGACTTTTAATTCGCTCGGTCTTCATGCTCTGTAATTTTGTGGTGAGCCTTCCTACAAATACATGGGTGATCTGGATCATTTGTCGGGGAAACAGAGAGCTGCTGGCTTTAGAAATCTATTTCTTGAGCCTGGCTGTCTGTGAGATACTTTACTGTTTGGGACTTCCGGCACAACTGTACTGTTTTTACATCTTTGAACCTGTCAGTGAAGGCATCTCTCTCCTGCTGTCGCTACAATGGTATCTGGCTTGGATTGGGAGGCCATTATTCCAGGGCTGTATCTGTGTGGACCGTTACATTGCAGTGGTTCATCCGTTGATCTTCCTCAGGTGAATGTTTAAAACTTTAAGAAGCTTGTTGTCCATAATCTTGCAGTCTGCTGTGAGTAAAAGAAAAACAAATTTCCTATTAAATACTGTGCTGTTTCCTTCCCCAGGTTAAAGTCCCTGAAGTACCGCATGGCAGAGTGTGCTCTGGCCTGGAGTTCCTTCTTTCTGATCATTTCTCTTACACCAGTAGTACAATTCATTGGATTGATTTGGTTCACTGCCGCATTTTGCCTGCTTTTGTACTGCACTCTGTCAGTGCTGTGGTCTCTAAAGCGGCCTGGTCCAGGTGAGAGGGAAGGGGAGGAGAGAAAAGGAGGAAACCAGATGAAGAGAAAAGCCTTTAAAATTATATTAGTCCATCTTTTATGTTTTCTGGTGAACTATCTTCCTGCACTCATATACCGCATTCTGATAAAACAAATACAGATTCCATTTATTGTGTTGGATCTCATTTCAAGTCTCGCAGTGGTCTGTGGGCTAATCCAACCTGTACTGTACCTGAGCAGGGTGGGAAAGTTACCCTGTATCAGTGCAGCACTGACCTGAGGGTCAAAAAGTAATAAATACTTTGAAATTTTGAATGGATTAAAAGCCACTGTTCTAGTGATGGCAAAATGTTTCTAGAGGCACTCCTGGACTTTAAATTAGACTGTTGTATGAGATAAAGGCAGTTTAAGACAAGCCTCAGTACAGAAGATGTAAATACTCTTTTTGCTGCTGCTATGGCTGCGGTGTTGGAATGAAAGCTAAACAAACACCAACACAGGTGTTACCTGTAATGATATGCCTTGCCAATGGTTAGTAAAATGATTTTGTCATGCGTCTGCGTGGGATCATAGATACTGCATGTAAAAGAAATGAAACAAAGTGACAGTGATTGTGATAGAAAATAGAATATAATCTATACAATTCTATAAATACTATAATTTTAACAGGATGTAGTTCAGCAAGGTTTTTCACTAGGATTACAGATCTCATGCTCACATTAGAAACTGATGCTGTTTTCATTAGATGTATTGATATATTTACAAAATAAATCTACACTTAGTTATATCAGTTCTAGATATTCATTGTACCTATATTTTGTTTTGTTGCCACCAATAGCACATTTTGTATGACTGTCAAATAAAAGCTAGAATATGGTTCATTGTGTTTTTTTTTTTAAACCAGATATAACCCAGAGGAGCTTACCTTGCATGTCATTCTGACACTTGCTCTGATATTTGACTTGAACAGAACTCTTTTGTTAGCTGCTGTGCAAAAACTGTTTTAATGTTTGACTTTCAATTGAAATGTTAGGACAAGTGAGTCAAGTTTAATTGAAATATAACTTAAGTAATATTAACAAAAATCAAATATTTATTCATAAAAATACACTCTTGTACAAAACAAACAGCAAATTGTTTAGGACTGAAAAACAGTCCTCTCTGTACAATGCAGTACACTGTTGTTTTTTTATTGATACAGTGCAATGTGTTTGCTGCATTATCAGTTTCCACTCTTCAATGTCTCCTGCTCATACAGCATCTTGGTTGAGCAGCTGGTGAGAGTAGATCAGATCTTCATAGTGATATTTCTCTGCTAAAGCCATGATGGAGTCGTTGCATCGGATTTTACTCAAAACCTGCAGCACTTCCAGCACAGAAGACCTAGAGAAGACAAAAACCCATTTGTCATCATTGACTAAACTCCAGTGTTTTTATCACTGTATTAGGATGCATCATGGTATCTCCATGAATCTGTAAAGATAATTTACTGTTTTCATTTACTTTTTTGTTCAGTTTTCTGTAACTTTAATAAAATAAAACCTCAAAGGTTTGTAGGAACCGAAAACGGATATATAGAAGAACAGCACTCAGAATCTGTGAAGTATAGAGTGCCCATTTTTTTAGACTGCAAAAAGTGCATTAAAGATATGGACTATAAAGCAAACAACGTGCCTAGCAGCATTTTATTTCAATGGCAGAAGTTTTTTTTACGATGGAATAGGATGTTTCTGTTAATCAAAAATCCACCTCTAACCCTCTTATGAGGATGTGCTTATGCATCATCAGGTAAATGCACAATCAGCTACATTAAAGACATACTGATTATTTAAATGAAGACACATTACTTCCCTTCTCATCTTAGTCGATCTTACACCAACTCCAAAGCATTTCTGTTACTAATATAAACTTGTGTTGTTTGTCGTACCTCGTGTTTGGGTCTTCAGGAGGATGCTGTTTACAGAGAGTATGAACATTCTGAGCTAAGCTGTTTTTAAAATTCTGGAGCTGAGGTAAACAAACGTCCTGCCCCTTGAGCCAAGAGGTCGGCAGACGGTCTGCAATCTGAAGAAAGAGAAAAAGAGAGAGAGAGTGTGAAGTTGAGCAAGAGAGCATGAGAGGGAGACAGCAAACAACCAGACCACAGAAAAGATCAAGCGCACAGACACCAAATAACAAAGTTTACGCAGTAAAAGTGATGAATAAACTCACCATCCTGCATGCATGAACAGAATTGCTGTACAATGTCTGACTGCTCAGGGTGATCATCAGGTAGCGGTTCAGGAGTTTGTCCAACATCAGTTCCTTCAGCACCGACTCAGGAAGCAGCAAATCAAATTTTCCCATGTTACCTAGCAGCTAATACAGAACACAACAGAATCACTCTGATTATCAAACAGCCAGAACGTATGTTACTCCACTCTAACAAAGGCTAAAACAAGGCATACAAGTGTTTTAAAACTGAATTTTGTTGGAGCAGTACTTTTATGGCCGTCCCGAACTGTTGATCCCTGAAGTGACGCTGAGGAGATGAGCTGTCTTCTAGGAGGCTGGATAACAAACAGCACATGAAAAATACTGAAATGACTGAAGGATGGTATATCAGAATCAGAATCAGAATCAGCTTTATTCGCCAAGTATGTTTGAACACACAAGGAATTTGACTTCAGTAAACTGTGCTAACTTTGTACAAGGCTTATCATTGTAACATAGAAGTTATAGTGAGTTGAATGAAAATATATTCTATGCTTGAACCAAGACATGTGAGGTGTTTCCAAAAAGAGACAAGAAAAGAAACTGACTTTTTGGGGTAGAGAGGTATGAAGACTTCTTCATCTACACAGCTCCTCAATCGACGCATCACAGCCTCTAGGAATGCCTGCATAAGACATAAATACACATTTCAACAGAAGCATGAGCTGCTTATTTTGAAGTTTAAAACACACGTCTATATCATTTCTACATAAGGAAATAAGCTTATTTCTTGAGTTTTGTTTACCCTGACAGGTTTGGTTTGCTCTCCTTCAAAGATGGAATAATCCTCCTTCAGTCTGTGGCAAACATCAGACAGACAGACTGACTGATGGTAGGACATGGGGTCCCACAACAGCTCTGCATAGGCTAAGAGACAGAGGAAAGAAGACAGTGATGTCTCTGTAGTTTGAATTCATGTGGTTCACACAGACTTATGTTATAGAGAGTGACTATTTAAAAACAAAAAAACCCAAGACCTGATGCTAGCCAGCAAAGTGCTTCGTATTCTTGTGTCTTACATAAGAAATGTATTAAAAATGTAACTCATATAATCGGTCCTTGAGAGTATGATACCTGTTATTTTGGGTAGGACAGTCTTCTCTACGACATTGGACAGAGTTTGTCTGTCTTCATGCTCCAGCTCCTCGTGGCCATGACCGTGACAAAAGGTCTCCACTGCTGAGAACCATGGGAGGTTTTCAAAGTCCCCACTGTCATCCTGAAACACACTCAGAAATTAAATTTGACACAAACTGTCACAAGTTACACAAAACTCTGTTTCTATCTTGATGTATCTGCCACATTTACCTTTAGCGGGTTCCACAGCAGCAGCTGATGTCTTATGATTGGGTTCAACAGCTTGGGCAGACAGAGGGAGATGTATGCGTTGTGATAAGACTCAGAGTAACATCCTCTCCATTCTTCGAAGCGGGAAAGAATCTTCTTGACATTAGAAAACTCATCTTGGACGTCAGAAAACACCCCCTGAGACTTCAACATGATTTCAGCTGGAGATGTCAAAAAAGAGAAGGGAGGATAGAGACAAAAAGGAATAAATGGAGTTGATAACTCAGCTTGTTTTTCTGCTTAATTCAACATTAGAAATGACACAGCAAAAAGAGAGCATTGCAAACCCACCTTTCTTCTTCTGTAGCTGCTGCTCGTCTTCTTCTGAAGGCTGTGTGTCGTCAGGTATATTTAAATGATCCTCAGCTTTAGTTTTAGAGTCCTCCGTCCTGCAAAAAGAAACAATTATTACACAAATTCATACATCTTTTTTTACTATTAAATTAATTTTGTGAGAACTATTTTTTTAAATAACATCAATGTGGTTGTTTTGGGGAAAAAAGAAAAACTTGAATTAGAAAACGTTATCTCAACAAGTGTTTTTTTCTTTTGCACTCACCTCTGTGTTTGTGTTCCATTAGCTGAGCCTTCACTTTGATCATCCTTGTTGTCTGAAAAAGAGGGATTAAAACTTTTGTCTTCATCTAGAACAATATGACACATATTGTATCATTACATCAGAAACACATGCAGGCATGTTAACACAGCTGTTACTCACAGCTGAGCTGCTGCAGACGGTCAGCCTGCTCCTTGACCCTCTGCTGTCTCTGTGCTGTCAGTGCTTCCATTTGATCGGACAGCAGAGTGTGCAGCTCCAGTTCTAATGAGTTGATTTCAACAACCTGAAACAGCCAGCAATTTGTCATCAAACACCATCAACCCAGCAGTGGAGGCAAAACAATTCCATACAAGCTATAGCTGATGATGACAGAAAGCTTAAAAGGAGAAGAAAGAAACAACATGATTCTAACCATTCCTCATCAACACCTGGTTTAAATTTTATCATGATCCCTTGTAGTTGCAATCATGCCACCATATTTTTACTGTCTGGCATTGCCTGTGCTGACTGCTGACATACACGATCATCATCTTGTAAAGGTTCAATTGAAGTTCCTGTTAATGTTAATGTTAACCTTGAGAAGTATTTGATTCATTGGCTTTAATAAAAAGATGAATTCAAGATAATAAATGAACAGAAAAACTAATTTCTGACCTTCTCTCGTAAACACTCCACCAGGTTGTGGACATAGAGGTTCATGGTTCTGTAAAACTTCAGCTTGCTCTCAGAAGGACTCTCCTCCAGAGATTCCACAGAGGTTTTAGCGCTGTCAACATCACCCTCCATCCTCCTCAGCTCTGCCTGCCGAGCTCTGTACACCTCCTTCAGGGACTCTAGTCTGGAGAGATGATCAAAGTGAGTGAGGGAGGAATACAAAGATGTTGTATATGTTCTGCTTGGCAAATTTATAATAAATAAATATCAACATTACAGAATATAAGACAAACATTTGATTTGAGACGTACTTTCCATTGATCCTCTTCTTGACCATTGAGACACTGACTGCAGGGAGAGTCTTTGGGACCCCTAATGGCCTCTTCTTTTGGTTTCGTCTGCCTCGCCTGCTGCTACTAGCATTGCTGTAGCTGCTTGACTCACTGCCAGAAGGACTCTGAGGAAAAGAAAAAGGAGAGGGTGTCACAGCTGAAGGGGTGAGTAAAGTATGCACACTGATTGAAGGCTAAATCTTCAGTAAAGGAGACCATTATACCGTTGGAGAGGAAAAGAACACTGAAAAGAAAACAATATGGGGAAAAGAATAAGACTGTTTGACCAGTCTTTCCACACCTGTTCCCCTGGATGTCTCCTGACTCCCTTCCCAATTTGCGTCTCCTCCCAGAGTTCCTGTTCCTCGCCATCAGTTCCTGAGAGACTGCCATCACTTGCTCCTAGATCACGAACAGTCATACAAAACAACAAATCAAGCAAAGCTGTGTCATGTACGTTTTCATACAATCAAAATATGAGTTGATTTCTTTTGTTGCTGTAGTTTAACAGTTGTTCCGATTCATATTTCCATTGTATGACATTCTGAAAACTTTTCAAAGGGTAAAACAAGTGGATGAAGACTGCCAACTGATCTATTCATACATCCTAAAATAATACCACTTCTCTTTCCTCCCCTCTCTCTCCATCTTTATTTCTCTCTGTTTTATTTTCTCCCTTTTCATCTTCATAACTGGCACACCTCCCTCTCTTTCCTTTTCACCCCATGTCTTTTTATGTCTTACCAAGTTTTTCAGCAATCCTTTCCCTGATGCTCTTCAACCGTGGGGCAAACTGGATTCTTCTCTCATGATCATCTGGCTCATCATCATCATCATCGCCGACTCTGTCATCTTCGTCTTCTCTGCTGTAGCGATCTGGCGTGCTACCAGCAGAGCTGTGGCCGTCTCGACTCAGAGAAATGAACTCTTTCTGAGTTCGTTTAGCATGGCGTTGCCTCCTCGCAGCCCGGATCTCTTTAGCACTATGGACCACTACTGTGAAGACGTGATTGATAAACATGTAAAAAAGGGGGACACAGTGGGCATTGGTGGCAGACAAATACACACATATAGCTAATAGGATGCGTGTAACCACACATGCTTGTTATAGGAAATACATTAAAGATAAGAGCAAAAAAGTGGGAGCAGAAAACTGTCTGCAGAAAATTGGGAAAAATATGTGTATAGTTTGGGTTTCTTACAGTAATAACAGGAAAAACTATCCGATATTACATATGATCTTGAAAAGTGAGGGGTTATTGTAAAATTGATTTTAGGGATGCACCGAAATGAAAATTCTTAGCCGAAACCAAAAACCGAAAATGAGATGAGAAAAAAAAAAAAGAGAAAACCAAGGCCGAAAACTGAAACACTGAAATAAATTATTATGCCAATTATTAGTACCATTGTATTTATGGCTATGACTAACCTCAGTAAAATCAAGGCAAGTCGGTTCTCCACATCCATGAAGGATGAAGTGCAGAGGATCCGAAATGATCTCAGTGAAAGGTGTGCTGACAGACTCTAAGAGTGTACTTCTCATTGTTTTCACTCCGTGGTCTGTCTCAACCTCTTTGCTTAGAAGACGCTTTAGTGCTGCAATTCAAGGAAGAACGGATGCAGACATGTTGGCCCTTATCCAGAGAAGCGCGTACTGGCTGCGGCTTTTGCTTGCGCCATCACAACATGCTGTTTCGGCCGTGTTGTTTCAGTGATGAAAGTCTTTCGGCCGAAAACTGAAAATGCACTTTTAGGCCATTTTTGGCTGAAAATCTTCGGTGGCTTAATTTTCAGTGCATCCCTAATTGATTTCCATATTAACCATGGTAATTTGAGGACTAGTAATTCTTTAAATTTCTCTTAACATCCAGACTGTAATTACTCAAATGCTCTGCCAACAAAATGAATGCAAGTCTGTAATGGGGCTACTGCAGGCAAGGTCTCCACTGCAAACATGCCTGTCAACCTACATGCACTTTGCCAATACACTTGCTGGGCTTTAAGGGTCTTCCATAAGTTAAAGGTAGACACACAAGAATGGAAGAGAAAGTTTGTTTCATACGGCTGGTTGCCTTTTCTGTGAGTTTTTACAAACCAGACATACAGCATACAACCAGACATGCACATACCTGGTTTAGTAGCAGAGCGGCTGGAGTCTGAAGCTGAGCTTGCTGATGGAGACGTGGCACCTAGTTCATACTTGTTGTTATCATAATCAACACTTTCATCATCTTCATCATCATCATTATCCTCCTCCTCCTCATCATCATCAAGCGGCAGGGAAACTGGAGAAGCCACAGAATCTATTTCAGAGTCTGACCTGGGAGAAGCAGATGGTGGGACACGTCTGGCTGCTGGGGCTGGAAGAGAGTAGATGTAACACAAAAAATGAATGGTTTTATATCTTTAAGTCATCCTTTTTCTTAACCAGGGTGCAAAAGGGATAGAAAATCTTTACATAACACAAAAAAATGACAAGCACTGCAAACCACAGCTCCTAGGTGACTTGTAGTAATATGTCTGTGATCCAATGTAATCTTGCCAGGTCACATACCTGTCCTGCGGGTGGTTTTCACAGGTGAAGCCTCCTTCTTCCTTACTTGGAACAGCACAGCTTTATCAGCAGACTTCTTCACTTTAAATGTCAGCTCCTCAGCTAGAGTGAAAGCATAACCAGAGATATATGAGCAAAAAAATAACCCCAGCTGAACCCTGTGCAGTGTTTTAAATTAAGAATATAACACAATAAATAAGATATATGTTGCTGGGATACAGTATACACAAATCAGCCACAGTACTATGATCAGGTCAGGACACATGGACTCCACTAGACCTCGAAAGGCGTGCTGTGGTATCTGGCAACAAGACATTAGCAGCAGATCCTTTATATTGCCTACATGGACTGTACTTTTATGTCCAGCAGCACAACCCATAGATACTGGATTAAATTAAGTTCTGGGGAATTTGTAGACCAAGTCAACATGGTTGGGTTACTCCAGGCCACCCTTTCCATTGCTCTAAGGTCCAGTTCTGGTACTAACGTGCTCATTGAGCTTCCAGCTGTGGACAGGGGTCAGCATGGGCACTCTAACCACTCTGCAGCTACACAATCCCACACACAACAAACTTTGATGCACATTTTGTTCTGACACCTTTCAACAAGAATACATGTTGATTATTTTTCACCAGTTGGACCTCCAGTAGCTCTTCTGTTGGATAATATCACACAGCCTAGTTTTCACTCCCCAAAGTGCATCAATGAAGTTTGGTTGCCCCTGACCCTATCACCAGTTCACAGGTTGGCCTTCTTTGAGAAGGTACTGGCCACAGCAGAAAACACCAAGAGCTGCAGTTATAGGTGAGGTACTCACATCCTTACACTTCAAACACATCAGCTTGTAGGACTAGTAGTAACTTGCTGCCAATCACATCCCACCCACTGAAAAAATACCGTGTCACGTATATTTACCTTCTTTGTCATCAGAGAAACTGAGCACATTGTCTTTTTTCTTCTTAACGCCATTTTTATCTTTATCTCCGACTTCAATTTCTTCTGTCAAATCCAAAGTCTCCGAGTCTTCTCCGTCACTACTGTCCGGCTTGGGAGACGTCGGTTCCCGCTTGGAGCTGCAAGAGATGCCGCGGCCCTGCGAAAGTTTGGACGGCTTGTTTACTCCAGCTTTTGCTTTCTCGTTGTCTTCTCCATCTCCACTGTCCCTTTGCTTTTCCTCCTCGTCACTCGACGTTTCTTTTCTCTGCCGAAAGTTCCTCCGGGGCTTTTTGTTAAACATTTTAGCTCACTCGCATGGATTTAGTAAAGAACGGAAAGAGAACTATGCTAACTGACGTCGGAAAGTGTTCGAAGATGTCGCAAAATGTGACGTAAAGTACCCGCAATGCACCATGGGTTACGTAGAAAGCTTTGAAAGGCAGACTAGTGGCTCTTTGAAGGGAACCGGATCTTGAGGAGCCGTTCCTTTCAAAGAGCCGTTAAAAAAAATGGCTCTTTGGCTCATTGTTATATTTATTTATTGAAGTCAATCAGGGGTAACTCGTTTTTATCAAGGAAACAATCACTGGTAGCAATTATAAGATAAGATTTGGATCAGGATAATTCAAACTTAAACATCCCACCAATATATATACTCTATTGGTGGGAATTGTTCTGAAGTATTGATTATAATTTCATTTGGCATTGTAAACATTCAATAAGATGGTGCCATATCCCCATGCTTCGATAGTGAGATCACCATTTTCAATTTTCCCTCACCTTAAAAACTTTGTGGCACTATAAAAACTATGCAGGCTAACTTTACTGTAAAATGTTCCACACAAGAACATTTTAACAATACACAAAAAATATAAAAAATAATAAATAAGAAAACATATATTTATATAAAATATATAAATACAACTAGAATAAAAATTAGGACATTATGAAAAATGTGAATGCAAACTTGTACTACCCCACCTGGTGTTTCTACACCTGAATTACTTTACAAACAGGAGCTCAGCTCCTTGACTCGAATCCACATCAAAACAATGTAAACAATAACAAAGTTTGGACAATAAGTGTGAACCATAGACTGTATAAAATATGGACGTAGTATCCGTGACATCACCCATCTGTTCCTGAGCGCTGTTTTAAAGCCAATGGACGGCGGAAGCCATATTGGAAATGCAGAACTCAACCAGGCATAGTGTGACGTAAAGGGGCGGTGTTTGAGCTTCCTAGCCAACAGCCATGTGTTCCCAGGGGTGCATCCAGCTCGGCTGGTGGTGAAGCTTTCAGCGGAGTGTCTGCCCCCTGGTGGCTGGCTGCAGTATAGGTAAAAAAATCTGTCCAGTCAAACTTTAAAAAATAAATACACGCCGTATGAATGTTTCTCACATCTGTATGCTGTGGTGATATGTAGTTAGTATTTGACTGTTTTGTGTTCGAGGCCTCTTCTTTCTGAAAAGTTTCCTTTTCGTTAATTATTAGAGTTTAATAAACAGTGTTTTACTCAAGCGGCAAACTCCGGTCTCAAACGATGAAGCCAATGCGGAAGTGATATAAACTGCAATACATCGAAAATCCGCTTGAGGCTGGCTGCAGAAACACCGGAAACCACATAGATATGAATGGGAAAAAGACGATCTTTGCAGCATTAATAAACATGTTTACAGCCTGGTTCAAAAAACGGCTTAGCCCTACAACGCTAGTCTCTCTAATGGCACACACTGTACGGGGGGTGAATTTTTTTCTAACGTGACGGTTCAGAAGATATTAAGACTATGAGTTTTGCCCAAATAAGGACATGACTGACGTGACTCCCGGTCGGGAACACACAGCCATTGGCTAAGAGACTCACACTACGTCACACTCTGCCTAGTTGAGTTCCGCATTACCAATATGGCTGCTGCCGTCGATTTGCTTCAAAACAGCTCTCAGGAACAGATGGGTGACGTCACGGATACTACGTCCATATTTTATACAGTCTATGGTTTTACTTCAGGGTTTACTTTGATTCACAGCCACCGTAGAGAGAAACTTCAAAGGACACACAGCGTCTTGTGATGTTACGCTGTAGGGCCGAGCTCGTTACAGTGGCTTCACAGGCTCTGGCCGCACAATGGCTGTGCCCAGGAGCGGGATTTTTTGGTTTCAGAACCGTACAACGGGAAGAGGCGGAGCAACGCTGTCCATTTTTTATTTACAGTCTATGTGTGTTCCCGACCGGGAGTCAAGTCAGTCATGTCCTTATTTGGGCAAAAACTCGTAATCTTAATATCTTCTGAACCATTGTGTTAGAAAAAAATTCACCCCCGTACAGTGTGTGCCGATAGAGAAATTATCTACGTAGAGCCAAGCCGTTTTTTGAACCAGGCTGTAAACATGTTTATTGTTGCTGCAAAGATCGTCTTTTTTGAATTGATGTGTATGTGGTTTCCGGTGGTAAGCCAGCCTCAATGGATTCTCGATGAGTTGCAGCTTATAACACTTCCGCATGGGCTTCATAGTTTGGGACCGGAGGTTGCCGCTTGATAAAAACGGCTCCCAAATGAACGGCTCGCAACTGCGATCGGTTCTCATCGTTCACTTGAGAGAGCCGTTCAAAGGACTGACTCGTTCACGAACGTCACATCTCTAGGACCAACTTAAAATAAGAGTACTTCGGTAAGATTAAACATTATGCATACACTGTTATTTCACTGATTAGACGATGATCTATACGGTTTTATCCTCAGTGTAAATATTCCGGGGACCTCCTGTTACAGTAAGAAGGACAATTATTCAGGTGATATTAATAATATATGACTTTTGTCTTCAGAAATAAAAGCTGACATGCCAGGCAAATGAGATGAGTTGAGGAACGTTTGAACGTTAAGTCGGTGACTTGAGTCCCTGTAGCTTTTATGGAACCTCCCATGTATTTTCCCATTTAATATTCTCCTCTTCCATCTGTTGAACTTTTATTCCTCCCTGTCTTTCTCTGTTTCTCTCTCTCCTCCCACACAGTGGACGGTCAGACGGGAACAGCGCCCCACAGCAGCCACACAGCCTACTCCGCTCACTCGTCGTCAGCCATGTTGTTGGTGTGACACTGAGTTATCAGCAACAGGTTTACTGAAGAATACGACTCCTCAACCTTCAGGGAAAAATTTCTCCAACAAATACTGCTTTCTGTGGATACTTAACCTCTCCAGTGTGTCGGGGAAACCGTCTCGAAGTGGTGGATGTTAACTCCGGGCCGCCCAGGAGCTCAGAAGTTTGATGTTTTTGTGGCCGAGGTGAGAGAGGCGAAACTGCTTATCTAAGCATGAGCGTAAGTTTGATATTGTTATTTTAATGTTTCATAATTTGGCTTTTGGGTCTCATTTACGCTTTTGGACTATATTGCATATCGCCTGTTTCATTCTGATCCATGAATGTGAGGTGAAAATCTATCTTTGTAGGGAGTGATGCTTGTCAGCCTGGGATGGGAGTTAGGTTAACTAGTGAAGTTACGATATTGTTAGATGTTATGTATAATCAATACCCAAACTTAAACGTACTGAACATGCTTTATAAAGGCGAGTGTACTGGTTTGAATTAGCTGCAAAGGGCAGATTTGCGACAAAGTGTCCTAAATTCCTCTCAGTTCAAACTAGTTTAGCAGGTTGCAGGCAGGTCTAAGACCTGCTGGTGACAAGTGATCAGGGAATGTTACTGTATTAGTCTACACCGATACACACTGGGATGTTCAACTTAGTTTGACAACGTGAATGTAAAATATCTTAACAAGTGAGCTGAGCTGAGTTATGTCCTTTCAGTTTGAAATGTTTGCCTAGAGAGGGTCTGTTATGATGCTTGTCCATAGAGCTATTACAGCCAAGTCAGCAACAAACGCTTTTAACATCAGTTCAAACCACAGATTTGATGGTTTTAAATAGATTCTATATTGATATTTCCCCCTTGTTTTTTATCTTACAGTCTGCTATGACCCGTTTTTTAATTGATTCAGTTCACTGGCATGGAATCGATGTCAGATAATACCATCAGTCACAGTGACATCAAGAGAGGTATTCTTAGTCTTTTTTCTACAGAGACAGCTAACACTGAAAACTTTTCAGTGCATTGGCACAACATGAATACACCATCAACATTATCAGGTGTAATTTGATGTCTATTCTAATGCAAATGTTATGGTGAAGCTGTTTCTGCCTGGCCCTGATAAGCCTGGGGCCAAAGAGCTTTTTAATATTTATGGGACGTTGCATGGAGCAATCACATTATTGTGTTTTTATGGGCGTGACATACTCGAATAATGGATGTTTCACCACAACATGAGGCTAAGCTAGGACTTGCTAGGAGCATTATTCTGTTTGAAGGGCCTGAGGTGAAGTACCTGTTGAAGAGTCTGCTGCTGTCCTGTTGAGATTTAGGCCAACAAAGTTTTATAGCTGACCTTGTAGTATTAGTATGCTCACATTTGCATGCTGTTAAAGAGATTAAAGGCTGTATAAACTGCCTTTTTATGCTGGTTTTCTTTAAAGCCCCAGTGAGGAGTTTTTAGCTGATTATGAAACTCTGAAATGAATATTGACGGCTCTCTTGAGTTACGAAAGCAAACCAGGCCATCGACATGACCGCAAATTATTTCTACATAATTTTAATTTGAATGTTTGAAACAATTGGTTGGGGGGTAAGTGTCAGAAAAGGTGATTTAGAGGCTGAAAAGATGGTTAAGACAGCAAGATGAGACCTTCACTGAAAAAAAAACATAAAGTACAGATGTAGAGGACAAGATGTTGATGTTTATGTATTTGCACAATACAAAATATAAACAAAAGAAAAAAGATGAACGATAAATAATATACAGTTCAGGAAGAGGCAAAAAACTCAATGATTGATATTAATAATAAAATAAACATATACAAAAGTAAAACTAATATAAAAACCGTTATTACAGCAACAAAACCCAAAAGTAGAAAAATAAATGAGATTTTTTACTACTCTTTCTACACCACAGCAATAATATTAGCATTCAAATTAAAAACATATATATATATATATATATATATATATATATATATATATATATATATATATGTGTGTGTGTATTGAGTTGAATGTTTTTTCAGGCATCTTTTGTAACATGTTGCAGACAAACAGTTTTTGCCAAATAGGAATCAATATTTCGGATTTGGTGCAGAAAAGTGTGCTTTGTCTTTGTCCACATGGGGCACCAAGATTGACCCAAACTAAAAGTTCCATACAGGAGCTTTATGGCTGTATTGCGAGAGGCGAACAGTACTTTCTGTACCTCTAGTACTTTCAAAGCATAAATCCCTTCTCTTTCTAGTCATTAGCCCTTTTTATAATGCAGGTCTGTGTCAGCACAATCATACAGCTCTGCCACCATTTGTACCTTCATATTGATCCAGCATAATATTAGTGTCTCATTGTGTCCTCTTACATTGAGTTAAAGTGTTGGGAGAGCACAAGAGGTGCCTGCCCTGCCAGCTCATAGTGATCCCATTTTGTCTCTGTGACGCCTCTGTTTGTTACCTCTACTATTGCGCTTCTGAGATGTTCATTTTGAAGGTGAGATGTTATGATAAATGATGCGCATCTAACAGGCAGTAAAAGGCTACTATTAGAGTTTTATTGGTGAGCGTGGAGTAGTGAACACAGATATTGCACTTAAATTGATCGATCTCATCATGTCGTCCATGATTGTTAAGTTTCCCCCAGCACCTTCACAAGCAACAAAATCTGCTGCTGTTTAGCTGAGCTTCACCCAAGACCCTTCAGATGAGTGAAATGTTCAGGTTGCAGTTTACAGTTTTATCTCAGTGTCTTCGTTATTAGTAGTGATATCATTAAGCTGGCTTGCCAGTCACTGCTGTGATAAGTGTGACCATATGACCTGATTTTTAACCACAGGGAGCATCTCTGGCACTGGCACAGGCCTTGTACTATGTTGGTAGAGAATTCATTTTGCAGATATGAGATTAAAACTGATTTTTAACTCCTCCTTTTTACATTCTTCTTCATTAAAATGCAAATGAAAGTGTTCTAGACAAAACACATGCACATATTCCTAAGTACCTCAGAAGTATCCTGTTGAAACTGACAACAATTCATCAGAGCACCCTCTCAAGTCCTGGTGTATCTTCCTGATATGAGTACAAATCAGGGTGGGTCAAAGCAGAACACAGGAGGAAGGATAATGCCTTGCCTCTTAAGAAAACAAAACACAGAAGTATAAGTAGCATTAATCAAACACAAGCTGAAGTACTCCAAAAGTCATTTGCAGCGCTTCATAAAGCATGTCAAAATTGCTGCTAGATAGTGATAAATACAGAGGGGTGGGTTTTGAAAAGTTGGAGAGTGCAAACTATGGTGAAACAGAGAAAAAATAGTGGAAGATATAACAGAAGGGAGGGGAATAAGTCATGAATGACATAGATAGAATGGAGCATGGTCAGATTAACTGTACACAGTCGGAAAGAGAGAGAGAGAGTGTCATGGCCCAGAAAGGGAGTCATGGATGGAGTTGATGTCATTTGTGTGAGGTCAGTGAGTGAGGCAGCTGAAAATCAATCATTTTGTGGAACAACAGGCCATGCTTGTTTCTGAAAAGAGGAGTGGCGAGGACAGGTCAGGGTCATAGCTCTGTTTTGGTGAGGATTTAGAGGAAGAGAGAGGCAAGCACAGATGTACAGTGACACACAGAGAGAAGAAAATAGACAGCCGAAAAGAGGAAGTGGAGGGATTAAGAGAAGGAAAATTAAATCCCTCAGTTTCCTCCCCGACTGTAAGATGTTTGATTTACTTCGTTATGTCATATTAATAGACTACTTAGCAGCAAGGTGCAGAATAGAGTGTATGGAAACACAGATGCTCTCAGAGAAATACAAAGAGAGGTAGATTTGCAAGAAACTCCTAAAGCAGCTATCCAACAGTGTTTTCTGTTGTATATACTAGCAGGGAGACAGGAATGTCCCGGCGTTTCAACAAGGACCAAAGCAGATGGGGTCAGACCAACATAGCTAAAGCCATAAAGAAGGATAAAACGTGTGGAGTTTCTTTTCCCACCAAACACCTGTCAAGAGTAAATTCAGGTTCAAGTGGTTCATAAAATATTGTTTTATTGACCAAATTAAATCTGAAAGCTGAAGTAGTGTGCAAAATTTTGGTTGTTTTGCCCATTGACTGTCTATGTGGACCATGTGTCCCTCTCCACCCCCTTACAATGTACAAAAGTGAATCCAAAATATCCGAAACAACAGGTGCTGTCTTCTTGCACTGGTGGCATCATTTGGTGCTAAAGTCTGTACATTAGGGATCGGCTTGATCAGCAACAGAGCTGTCAATCATGGCGTCATATGACTTTTAACAGCACTAAAACCAAACCTCTGGAAAATTAACACATGGACACGAGTCAGCACAATAAGAACTAACTACAACAACATGTTAAACATGTTTGAGAAATATTTTATCTGACATAAATTTTGATTAGAAAGTTTTCAATGTGTCCCATCTGTTAAGATGGAGGAGGCAGGCTCTCCAACTAGTGTGTAGAGACTGTTATGGCTTCCCTTTTGGCGAGCTGTCATGTCAAACTTAATACAGTCTGTAGCTTTGAATGAAAGCCCACTTCTACTGCTAATTACAAGTGGCTGACAAGTCTCTTTCAGTAACACATTTGATTCAACTTAGAAGCATACCGCTGATATAACTTATATCATGAAAGAATTGCTCCTTTTAGCTTTGACAGTTTCAGAGCCAGGCCATCCTGCATGCTGGATCACTGCTGACTCTGAGGCTCACTTTTACACTAACAGGGAACAGAGTCATTGTTAACTGTATTGATTACACCTGGGCTCTCACGGTTAATTCCTGTAATGGCCAATTTATGTGATGGATTCATCTTGTTAGACTCCATATAGGGAAATGAGCTCTATAATATCCTGCCACTGGAGCCCATATAATGTAAACAGTTAATCATACAGCTGAGATCTGCAATGACTCAACTGCTTGCTGATTTATATGACCAGAGAACTGAGGGAAACAAGAATGAAGACTTACAGGCTCTTGTCTGTACCTGCAGACTGGGGTAGCTATCTGCCTGTAAGTCATGAGGCCAGTCTTTTTACTTGTACTGGATACCTTAAAGGTTTTTGACATGGTATTAACACATGATCTCTGCCTGGATACATTATCTGGTTAACAACACCCAATCTAGTAAGCATTCTCAGTATCTAAATTCTGCTGGGCTCACTTAAAGTGTATCAAACAGCTAGTGTTTTAGTGTTATGTTGTATTCTGCTTGCTACTTTTTTTTACAGTAAAAGCTGGCAGTTTGGAAATAACTTGTCATTGACAGTACTCAGTTGTGCTAAATGTGAGACTATTAAAACAATGACCAAGTGAAGAATGATAACCACTAACTAGTTTTTAGCCCACGTGTCAGTGAGATGGTCTTCTTTGTCTGCACAGTGTATTCTTATTTGCAATTGTGTTTAAGGTCTACTCCCTTCGTACCTTCTAGCCTATATCTGACAGAAAAGTATAGTCACGTATTATTTTTGGTCCCAGGACCTTTTCTTACTGTCTGTACCAAAGGTCAGAACTGAAATAGAAAAAAAGGCATTTCAGTATGTGGCTCCTAACCTAAGAATTGTCTTTCTTATTCATGGTAACTTTTAAGCAGAAAAGGTTTCTCTGAACAGATTGCATTTCAACCTACCTGATCGGTGGCTTCTACATTTAACTTTACTATGCATTAATGTTTTTAGGCTTTTTTCAACCGCAGGAACTTTATCCTGGAACTAGGGACTTTACCCCTGAACTACGTGCATTTCGACCGGAGGAACCAGGGTCTAAAATTTAGTTCAGGGGTAGTTAATCTCCCCCTGAAAAGCCCCTGCTTGGGGGGTAGTACTTTCAAAGGTCCTGGGACTTTCAGTTGAACGTAACAGTGTTTGTGGAGTTTACACAGTTGTTGAAACACATCAGTTCCTGGGAATGCAAACTAGTTTATTTTTTTTATTAAGATTTCAATATAGGATCGCTGGTGGCCTAGCGGTCTAAGCGTCCCACATACACAGGCTACAATCCTCGTCGCAAGGGTCGCCGGTTCGATTCCCAGCTGGTTGACTATTTCCTGCATGTCTTCCCCCGCTCTCTACTCCCCACATTTCCTGTCTCTCTTCAGCTGTCCTAACAAATAAAGGCAAAAAGGTCAAAAAAAATATAACTTTAAGATTTCAAAATATTTTTTAATATAATTTTTTATCTCCATACGTGACTGGAATGATTTGCACAGTCTACCCGGGACTTCAGCCCATGGTCAAAACGCAGACAACAATAGGGGCACAGGAACTTTTTAGTTCCAGGGAAAGTAGTTCTGGGGGCTAAAAGACCCCAGAACTCTTGGTCTAAATGCACCTTTAGGCTTTATCCTGACTGGATATGAAAGGGTATTTAGGTTGTTGAGTCCTCTTTTCTTCAGAGCTCACTGGAGCTTTCAATAGCGCAAATTTAATAGGTAAGAGTTGATTTAGCATTGAAGTGCTTGGTGATAACCTAGTGGGTTAGACATTATTATCATCTGTTTACTTGTCAACACCTGGTAGTAAGTAAATATCCTGCACATACTAACATGTTCCCACACCTCTGCATGACTGCGAAAGAGCTGTTTCTTCAACTACAGGTTGAAACCAATATGAGTCAGACGCCTATTTATGGTTTTAATCATGACAACAGTACTGGTATTACTGTATGGGTGTGGTGGTTCCTAAGATGGTCTAATACATGCTTCAGTCAAGTCCTTGTCGAATAGTAGGAAAACGAAATCCTGTCTTCAGCTTTGACTCTTCAAGAGAACTAGACTGTACTCTAATGATCCAACACTAGAGAACTCTCAAAATATGGAGTTGAGGAAAACATAAATATATTGAGTATGTCAATAGAACTACCAAAGATTATATTTTTATTCTATTTTAATTTTCTCCTTCTCCATATTATAAATGCTGTGTAGAATAACATTGTAGCTACAGTTTGTTTCCTTTTTGTATGGCACAATTATGGACGCAGCAACAAAATGTTTTATTAGATAATTATTTTTTGTAGTGATTTTGAGCCCATGCAGTGATTTCCACTATAGAGTCATGTCTGTTTTTAATGCAGTTTCGCCTGATGGCCGAAGATCACAGCCATTGAGTATTGATAATCTGCCTTGTCCATGTTTCTCTAGATTCTTTGGACTTTTTAATGATATTATGTAGATGATTAAATCCTCAAATTTCATTGCAATTTTATGCTTAGGAGCATTATTCTGACATTGTTCAATTGTTTGCTCACCCAGTCTCCAACAAAGGATCTCTAGAGTGCCCTTCTTATACGCAGTTATGTAACTAACCTGTTGCAAATTAACCTAATTAGTTGGGAGAAGTTCCACCAGGTGTTATTTTTAGCATTACATAACTTTTCTGTGCTTTGCTGTCCCTGTTCTAACTTTTTAAAACATGTTGCTGATATCAAATTCAAAATAAGCATGTGTTTTCTATGAAACAATATATTTTTTAATTTTCAACATTTGATATGCTGCCATTGCACTATTTGTAATGAAATATAGGATTTAGATGTTTTGCAAACCATCAAAATCGTTTTTTATCAACATTTTCCAAAGCCTACCAACTGTTTTTGAGTTTGGGTTGTACAAGGATCTGATGTCTGGTCTATGCAGACTTTGGGGGAAGGGGGGGTTGAAAATGTTAATAATCATGCAAACCTCTATGTAAAAGCAATGAAAGCCTTGTGCTTTCTGTTGATGTTTTAACAAATGCCTCTCTTTGGTCATGACAGTCATGCTATCAAAACAGCCTGGTGTCTGTAAGTTTCCAACCTTGTTTTCCTAGTAGTCACTGATGTCACCTGTGATAGTAAGACTAGGTTTGTTTGAGGATGGTGGAACATTCAAAAAGGATTTGCATGTGGTTTGCAGAGCTGAGTCTACCACCGTCAGTCAATTGTGCCAAGTGGTCAGTCGTTCAGTCGGTCAGTTAGTCATGCTGCAATCCAGCCAGGAGAAGTCAGACTCCTCTGTGGAAACTGTAAACCTCAAAGTCAACCGTCCACTGCTATCTCTCATTTATTCATTATAACTCCTGCAGTGTAACATTACCAGAGGTTACAGCTGTAGAGCATATACTTAGTGGCTGATACTGTCGGCTGATGTCACCTTACCACAAATGTTTTATTGTAGGGCATTGATGCTGAAAAGTTTGAACACTGGACCCACAGGAAACCAAACCCCCAATTTTATAGAGGCCTTAATGTAAACTAAGTTAAGAAAATTAAAGAAAAGGCACTGAAATGCAGCCTGACAATGCCGTCTTTCACTATGACACTTCAACAAATGAAAAGACAAAGTAGTGAGATGGAGCTTGGATGGCTCATGGGGCCAGCTGAATGTGATATATGGTGACAAATAGGGTTGCAAAATTCTGGGAATTTTCAAAGTTGGAAACTTTTAACAGGAATAAACCAGGAATTTACTAAATTGAAGGCTCTTAATCTGAACCTTAAATAAAGTTGGGAAAAATATATTTTAGTATAATCCTGACTAAGACAACCTGATGTCATGCAAGTACAGTTGAATATCTATGCTATTCCTCAATCACATGCACATAGCACACTGCTTACTGCAGGGCTATCGAGACCACGTCCCCTACATGCACTTTTTATTTGCATTTTGAATGGGGCTTTTTTGGAGGGAATGGGGCTCTTTTTTGGGATTGCATTTGAGTAATACTTAACTCAATATACATGTTTTTGTTCTTCAATGAAATAAGTAATTGTTCAATAAAACATTTAACACTTGATAAAGTTCTACTTACAAATGAATCTGTTTTTAATTGTATTATTTTGGATGGATGTCTGCTTATAACACAACAAATATTTATGCTTGGATATGATACCTTTCCATTAAATTACCCTAAATTCCCAGTTAATTCCCATAAATTCCCATAATTTCCAATTTGGAATATTTCCAAAATTCCCAAGCTTAACTTCCCATGGAAATGTACTGAAAACTTTTTGAAATCTAAGTATGTTGTGTTGTCAGGCATTTGGTAAGAGAGTGACATACTTGAATGGGATGTATCAGTGCTGAAATGTGTTTGTATACATACAAAACTAACTGCAGATTATGCTTTGTTGCTGTCACTGTGTTTGGACTGCCATAAACACAACTTCATACCAAATATGTCCCTCACAGGAGAAGTCTCATTGAGCACTCTATGAAACGGCAATATTTTTCTGACTACATATGAAGAATTATGGCAGAATAAACAACAATAAGGCAAAAACTGAGAGCCTGGTGAAGGTGACTGAAGGAGAGGAGGACTTAATTTAGAAGGAGACAGTAAGAGCGACAGATGGCAGGCAGTAGATTAGCCCTCCCTTGCTGATCTGCCACTGTGAGAGCATCAATCTGACCACACTCAGTATCAACACACTATCACTCTCTTAATCTCATTCAATTTCTGTCTCACAAAGCTTGTATCAGAAAACATGCCGGGGATCAGTGGTCAGAGGTTTTTCCTCCGAACAATCCGTCATCAGTCTGTAATTCTCTCACTGCCTCTGTGCCCCAGCTCTAACTTATTTTCGGAACATCAAAGCCATCCCTCTGCCAAAATCCACGATCACTTCCTGAAGTTGGATGAGGAAATGCTTGTGTATCTGAGGGTTACTGGGCAGGAAGTGTTGAGCAGAAGGATTGGAATTTCTCTCCTCCTTTTCCTCCTACGACCACATCATGTGAGTCTGACGGCTGATCGGAGAGAGGTAGTCATGGAGGAAGCAGGTGCTCAACGTGCCAGTAATGATATGACTATAGAAGCTACAGATCCAAAATAAAACACGGTGAATCAAAAATTGTGACACTGATGGAAAACAAGCAAAAGTTCACACTGTGAATCCCACAGTGACACACTGTCACTGTGGGATTTGTCACTGTTTTATATCCAAACAGGACAGTTTTGTTTTGGCTCCATTTCAAGTGGCACAACAGTCCTGCAGTCACAGAGGGGACCTAGAAGTATGCTGGCAAACCCAGCAGCATAGTTACTGGTCTTTTTTCAGCAAGGAGCCCAAATATCCTACATTCAATCTGTGGACATGTAGTCCAGAACATTTACTGAGCTTCATTTCAATTATATCTAGCATTATACTACAAAAAGTTGTTACAGAAAATGTTAGAATTGAATTATTCCACAAAAATATGAAATAAATTGAACACCTTCTCCTTTTGCACTCAAAACCTTACAAACCGTAGAAGCCACAAAATGCAGGTTGTTGCAAGAGCAGCTCCTGTTTCTACATTTTCTGTGCATGAGCATGACGGGACAAGTATGCTCAAAGCATTAGGTAAGAGAAATGTAGAAAGGCAGGATTGTGGGTGACAGGAAGGCGGGATGAAAATCATTGTGAATGTGCAGTTTCTTATGGCTATGCCAGTTGCTTGCTCCACCACTTTAAGAGTTTGCTTGTCACAATCACTTATCCACATTATAACATGTACATCACTGTATCGTTATGAACTAAAACAACCAGTTAAAGAGCACAGAGTGTTCTTTCCACTTTGTGTGCTTGAGCTGCATAGTTAATGGTTTTCATGTAAATCATATTTTCATCCTCTGTGATATGAATACATTGCAAAAGGCTGCCTGAAATCAACTGAACAAGGAAGCATTTAATTTAAATGCACCATGGGTTTAGATTGAGAATGCACATGTACCAAATTGACCTTTCAGATGAGTCAGTGGATACATGGGCCATGCATCTACACCATTTATCCAGATGAGGACAAACGTGGTTGGTGAGGAGCCTGCAGGGGAAAACACATTTCTGCTTTTGAGTTCTTTGGATAGAGGAGACACGTGTGACAAGCCAAGGTGCTGTGTAAATATGGCACAACACACACAAACTCATGAGATAAAAACACACACTAAAACATTCATTAATCCCATTTCACAATGTCATGGGAATATAAAAAAAAGATCACACATCTCAGAAGGTATTGTAGACTACATGCTTAAGGATGGCTGTGATTGCAGGATCTAAGGAGTAGATAATCCACTCATTAAATTTGGGCAGTAACAGAGAGACTCAAGCTAATTATAAAAGCACAACCAGTTCTGTGAAACAACCTTTGTTAGCCCCCATCAGAGCCTGAGTTCAGTCCAATGAAATGCTGTACAGGGATTTATAATTCTTTGGACAGTGAGTGCCTTTTCATGAAGGTTTTGATCAAACTAGTCTGTGTAGTATTGCTGTCTGGCCACTACAGAGTCAGTGTGCATAGTGTTGGAACACGTCCCGGTAGTTTAAAAGCCCTGGGATGCAGCCAGAGTGCTCCTGACTGAAGAGAACAGGAGGAGCCCTGTTTGACTCTGCTGACTGACCAGAATCTCTCTTTCTCTCTCTCTCTCCCTCTTTCTCTTTCTCACTCTCTCTCTCTCTCCTCTCGGAGACACCAGCGTTCTGTCTTAGCTGCAGTATTGATAACATGACTGACTCTGCTGTGACTGTGTGTTTTGCAGATGGCCACGAGCAGTAGCTGAGGACGCTGCCGGGAGTCCCCCCTCTGTCTGTCTCTGCCACCTGCAAATATGAATGGTAAGACCTCTGCAGAGTGTGTCTCTGTGTGTGTGTGAGTGGGAGTGTAAAGGAGGGAGGGGAGGAGGACCACAAATGTCAATGTGTGTGCTAAGGCTCTGCAGATCTGAGGCCAACACAGAGCCAGTTGTAGTAATGATTCCCAGTTAGATGCACTGACAGCTGCACTTGCATCAGTCTAAATACACACTGTTTGTCTATTTGTCTGTTATTGTTTGTTACTGCTTGCTAACTTTAAGCCGTCCTGCTCTCTGATCATCTAATACATGTACAATGTATTCCCACATCGTGACATCGTTTTTCGAGTTTTAGTGACTGGTCTAAAGTTACAGGAACTTTGTTAGTTTTCTGTACAGGACTCTGTTCACTGTGACTGCTGTTGCACCGTGGAGTAAGCACTGATGTGTATTTAGCCTTGGGTGGTTATGTTGGACAAAGCTACATACAATCCTTAGCAACACAGAGCTTCATTATCACTTTGTCAATATCTGTGCATTCCCACCACCTGACTGACACTGGGGCTGGCCTTGGTCGCCCTTCTTGTTTTACATCTGTGTGTGTTTGTGTGTGCACCTGTCCTACCTCCTGTTCCTCTGCAAGTTGTAAAACAGTCCCTTAATTTTGTGTAAAAGTGCAAAAGGAGTGTGTTGTTTACTTTGCTCAGATTTAGGTGTGACCTGTGTGTAATTAACGTTCATGTGATTTATTTAAACAGGGAGAAAGTAAAGCCGTGGGCCTGTTCAAAGAGCAGGTTTGCCGAGTAGGAGTCCATCATAGTAGAAGTCCTTCTTGGACAATGATTCAGCAAAATGCTGAAAAAAAGCTCTGCTGTTCAGCCTTGATTCTTCTTTTTTTTTTCTTTTTTACAAACAACAGCTTTATATTGTTGTCCCAGGGTCTGATTTTACAGTGTAGGGGCTTTGTGGGAGTAAAAGCAGCATGACGTGTAAACAAACAGAGCTGATGACTGCTGTCTCGTCTTGTCAGTTCCCCCTCCATCGATTTAACTCTGTTATTACGTCAGCTGCCAGCCTATTGGTGGAACGGCTTTACCCCACCATTTACCTGTGTTCCTTTTACACAGACAAGTAGACAGCATGATGACCTAGCGATGTAAAGCGACTGCTAGTGCTGCAACTACGGCAAGACTTTGCTTACAGAATTATTTTAGCATCATTGTTTGTTAGGCCTTTGTTAGTGCTGCTGCTGGCTAAACAGCAGCCAACTTCCCCCTCCCATCTTCTCTCCATACCGTCTACATACTACACCAAGTTGGAAAAACGTAACAGCCAGGACTTGAGCAGGCTGTGTTAAAGAGGCCAGATACATTAACTGATGTGAAATATATTTGGAATCAATCAAAGAAAGACATCTCTGTTTCTGAACAGGCTGCTGCCGATTAGCCGAGTATTTATCCGATAATAATGTACTTTGTCAGATGCTTTATACTTTTCTTCCTTTTTCTACCCCTGACATTTTTTCTCTTTCTCTCTAGGTGGCCCAAGCACGTGGGCGATCTCCCCTGAGGAGAGGGACAAGCATGATCAGAAATTTGACACCCTATCCCCTTCAATGGGATATGTCACAGGTACACAGCAACGTACATATGCCAACAGATTGTTTGACACATCCCTAGGCCATTAGCTGCAAAAAACAAAACTCTTTCTCAATACTGCAACAATACACAGGTAGTAAGTAGTACTTGTATTAAATGCACACACATGTTCTTGATATTTCATGGAATAAGGCAAATTCATACACCTGAAGGCACAAACAATTACTAGCATTTTCTTTTCCGTTTTGTGTTTAGAGGAAACTCAATGTATCTGTTCTTCTCTGTTTCCCTTTCTGTCTGTTTCTGCAGGGGAGCAGGCGAGGAAGTTCTTCCTCCAATCAGGGCTGCCTGCTTCAGTTTTGGCTGAGATATGGTGAGAAACACACACAGACTCTCACATTCACATCCACACACAGGGTGAGGAAACATAGAAGTTTCAGTTGAATTCTGAGCTTGAGTATCTTAACACTGATCATTCTGGGTTTGCTCTGTCTCTCAGGGCGCTGGCTGACATGAATAAGGATGGGAAGATGGACAGGTTGGAGTTCTCCATTGCTATGAAGCTTATAAAGCTAAAACTCCAGGGTATATCACTTCCCTTAGCGCTTCCAATCATCATGAAGCAGCCTCCAGTGCCCACCCCCACCCTCAATAACCCCACCTCAGCCTATGGTACAGTATTACAACTACATACTATATTTTGGTGTTAGTCATTATTAATCATGAAAGTCTGTTTTCTGATCAGTGTTCGTTCTTATGTTTTAGGTATGGGTGGCATTCACATGATGCCAGGGTCAAACCTCACCATGTTGGCCCCTCTCTCAATGTCAACCCCTGGACTCTCACCTTTGACCCAAATGACAGGCCTCACCCCTTTGGTTCCTACATCAGGCTTCAGCCCTCTAATAGGCTCCACCTCCAGCAGGCCCATGATGCCCATGATGGGAAGCGCCACCCTGCCAAATGGCACCATGGGACTTTACAATCCAATGCCAGCTGGAGCTTTGGCCACTGGTACAGTCTGCTCTCAGTCTAGCTTTTTTTTTCATTTTTGTTCCCTCCGCTGAACTTAAATCCTCAGTTTTCATTTGGTTAATAATATGTGTACCAATTAGAGTCCCCTAGATGTTTATTCGCATCATCTCCTCTTTTTTGTTATAACTTATAGATGCTTATTCTCTTTTTTCTAACCCTGGAGGAACAATACCGCGTTCTGAGAGTAAATAAACTTTCACTGCAAAGTGCAGAATACGAAATGTTTCTTTAAAGAAGAAATAAATCTGACTCTGTAAAACCAGGCCGAGTCAGATTTCTGCCTCATCTCCATACCAATAGCCTCTCTGTCCTTCACAAGGTCACAGCAGTGTCTCTTTGACAATATATTACTGACCCACTACAGGGCTCCCTACCCCATCTGAAAAATGTTCCTATTTGTTCAGGGAAACATAGGATCTAATATTTCATTGTGAGTGGCTAAAAGATGATGCCAACTTCATATTGCACATTAATATGTATGACTGTATTATTGATATGTGTGTGCTTTGTTGCATCAGGCCTGCCTTACCCTGCATCCTCCTACACATCTCCGCTGGCCCTCTCCTCTACTGCTCCTACAGGTTTGAACAGGGCTTCGTCTCTGTTGGACCTGGGATCTAGCAGGTACATACAGAAAAAAAAACAGACTTTTGGAAGCACAAAGCAGTTTCCTCTTTTGCACATTCAGATTCTCATCTATCATGTCAGTCACTTTGAAGTGCAAAAAGACATTAAAGTTTGTTGCGTTCTGCTGCTTTATTTGTGTCACTGTTTGTTTTTCAGCTCCGCTTCCTCATCCCCCTCTATGATGTCCCCCATGGCTGCCGGGCCTAGCGACTGGGCTGTGCCACACGCTTCCAGACTCAAATACAGACAGCAGTTCAACGGCCTGGATAAACAGATGGTTGGATACCTCACTGGTATGATGTGTGTGTGTGTGATAATGTACACTGTGAACAGTGTGTTGGTCATGGGAAACGGAATTATGCCGGGAATGCAGGCGCGGACATTCATAAACAACACTTACAAATGATTTCATAACGGTTGCCTCCCTCCTTCTCTCTATGGGTGTCAAGCCCTGACTAACTCTCAGGAAGTGAAGGCCACGGGTGTGTTTAGACACAGGAACAGTTTCTCAACACACACGCACACACACACACACACACACACACACACACACACACACACACACACACACACACACACACACACACACACACACACACACACACACACACAGACAAGTATGCATTTGTGTTCTTGCTTCGTTCTGTTTCTGCAAGCCTCGTTGGACCTGTTCTCTTGTTCGGCCATGAAGCCGCCAAACAACAAATATACATAGTGAGATCATGCACATGCACGCACACACGCATGCACGCACGCACGCATGCACGCACGCACGCACACACACACACACAGGTTTCCTTAAGTAAGACTTTCAGATGATTTCATCTCAGTTTCTTGACATATTTTGTGCGGTCCAGCATTTGTGGCATTTTGAAGTTGTGTAGCACAGTGTAGTTTACAAAATTATACAGCATATGCAATGTGGACAAGAGGCGTGTGTTGGGTTAATAAGTTGTAATAAACTATTAAGAATGGCTTTTATATCGTCGTGCCCCTTTGATCATTATCTGTAGTTTACAACTGTTCAAGTTTTCTGTTTCTATATCACACCCCTTCACCACAAAAAACATCCAGAAAACCTGATATCAGTCCATAAAGCAGCGGAAAAAAAAAACAGCTTTGGAAACCCATGGGCATGTCTCAGACATATTTAAGTTAAATGACCAAGAAGTACACACTCTACCTGCCCTTACCGACACACACACACACACACACACACACACACACACACACACACACACACACACACACACACACACACACACACACACACACACACACACACACACACACACGCACACACACCCCCATGACCTCATCCTCTCTTTACCACTCCCAGAAAATCTGTGCTCTAACATTTATCACTCTTGTTGCCAGGTCTGCAGGTGAGAGGTGCCATGGCAACCACGATGCTGACTCAGACACAGCTGGCCTCCATCTGGTGAGAATGTCATGTGTGTATTTGTATGCATGTGTGTGTGTGTATCTGAACATGTTCTCAGTTTGCTGCTGTGTTAGACAGCTTAAGTCAGGTTTGGCAGCGAGATGAACGCGACATCATTCCACTGAAGCCCGTGTGAGGATAAGGCATTGTTTATGAAGGAAATATTTGTTTGGAAATCAGGGTTGTTTGTAGTAACAAGACTGCTTCACTTTCCCAAATATGTTTGCTCGGGTTGCATGTGTGCAATTGTTTTCAACAGTAAGGCTCTAAAAAAATGTGAACTAGCAATAACAAGTTTATTTTTTTATTACACCAACTTTACATCATACCATCCTCCAGCAAGACTCTGACGATGATAGTTTTTAAAACCTAAAGGTACCATTATCATATGACCCCTAGCACTGCACATGTCAACGGAGATCTGACTCTGTATGTAGCTGAGAAGTTTAGCCGCTAACCTTCACTAGCAAATTCAATCATCTAATACAACAGTGATAAATAGAAGCCAATTTAAAATCATGATTGTCATTTGGAAGAGCTTTTTTTTTTCTTGAGATACCTTCCTATCCTGCATGTAATTGTGCTTCATTCAGAGGTAACAACTGTAAAGTTGGATAAATCATGGAAAAAACTTGCACCTGAACTGTGTAACTCTCCGACAGGAATTTGGCTGATGTGGATAAAGATGGCAAGCTTAAAGCGGAGGAGTTTATTCTGGCAATGCATCTGGTGGACATTGCAAGGACTGGACAACCTCTGCCGCTTACTCTGCCAACTGAGCTGATTCCACCCTCAGAGAGGTTTGTGCACACAAATTACTCCATTTAATGAAAACATTGAAAACTCCCTGTAAGGTAGATGTAGATAAAAATAATGTTTGTGCATTTTTATTAAGAGGTCATTTTTTATGTAAATTCCAGGGCTGCAGTGAATGGATCCAGCTCTTCTCCTTATGCTTCTCTGAAGGATGACCTGGACATCGAGCCCCCACAGAAAAACAAACCCAATTGTAAGTCCTCACACTAACATCCCTACACATAGAGTGTGCTCTTCTGTATCTGCTGCATTATGTTTAGTCTTGTTCTCTTTGTCTCCTTTATATCCCTGCACCAGCAGCTTTGTATCAGTGATACACATTGAAAAATAACAATGTAATGACAAAAATATGCACATTTTACACAAGAATCGTAAGGCAACACACTTAGGTGTTGTTTGTACATACTATCATTTCACACACGAACAAAGCAAGCTGTGGCAGTGAGATTTTAAAGTTTATATCACAGATTTGTCAATATAACGTTCACAGCTGAAGGTTATTTTTTGCCTCCAATTTCCTTAACTTCAATTACAATCTCACAATCCTGTAATCCATGACTTTTTCATAGTTTTAAGTTTCTGTCATACATCAAGGAGTGTTCACGATAAGGACATTCATTCATTTATCCTAATTATATAAAAACACAGTCTCAAAGTCCATTATAACAAAGTGAATTATTGCAGGATTTGACAGCTTACAAACAAACACAAACAAGTCCCCCTACTGATTAATCACTGCGTTTTGTATTTCCGTCAATGTTCAGATTCTTTCGAGGACAAATTCAAAGCTAACCTGGAGCGAGGAAATGCAGAATTGGAGAAGAGACGTCAGACTTTGCTAGAGGCGGAGAGGAGGGAGCAGGAGCGGCGTGCCCAGAAGGAGAGGGAAGAGCGAGAGAAGAGAGAGAAAGAGGCTCGGGAAGCCGAAGAGAGGAGGAGAAAAGAGGAGGAGAGGAGACTGGAGAGACAGAGGGAGCTGGAGAGGCAGAGAGAAGAAGAGCGACAGAGAGAGATCGAGAGGAAAGAGGTGAGTGCAGTGTTAAAGGTCTCTGAATGATTGCTTACACCTTTTATTTGTGAGTTGTTTCTTTACATCTTTTCACTTTTTTGTCCTGTGTGGGTTCATTCCAGGCTGCTCAGCGAGAGCTGGAGCGACAGAGGAAAGAGGAGTGGGAGAGAAGGCGGCGGGGTGAGCTCCAGATAAAGAGGGAGCAGGAGCAAGATGATATCACCAGACTGAAAGCGAAGAAAAGAAGTCTGGAGATGGAGCTGGAGGCTGTGGTGAGTGACAGAGACAGACATTGTGCAGGTTCATTTTCATCCTGTCGACGTAATTCAGTTTATGTTTAATCCAATATGTGCAAATCAGGGACAGATTGTAAAGTTTCTGTCATCCTCTCACATTCTCTATCTTTACCTCAGGGTAACAAGCACCGTCAGATCTCAGACCGGCTGCGGGACTTTCAGAACAAGAAGAAGCTTCACAAGACGGAGCTCGATCTGACCAATCAAAGGATAGAGACGCGCCAGCAGGACATTAACAACCTGCAGAAACAGCTGGAGGTGGGATTTTTGTGTGTGTGTGCATGTGTGTGTGTGTGTTCATGTGTGTTGCAGAGTTTTACAAAGTTGTTCTAGTGAAAGATTTCTTGTTGCTGGTATACTTCATGCATACATCTGATACATTTCCTCTCACTCAGGAGTTCCAGAGGAAGTTGTCTCAGCTGACTCCAGAGCAGAAGAGACTGACGGAGAAACTAAGAAACATGGCTGTGAATAACACATCTGGTTAGTACTGACGGAGGAATTGACCAAACCCGAGCATTGACTGACTTTCTTGTTTAACAGTACCACTTTTTTTAACTGAGATGATTCTCTTTTGTTTCTTTTTCTGTTTGTAGTGTCGAGCACGTCCGCACTGAAGGTGGGTGTTACAGAGAAAAAGGGACCTGTACGAAACTGAGACAGCAGCTGGAAACTCTGGAGAGAGAAACTGCAACCAAACTGACTGAGATGGACCAGTATAACAAAGACATGCAGGTAAGAATTAAATACAGTAACATCAGCATGGCATGACTTAAAGCAACGTTTAGCATGGCAGATGTGTACAAGTCTGCTAGTTAAATAAGGCTAGTCTTTTTTAAATGAAGAAAATGAGCAGTGAGGGCTCTTAAAGGGACAGTGGACTGTGTGTACTATAATCACTGTGCTGTGTTTTGCTGCCTTACACCTCTTATTAGCAGGTGCTCATTTGACTTAAATCAGTTCACTAATTCACCACTCTCTCTTGCTGTCAGACTTATTGTCTAATAATCATAATACTACTATAACTAATATATTGTCACTAGGGCTGTCAACGAATATTCTAAATTTGAATATATATTCGAATATTAAAAAAAAACGGAGATTCGATTCTGAAAATTAATATTCGATTGTGGAAAAAAACACATCAGCGGCTGCTTTGCGAGTGGGCACACTGCATGACGGGTCAGGGACAGGTCACAGGAGTCACACATGCACAGCGTGAAGCAGACTGCAGAGAGAAATCCTTCTGTTCCCAGATCCTCGGTGCGCTCTGAACGCGTCTTTTCCTCCGCTGGGAACATAGTGAATAAAAAGAGATCGGCACTGGCCTCTTCACGTGTGGACTGTCTTGTGTTTTTGGCAATAACCTGTCAGGCCTAAGACCCTACATTGACAGTGGACTAAAAGAGCCCAACAATCAGTGACACTGGGATAAAATGCAGTTTTTCCTCTTTTTTTTCATACTAGCGCCAAGAATGTAAGTGGACTACTTTTTCATTTTTAACTTTAACTTCAATTAATGTTAATAATATTTGCTTCAATCACTGAATGAAGCCTGCCTATATTAGGGACAAGAGTCGGGACCTTTAATTGCTCGCACAAGTCTTGTTCAGCACTCACTCAGCGCATTACGCACAGAGAGGGGGGCGAGCATGCGAGCCAGAGGTCTTCGAAGTGTTACGGTATAGACCATTAGGTCATCTACTTGTTTTGTAATGTGAAGGTATGTTTTAGGCATGTTATATCATAAATAAAAATACATATACAAGTAGTTATGTCTCCTTGTATTAGTTTGTCCACCTGTTATTGACATAATGCGCAAATATAGATATTCGAATGGTTCGAACCTATGGGATTTTTTAGAGCGAATATTCGAACGTCATTTTGGAGCAATTTTGACAGCCCTAATTGTCACTGACATTATTGAACTAATTTTGGGACATAAAATGTATTTTGTGTACCGCTTGTGAGGTACAGTGTGAGTAGAAAATTGTTTTGAAGAGAGCCCTCAACCAACAGGGTGGTGTGAAGACTACCAAAGAGCTGGATCTACTTTTATTAATTTGTCATCCCAGGACTGCTCACATAGAAGACATTTCCAGATCGTTCTCGTACACAAAGTGTGATGACTTCTTCTTAAGTTCCACAATTATAACATACTAACTGCTCTAGCTTGGCCATTAATGCCCTTTTCTCTCCTCCTCACCTTTTCTTCCCTTTGTAACATTTCTCTTCCTCTTCCTGTTTTTTTCTTCCTCTGCTTTGAAAATTATTTTCTTTCTTTTCCTTCATCTTTTCTCTCATCTCTTTCTCTTTCCTCTATCTCTTCTCTCTCGTCCATCTTTTACTCCCTGTCCCCAGACTGTACAGTATGAGGGTGAGGAGGACGCTATGCTTGAGGCTGTCTTCTGTCTGCTGGCCTGCCTCCGTAACCTCTTCTACCTACTAAAGGTTTTCGCTTTAGGTGTCTTTGTTGTTCTCCTCTTTTAATCTCACATCCCCGCTCCTCTGTTTTCTATTGTGCATAACTCTTCTCATTTTTCTCCACCTTGTTTCTGAGCTGTTTTGGCTTCGATTCTCATCTTTCCTTCTTCTTCTCTCTGTGTCGCAGAACCTGCTACTTATCGTTCAGTCAATATTTAGCCTCCTCATAATGTGTTTGTGCACGCCGTGTGTGCTCGCTCCTTTATCAGCCCATCTAGTCAGCCATCAGTCTTTTTTACACTCAGTCACACATGATGGATTGTTTCAGTAAAGGAGGGTTGTTTTGTTGCATCAGGAACTTAGAGAGAGCCAGAGAAAGCAGCAGGCAGAACTGGAGAAACTACAGAGCATCAAAGAGGAAAAACGACGTGAGCTGATTCGGAGGAAGGAGCAGGAAGAGGAAAAGAGAAGGAAGGAAGATGAGAGGAAACGGCAGGAGGAGGAAAGGAGAAGGAGAGAAGAGGAGGAAGCTCAAAGGTATGACTGTTCCTCAGTGATTTATTTTTACGGATTTTAAATTCACAAAGTGAGGGTCATTGGAAAAAGATGTAGATTTCTAAACCTGCTAAAAAAAAATCTCCATTCATAAAAAAAAATTATAATTGTACTTTCTGATTTTGCGACAAACTTAAGAAATGTTTGCTTCCCAATCACCTCATCACAGGCGTATTAAGATGGAAAAAGACCGCCAGTGGCAAGAGAAACTGAGAAAGGATGAAGAGGAGCGTCAGAGGAAGCTTCAGGAGGAGAGGGAGGCCAAACAAAGGGAGGAGGAAGAGAGAGAGAAACAGGCTCTCATCCAGGCTGCCAAGGAGCAGGCCGAACGAGAGCTCAGAGCAAAGGAGGAGGCAGAGCGGAAAAGACGGGAGGCGGAGGAGAGGAAGAAAAGAGAGGAGGAGGAGCGGCAGAGGCAAGCAGAGAGAAGGAGGCAGGAGGAGGAGAGGAGGAAGCTAGAGGAGGAGAGGAGGCAGCTAGAGGAAGAGAGGAAGAAACTGGAAGACGAGAGGAAAAAAGAGGAAAAGAGGCGGAAAGAAGAGGAGGACCGACGCAAGAGGGATGAGGAGAGGAAGAGGGTAGAGGAGGAGCAGAGAGAGGAGGAACGGAAAAGAGAGAGGGAAGAGGAGGACAGGAGGAGAGTGAGGGCGTCTGAGGCTGCCATCCGAGACAGGGAGGACAGAAGGAGGCAAGAAGAGGAGGAGGAGAGGAGAAAGAGAGATGATGAAAGGAGGAGGCAGCAGCAGCAGCAGCAGCAGGAGGAGGAGAGAAGAAAGCGTGAGGAGGAAAGGAAGAGGGAGGAAGAGGAGGGGAAGAGAAAAGCAGAGGACGAGAGAAAGAAGAGGGAGGAGGCACCTCGTCAGCAGCAGCAGCCGGGCGTTAGAGGGAAGGTAGACATCCAGGAGAAACTGACAGCTCTGCTGAGAGGGCTGGAGGAGAGGAAAGGTAACAGACACACACAGACAGACACACACACACACACACACACACACACACACACACACACACACACACACACCCTTACTATAATGTCTAGTCAAACCCATATATGTTGAGACTGATCCCTCGTCCTGTTCTAGGAGGACAACCCAGAGCATTGCAACACAGGAAGTCAGCTGCTCTCACCTCCTACAAAGCGATCTACCCGTTCACAGCACGAAACAACGAAGAGCTTACGTTCAATGCTGACGATGTTATTGAGGTGAGATCACATTTCATGTCTCACCAGAGTTTGATAGTTTCTGATTCTCCTTTAAATGATTTTCCTGTTCTCTACTCTCGTCCTCTCCCATCAGGTTGATGAGACGACCGAGCGGGAGGAGGGCTGGCTGTATGGTAGCAGACAGGGGAAGATGGGCTGGTTCCCAGAGAGCTACGTTGAAAGAGTGGCTCCATCAGGCACTGCTAATGCAACTGCTGCTGCTTCTTCAGTTTCTGCTTCTGCTGCTGCTGCTCCCCCGAAAACGCCACTGCAGTCACAGCTTTCTAATGCTCTCGAGGCTGCCAAGGTGGCAGGAACAAAGTCTGCTTTCACACCAACGCACTCTCCAAACCCTGCACCCTCTGAGACACAAGGACAGGTGAGCAGTGTGAGAGTGTGTAATGCAGTTTCTTCTACTGCTGCAGCAGTGATTTGATTTCAGCACTGTGGTAATTGTGTGGACTCCAGACTCAAATACTTACTGTACTGTCTGTCTGTGTCTCTAACAGCAGGTGGTGGGTAACGTGTTAGCCCAAGCTCTGTGTTCATGGACCGCAAAGACGGACAACCATCTGAACTTCAACAAGGATGATGTCATTCAGGTGTTGGAGCAGCAGGAGAACTGGTGGCTGGGAGAGCTTAAAGGTGAACAGGGCTGGTTCCCCAAAACATATGTGACACTGCTGGGAGAAGAAGACAGCTCAGAGTAAGTCTTCAATCACTCTTTTATCTTTGATTAAACCAGTGGAGAACAGTGGCTCTGTCACTTAGTGAGAATAACCGTCTTTAAATTCCTCTCTGATGGCTAAACATTTTTTGTTAATACACTTTTAGTGAATATTCTTCAGCAGATGTTTCCAGAATATGAGGGAAGCCACCTCTTGTGAACATCATGAAGGGAGAGTCATGAGGCAAGGTTACTGCATGAGTTGGAAGGACAGGAAGAATTGTATACTGTTGATTTGGTTGACAATTTGCATAAAATATGGCATCCCCCTTTCTGATTTGTGACTTAGTTATATTTAAAAACAGGGACATGATACACATGGTTATAAATTCAGTGCAACCTGTAAAGCAATGCGTGTCAGGAAGGGTTTTAGCTGTCTGATGTGTTCTGATTTCAGAGTGGCATTTGCTTCGCTTTGGTTATTTACAGGAAAACCTTGTCTGAAGTGGCAAAAACTTAAAAAATCTGGTTTGTCCTGTAACCAGATGGTACGGGCATCCACATCACACGCGCAGGCTGCAGTAAAAAATAAAAAAATCCAGTGAACGGTGTTTCAAAGTTTCTTGAGGTGTTTTATTGCAAAAAAGAAAAAACAACAAATAAACAAAACGAAATCAATCTTTTTCGAGTTAGAGTTAATCTTGGGGGAATGTCAGTATTCTTTCCTCCTGCGGTCAATGACGGTATGCGCCATGACCCGTCTCCTCTCCCTTCTGTGCCATGCGCATCAACTTAAGTACTAGCGGCCTCACCACCTGTGGAGGGCGCAGACAAAATTAAAAAGCAAAAAACTAAGAATACAGAAAATGAACAAACTATTCAAATAAGGAAATAAATTAGAATATGGCTCCTACAGTGTCAGAAGTGAAGGAGTTTGAACACATACGCCAAAATGCAATTTGATAACAAGCTTTATAAAAAAAAATGTCTCCATTTACTTGTTGCATTTACAGACACAAGCTGTTCATTTCAGCCCCACTCTGGCATCTGAATGTGCACTTGGACTGTAAACATTTGTATGTACATCCATGGGAACATTACTAAAGGAGAGTGCCAATTCTAATTTGACTACTTCTAATGGCACCAGATTTTAGGCTTGAAACACAGGCTTCAAGTATAGCCTACACTTAAATCACTTAATCCACGGCAGCATTCAACTGTTCTCCATGTGCAGATGTCCAAATTTGTTTCCACAATGTCTAGACTTTGAGAGCTCCTGACATACATCTATACCAAGCCTCAAACTTAATGCAAGCAGTCATGTTATATTTCACGTGACATCGTACACATAAACTCAGGAGGTATACCTTTCCACTCTGCAGAACAACATTATGTTTCTGAGAGATGTTTTTTTTATCTAGGTGTACATCACCGAAAACATGCATCAGCCACATGATCTGTCTCTGAGTGTCAGTGAGTTTGAGAGTCTTAAGGTGTGGTATTTATTCCAGTATGTGAGCTGCTCAGGCTGCTGATATGACCTCACTCCTCTCTGATGAGGAGTCTGCTATTAAAAGACTGTCACTCACAGATGACACATTACAATGCAACTCAGTTTACTCTTTGCTGCTGTGGTGTGATATGCAAACTCATACTTTATATGTAACTCTGAGCCTGAAGGTGAGTTTCTTGACAAACCAGTCGGCCAACTGCACGTTACATCGCCTTTGATAATGAGGTTTGATCACCATCAGTTAATGACACGACAGGTTTAGTGGAGCCTCTTCTTCTGAGTAATAAAATAAAAGAGTAAAAACACTTTCAGCCTTGAGTCCAGGTTTTCTAGGGACTTTGGCTCATAGATGCGCAGACCATGCTGCATAGATAAATAAACCCAGTCTTGATCTAGAATATTCAGCATCTCACAGGAGGAGCTGGAGAAAATGGTTGTGAAACAAGTAATGGTTCTACTTAGCTTATTTCTTCACTTCTTTCCACTTTGAACCTGATAAGTTCTGGTGAATGAATGAATGGATGGACTGAGTTGATGAATAAGTGTGCTAATGTCGTCTTTTTATGTTTGCAGCATGAAGAGCTCCCCTCCTGATGCTTCGGAGTCTGGAGACAGTCTGCAGCTTGAAGGTACAGTCAAGTTTCCTCTGATTGTCTTGTGTTCTAATATTTCATGATAGTTGATTTTCAGGTGGTTTAAGGGACAGAAATTGCATGTTTTTCTTAAATTTATAGTGAAATCTTTTCCAAATCAAATTCATTGCTTCCGTGACCTTGCTGCATTTCATATACTCCTTTCTTTCTCAGAACATGTGGCGCTGTACACCTATGAGTCTCCAGAGCCAGGTGATCTGACGTTCAGAGAGGGAGATGCGATCCTGGTGAGCAAGAGAGAAGGAGAGTGGTGGCACGGTGCGATAGGTGACCGCACAGGTCTCTTCCCAAGCAACTACGTCAAACCTAAAGAAACAGATGTGAGTCCTGGTCTGAATTACATGTTTTGAAGTTGTGTTGTAATGTAAATTTTTGATTGTACTTATTTGTATTCCTCTTTTGTTATAGACATCAAGCTTGTCTGCAAAGAAGAAACCAGGTACACTCAGGATTTTGTCTTTTTTATTCTCCCTTTCTCTCACCGTCTCATTTTAAAGCAATTCCTGTTTTTTTATATTTCTGCTCTTTAAAGTTTTATTTTTGTCTCTGTGCGCTCACACAGAGATCGCCCAGGTGCTTCGGGCCCACTCCTCTTCCACCCCTGAACAGCTGAATCTGGAAAATGGCCAGCTCATCCTCATCCTCAGCAAGAATGCTTCCGGCTGGTGGCTGGGAGAACTGCAGGTCAGTGTTTGTGTTTATTTGTGGTGGGTCTATAAGGAAATACTGTACAAGAGTTACCATCAGAGGGTGATAAAGCTCAACTCCACTCTGGGTTTCCTGTTAGCAGCTTTTTTGACTGCAACCCAAAAATTCTTTCATGATCAGTGAATTTAGCCGATTAGTTTACCAAGTAGTGGTTGAGACACAAACTCAAACAGTAGGGGATTGTGCTCGCAACAGTTTTCCAGAGCTCAAATGACATCTTCATAGACTCGTCATTAACTTTAAAAACACTGAAGATAGGGAAGAAATTGTGATATTTAAGACGCCTCAAACATTTAACAGTTTTGCCTGAAAAATATTCTGAGCATAAGCTGCTGTTAGAAAAGCTGGTGATTAATAATCTTTTAATCTACTCATCAGTTAATCTATAAATCATTGCAGCTCTACAGCAGTGGTTCCACTTTGTTTTGGCTGCTTAGTTAAAGAGTCTCAGAAAGCTTTCTGCCCTCCAGTAGTTCATAAGTTTGGTTGCATCTCTGCTGTTTGAAAAAAAACCTGAGATGTCACCTGTTTGTTTGTTTGTTAGTTTTTTTGTTGTTTGTTTGTTTTTGTGATTGTATGTACAAGTGTTTGTGTTTTGTCATTGTAGGCTCGTGGCAAAAAGCGTCAGAAGGGCTGGTTCCCTGCTTCTAATGTCAAAGTGTTAGGATCCAACAGCGGCAAATCCACACCAGCACCCCAAGCAGGTAACACACACGCACACACACACACACACACACACACACACACACACACACACACTCAGGTTCAGTCCCAATCTCCTTTGTTCTGACTAAGTGTGGGAATTATTTTGGCCTGTTCCACTGTCAAAGCATCAAGTGAGCGAGGGCTCTGACTTGCACTTAACAAAGTGATACTGCCCACTTTCTGCATACTGACACTTACCCAGAGTTCAATGCTAAGTTGGTGAAATTGTAATTTGGATTGCAGAGCCCCCTATTGTAAACAAATGTTGTATTCAAGAAGTTGTATTCTATAAAACTTAAAAAAAAAGAACTGATAGTAAACGAAGCGAGGACACGTCAGGAAAACCAGCATATAAGTTTATTTGTAAGTTACAACAGACAGTGAATCACTTTTATGATATTCATATCATGTTTGTTGAGTTATTAATTTTTTTTGTTTAGGTAGCTACTTGGAAAAAAAATTACACTCAATTTTACATTGATCGTGTTTACACACTGTAATGTACGAAAGAAATTGTTATACTGGAGGTTGTTTTTTTTTATTCAATGGCGTATTGTATTTCCAGTAAACATGGGATGTCATAAAAGTGTGTCCCATTCTTCAGTTTTTACCCATCTCAGGCTCTCACGCACTCACACACCCCTCAGCCCCTCACCTCTGACATCATTAAAGTCTGTGAGGGTTTGGTGCTCAGGCTTTAGATGGGGGATTTGGATTAGAGCACGCACAAACACTCGCACACTTCTGCACATCATCGTAACAGTATATTGACAGGAAAATTAGAAACCAACGTTCTAAATAAAGGTGATGTTCACTCTTTGCCTCTCTGTCAGTCTGTCAGGTGATAGCCATCTACGACTACGTGGCCGCCAACGGGGACGAGATGAGCTTCTCCAAAGGTCAGCTGATCAACGTCTTTGACAAGAACAACCCTGATTGGTGGAAAGGAGAGATCAATGGGACCACTGGTCTCTTCCCCACAAACTACGTAAAGGTGACCACAGCGGAATGTGACCCCAGCCAGCAATGTAAGCAGATCTTTGAGTGTCTTCTCTTAAAGAAATGTGCATCTTTTAAACATAATCCTCTTTTCTGTGTCGTCTTAAGCTACTAAACTTGAAACCCTGTCTACCATCACTCTTTTTCATCCACCCACCTCTTTACCTGTGCCTGAACACTGACTGTTTCACTTTGTCCCCTGTTTTTCCTCCCTCCCTCCCATTATGTATTTCTCCTTCCCTCTTCTTTCCCTTGCTTCTGTCTTTTTCTCCATCTAGGGCGATAGAAACTCCTCCTCTTCTCCTCCTGTTCTTCCTACCCTCCTCCTGACTTCAGAGAGACCCACTATTTCACACTGCTCTGATGGGAGCAGAGTGTCTGGACTCCCAATCCACTAACTTCTCCCACTGAGCTAATCTTTCTCTGAGAGTGTGAGGGCAAGAGATTGTGTTTCCTGAGATTTAATCATGACCTGAAAAAAACGTTCCTATGATTCTGAAATTATTCCATGAGCTGTGAAAGCCTCCGTGCCTTATGCTATCTTATGTTGTTTTTGCTCTTTGTTTTGATCATGAACTGATGGAGCTAAACTATACATTCATTTATCAGAAAGTCCACCCAGCAGAGCGATAGTGGGTCTCTCTGTGGCTGGTCCCTCTCTTCTCCCCTGTATCCATACCACATCATCCTCTTCTTCTACCTTCACCCCCTTCAAAATGTGTTCTTTTGCCTTCTTCTTGCGCTTTTTCCATCTTCATCTCCAACATTGAGGGTTCAGCTCACACAGAGCCCACTATTGGTCTATGTCATAGATGTGTCTATATTTAAACTCACCCACAAACCTGTTGAATTTTTGAGCCAGATGGATAGTCTAAGGCTACGTTCACACTGCAAGGCTTAATGCTCAATTCCGGTTTTTGCTCAGATCCGATTTTTTGTTTGCCTGTTCACATTACCATCTATAATGTGACCTGTATCTGATTCCAGTGTGAACTGCCCCGCATACGCAAAAGAACAGCAGCAATGACATCACATGCAGCTGTTTCACAAACGTAAACATGGAGGAAGTCAGCATTTTTGCCTTTGTTACAAAGTTTTTGTGCAGTGGGAGCCCGGTATGAACCCTCAAGCTTTGCTTGTATGGAAGTGTCACCACATATATTTATAAGGTCCAAGACCTCGCTGTCCATCCATTGACTTGCTCCATCGTTGTTATCCTCCATTTTTGCAAGGCTACCGCCGCGCAGAATTGTGTCGCTATAAAGTGACGTGTAAGTATCAAATGCGCATCAAATCCACCTTGGCTGTTCACACTGAGGTCGCATTGAAAAAAATCTGATTCAGGACCACATATGGAAATGGTCTAAATCTGATTTGAAAAAATCTGATTTGGGCCAGATTTGAGTGTTCACACTACCTCTAAAAAATCTGACCTGGTCACTTGACCCCCAAAAAAATCTGATTTGGGCCACTTTTTCCTGCAGTGTGAACATAGCCTAAAGTTTCTTCTCAGGAGTTGAAAAATATGCTTATACCGAGACAGGTAGTGGAAATGTAACATTTGGAATTGATCAAAGAAACATGTCAAGGGAGACATAAAGTTGCACATATGTTCAAAATCTCATGAGAGAACATGCTTTAACAAATCTCCCCTGATCTCTGCTGAACAGATGTTTGGAAACAAGCCTTTGCTTTCACTTTTTAAGAGCTGTAACCATTCTGCAGTGCATTTTGATCTTCTGCCTTTAAAAACCTCCTGTTTGAATGAATTAACCTAACATTGTGTACAAGCAGAAATATTCAGTCTGTCCTCTTCATTTAAAAGCCATAAATGGGTCAGCTGTCATCTCTAACTGAAGCAGTTTTGACTTGAGATGAAGTGACCATATGGAACACTGTTTCAAAGCCATGGACAGACGTAAGCTTTGGCCTCCAGGGTTGATAACGCAAACTGCTGCTGAACCTAATATTTAACCAATTGCTGTTTTTTGCTGCTCTGAATGTTTATTTTTTGTGTAGACAGTGAATACACATCTGCTCTCAAGTGACGAATGTTGAAAATACAAAGTAGTCATAGTTGACAAGACAGTGGACACATCCTCGTCATGCCAACATGTGGAAAAAAAAAATCTATGCAAGCTTCACATGTAATACTGTGATTTCTGCACCCATGCAGATAAACACTGAGCCAGACGGAGATCCAGTGAAGGATACTACTACACAGTTCAGAGGTCTCATTTATATTCGCTGTGCACACACAGGCCTGCGAGTAGCATTCACCACTTTCCACGCTGCATTTGAGATCTATAAAAACAAAGTTTAAGGTTAATGTGGGCTCTGAAAAGCAAACTCTGACCCATGCATGCATACATTTATGAGGTAGAAGAAATTGCTGATGGTGAATTAAATACAAATTATGAATCAATGCTTTTTAAATATTTAAATTTGACATTGTGACTGACCCATGTCATCAGAAACACTAAACTCAGCACATTTGATTTGAACATGTAACTGCAGTGAGCTTTTTTTAAAGTGTCAGGAAGACATATATCTTATACTCCATACAATATCTCAACAGTTTAGTCTTACCTTCACATTCACCATATTCAGACCATATCCTAACTTAATCATTGGATGTAATCATATAAAATAGAATCAAATAGAAAAACAACAGCGGAGCATCTCAACATGTTTGTGTTAACGAGTGTGTGCAGTAAAGCCAACAGCACCTCTCACTATTATTACCTTCCTCATAATTAGTTAAAGTGCCAAGTGGCCATTACAGAAACAACACATTAAAAAGCTTGCATTCACAGATCAAAGTTATGTAAAATAATATCTAAGAGAGTTGAAAACACCACTGATCGACATGAGCACTCTGGTACGTGTGAAGAAATCAGTGCAGGTTTTTTAACCCTCCTGTTATGTTTGTTTCTGAGGAACAGCAATAATGTTCCTGGGTCAACTTGACCCAGGGCATATTATCCAAAGTGTCAGAACCCAAAAAGTCCCAATACAATTTTTTAAAATGAAAAATGTCACACAGTTGCAAAGAAACAATTAGTATTTAACACACTGACCCCTTTTAGCCTCCACTTTGACTGCAGGGTCAAGTTGACCCACGAACAGTATCTAAGTAAATGCAGGGGGGTTGCAAATATGTTAAATCAACCATTTTATTTGATATGTCGTTTACGCTAATTAAGCCAAGCAGAAGAAGTTCCATACCAAAAAAATACTTTTAACATTTTTTTTTTAACTTTGAACTTTGAAATGGTTCAATCTGATCCGGAACATAACAGGAGGGTTAAATATGTAAGGACATATTGAATATATAAGGTCTATGTGGGCATGTAAAGAGCTGATGAATATGAGACTGATGGATGCGATTATTTGCAGGTGGATTGTGATTTATAAAGGGTACATTGCGTGGTAGTGTTTGTGGTTTTATAAATCTGAACTTCTTTTGGCACACGTATACTTTAAGTATGGATTGTACGCAGCGTTTTATAAATGAGACCTGAGATGTGCACTTCTGTCACTTTCCCTGTAATAATGAAGGAAGGAAAGGCTCAGGTTATTCTGAAAAGAAAAGCTTTCACAAACGGTTAGGTTGTCCAGCTCAACTCACCAAAAACTTGTATACGATTTATGAAATTGCTGCAGTGAGTTTTGCTTAACCTAACTGACTGAAACCTGCATCAAGAGTTCATAACAACACGGGCTGTTTGCACCACTGACTCGATAAAATATAAATAATATATAAAGAGAGCATCCGGGACAAGAAGGTGTAACTATTTTTTAAGATGTGTCTGATTTATATTTTCTGATCCTGAAGTAAAATATAAAAAATAAAGATTGATTTGAGAAGAAATGAAGTGTTTCATTGATATTCGATGAAATATGTCGTCACCTCTGCAGGGTTTTTGTGTCTGCTTATAAAGTTATCCATCTAAAATGATATGTAGTTAAAGATAGATAAATACAAATCTGAATAAGCTTTAAACTGTTTTAGTGAAAATGTTTTAAAGTGTCCCTAATTTTATTTTAGCTTGTTAGAGTAGAAGAGGTCAATAAAATAAAAAAAACTAGACCTTTGTCTGTGTTGAACATGCGTCAAAGGATCAGAATAGGGGGGGGAAAGCAAAGAATCCCTCTTCCTGTTTTGGTACAAACAGATTTGGTCCAGGAGAAGTTTTAGTCTTCATACCAGAAACAAGGAGATAACAGCAGAGAGCAAGAAGACAAACAAGGCAGGAGAGCAATTCGATCGGACATCAAGCCACAGAATACAGACTTACTTAGACAGAATATAGGTATGAGTTCACCGAGCAGATTCAACTTTCTGAAACTTTGGGACGAGACAGACGATGAGGCCGAAGAAAGAGGAGGGTCAGTGAGGGAGCAAGAGTCAGCTAGTATTACACCCTCACGTTGGGTAAATGGTGGCTGTGAATCAGGTAGGTTTGTGTGTTGCTCTTCTTTACCTTTCCATCCCTCTTCTTCTTCTTCTTCTTCTTCTTCTTCTTCCTCTCTCTTTCTCCTTTCTAAAAGCCTCAGGAATGTGCACCATGCTTGTTGCTGTCCAACATCCAACAGGAGGCAGTAGATGCCTAGTTTGACTTCAGTGCTTAACCACAGTGCATGTGTTCATCCTCTCCTGCAGGGTGTGCAGACCTGAACAGCCTGGACACTTTGAGCCCGCAGGAGAAGAAGAGGCAGGGTTACATCCACGAGCTGTTACAGACAGAGGACAGATATGTGGAAGACTTGCAGATAGTGCTGGATGTAAGGCACATGCAACATGCTGTGTAACACTAATTTAAAATAATTCCTTTATTTTTGTTCCTCACCACCTTGTTATTATCTTCATGCGTTTAGGTTTTCCATAAGCCCATGTCCGAGTCTGGCCGGGTGAAGGATGCAGAGATGACCATGATCTTTGTCAACTGGAAAGACCTGCTGGCCTGTAACACTAAACTCGCAAAGTAAATATCCACCAAGCATAAGGAATGAGATCTACAGTAAACTGTCACTCTGATAGAAATAACTTCATCATCATTTCTGCATGTGTAGGGCGCTGTGTGCGCGTAAGAAGACGGGTGGGGACAACATGCCGGTGCAGATGGTGGGAGACATCCTGGCCGCAGAGCTGTCCCACATGCAGCCCTACATCCGCTTCTGCTCCTGTCAGATCAACGGAGCCACACTGCTGCAGACTCGCATTGACAATGAGCCGGACTTCAAGAACTTCCTCAAGGTAGGAAGAAAAGGAGAGTGCAGAAAGAGTGAGCAAGGGAATAAAAGTATAAATAGTAAACACAGAGTGACAGAAGAGAGCTGAGGAGGACAGGAAGAGGCAGAGACAGAGAGGCAGTGTTTTTTTTGTTGTTGTGTTTAAACTGACCCTTAAATCATTCTCATTTAGAGTCTAAGAAACCAGATATCCTGTGGTCACATACATGACCGTAAAAACAAGGTTTTTATATGTTTGTTGTATTTCTTCCAGAAAATTGCAACAGACTATAGGTGTAAAGGCATGCCGCTGTCCAGCTTCCTGCTGAAGCCCATGCAGAGAATCACACGCTACCCGCTGCACATCAAAAATGTAGGTCACCATGTTCAGTGTTCACAATGCATTTATGTTTCAACTCCACATAGAGTGGTTCAAATACTGACCTAGTGTGTGTAACTGAGGGAAAAGTGTGGGTTTAACTAACTTGTCTGTGTATGCACTTGTGTGAGTTTAGATCCTGGAGTGCACGGCAGAGGGCCATCCTGACAGAGGTCCTCTGAAAGAGGCTCTAGAGAGGGCAGAAGAACTTTGTCAACAGGTTTGTTCACTTTATTTTTGACCTCAGTCATTGATTTCTTTGCATTTTAAGGGTATCTTTTGATATATTATTATTTTTATTTTTATTTTTTATTTAGATTTTTCAAAAATGCAAGTACACAGAGACATAAGACAAAACGATAACGAAAGAAAAGATGCAATATAATAGGAGACACCACAACACTGGACATCACACTGGTGGGGGGTTGGGGGGGGGGGTACATGATAATTCATAACCAATTCATGATGTGTGAGTTCAGGTACACAATGAAACATCTAGGAGGCTGAATAGCAGTTATAACAGCAGCAGGTAGACAACAACAAGGAAGAGATCTCCTTGCAGAGGACCATGCACACAGATAAATACTGTACAAAGCTCTTAACCCAGACCTCTCCTGACAATGTCAGCCCACTCAGACCTTGGTCAAAGACTTTTAAGGGACCAGCAGGTCTCTCCATATTTAGCAGGTCAAGGTAATCCTCCAGCCAAGAGTCCCTCATGAAGCATGCTGGCTTTTGCTCCTTCCAGTTAAGAAGAATCAGTCTTTTAACTGAAAGGCACCCAAGGGCCCATAGGCGTGTGACAGCAGGGCTAGTTTTAGTCTGGGGCTTATAGCCCAAAATGCAAACAGAAGGGGAGAAGGGAAGAACAGTATGCAAAATTCCTGTCATGACGGCATGCACTTCTGACCACAAGGACTTAACAGCAGGACACTTGCATAGCAAATGTAGTAATGAGCCACGATAGCCAAAGTTAAACCAACATAGAGCAGAGGCATTGTCAGATATGTTATGAAATATATTTCCTTTGAAGAGATTTTCTATGTTGAATCATTTTGTTGATCAGGTGAACGAGGGCGTGAGAGAAAAGGAGAACTCTGACAGACTGGAATGGATTCAGAGCCACGTACAGTGTGATGGAACTGCAGAGGTAATAAGCTCACTGATGTTATTACTCAATTTGTATGTGCTTCATTACCATTACCATCAGTATCAAAAATACATTTTGTTCAATACTGTAATATGAATAAACATATTTAAAGTATTTTTAATGTAACTCTCATTCAACAGAATATGGTTTTTAACTCTCTCACCAACTGTCTGGGTCCAAGGAAGCTTCTCCACAGCGGGAAAGTGAGTAAACCTGCAGAGAGTCTGAGTCAGTGAAGCACTCGGCTGGGTCTTCATATTTCTAGAGAAATTAGCATTTTTCGTTTTACTGGATAAATATTTTAAAGTCTAAGTACGAAGATCTAAGAACCAGACAGAGTAGGGAGCGCAGAGAGGTGAAATGTGGGAACATCAGCAGGTCAGATCCACTTGATGTCGTGGTCACATTTTACAAGCCTCAAACCACAGAGTGAAACCTCCACAGTGGAGATCAGTGAGCTGGTTCCCCTCATGAGGATCTCTGGCAGCGATAATACAACTCCCTGAAAAATATTCTATAAACATTATTGAGGAGGAAATATGTCCTGATGCTGAACTTTGATTAAACTGATTATGGTGGGCAAAACAGAAGTAAGAATTTCTAGTAAATATGTATTTTTCATCCTTATAAATGTGTTTTTTTTTTTCAGATGTTCAAGGTTAAGAGCAACAAGGAACTGTGGGCGTTCCTCTTCAACGATTTCCTACTGTTGACTCATGCAGCTAAACAGTTTACGTCATCTGGGCCTGATAAACTGTTCAGTAACAAAAACAACACACAGCTGAAGATGTACAAGCCTGTAAGTTTCAGTGTCTTCTTCTTCTTCTAACTGCAGCATGACCAGAAAATGAAATCAGTTCTTGGTAGTGCAAATGTGAGCTCTGGCAGGTAAAAACTTTAGGTCAGATGGTATTATGGTAGAAAAGTTTCCTTATATCAATGCTTGTATTTCAAAGATGATCTCAACATTAGAATAGTTAGGGATTTCAGGAGTGGCAGACAAAACAACTGAGTCACTTGGAGAAATATTCAGGGATCTACAGAAGTGCCAGGTGACGAACACTTTGTGTATATCTGTTTTTTCTTGCAGCCTGTCCTGCTAAATGAAGTCCTGGTAAAGCTTCCAGATCCTTCCAGTGATGAGCCCGTCTTCCACATCTCGCACATCGATAGAGTCTATATACTCAGGACAGATAACATCAACGAACGGTATTGCCACTATTATGGGAACACATGCACATATACAGTATATACACACAAACAGATGAGCTGTATCGGGTGACCTTAACATTCACTGTGTGTGTGTGTTTGTGTGTTTTCAGGACAGCGTGGGTTCAGAAGATCAAGGCAGCGTCTGAGGAGTTTTTTGAGACAGAAAAGAGGAAAAGGGAAAAAGCTTATCAAGGTTTGTTTTGAAGCTTAAACTAATAACAGCCTGTGATTTGATCTCTTTATTAATCTGTGTGTGTGTTTGCAGCTCGATCTGTGAAGGCAAGTGGAATTGGCCGACTCCTTGTCACCATCTTGGAAGCCACTGAACTAAAGGCAGGGAAAGCCAATGGTGAGCATCAATTCAGCCCCTACAGGATCTCACAGCTAGCTCTAGGATTATTGTGGCCTAATATTCCTGATTTTGTGAGAGGTTTTTAACAAAGTTGCATTCAAATTGTGATATTTACAGTCTTTTTTTCCGTGTAACACATTACAAATCCTCTGTGAGCAACCAGAACAAACATTTGACTAAAAATGATTCATCGGCTGAGTGAGCTGCTTGGCTTCTGACAACATCTACAGTTAGTTTTTGTGTCAGGATGTGAAATATATGTGCAAACATTGAATGAAACTAAAGTTAATTGCATCATACTACACAGTGCATAGTTAGTACACACTGCACGCGCCAATTTAAGGGCTATTCAAATGTCCATTGAACAATCTACACATTGCTCATAATATTTCTGCTTTAATACACATTATTTCAAGTGCTACACTGTTATAAATCCCACTGATAACACACAAAGGGATTTTTATCTCACTGTACAAGCACTGACATTTATTTATTTTATTTATTTTATTTATTTTATTTATTTTATTTATTTTATTTATTTTATTTATTTAATTTTTTAATTTTTTTTTTATTTATTGTATTTATTTATTGTTTAAAAGGACCATGCATATTAATTAACACTTCTGTAAATATGCCAGTTAGCCAAAAGGCTAGTTTACATCCGTAGTCCCTTGCCAGATGTTAAAAAGGCTCCCTAAAAAGATCAAGATTTAACAAAGATGAAATAGGGTAAAATAAGATCAAAATAAGAAGGTAGAGGACAAACTAAAACACAAACAAACAAACAAAAAACAGAAGAAAAGAAAAGTACAAATAGCACCATACGATTAAAAATGACTTAACATCAACACTGACACATGTAACAGAGCCACTGGTGACTTCGATGAATTGTAGCATCACAACTTTATGGAGGAACTGATCAATGCACTCATATTACAGGCTGTGCTCACAGCTCAGTAGACTTGAAAACACATCATGAGCTTCAAATGATGTGATAAAAAGAAGCTTTTAAATCCAGCTTCAGGCTGCATGCTCTGCTGCACTGACCTAATGAAGCCAGGAACCTTTAATGATGATGCTCTTCCTTTCTTCTCTCTTTAGTTATCTTAGTAACACTTGTGTAGATCATTGATTTAACTCATTTTCTTTTCCTTAAGGCTCTTGGTTTATTTTTGGTCTCACTCCACTTTTCTGTCACTCTTCTTTACTCTCCTTTTAAACCCTTCTTTTACATTTTTTAAATCTCCTGGTTGATCTTTGTGTTCTCCTCCCCCTCCTCTGTCTGCTGCAGGGAAAAGTAACCCCTACTGCGAGGTGACCATGGGAGCTCAGGTCTTCACGTCCAGGACGCTCAATGACACCCTGAACCCCAAGTGGAACTTCAACTGTCAGTTCCACATCAAAGACCTGTACCAGGACGTGCTCTGCATCACCATCTTTGAAAGAGACCAGTTTTCACCCGATGGTCAGTTACTTGCTCATGTCAAATGAGCATTTACATGTCCCCTCCACCCTGTTTCTTTACTCTGTAGGTTCTCTCTGTAAAGCTGCATAAATAGTTAAACCAAACTGATAAATAATGTGTTGATGCTTGAAATCCTTTCTCATTCCTGACCTAGCTCTTTTAAAATCCTAACAAAATGCTCCTCTCTCTCTCCCTCTTCACTTTTTCTAGTGTTTCTGGGTCGGACAGAGGTGCCTGTTGCAACCATAAAAAAAGAGTTGGAGAACAAGGGACCTGTAACACGTCGTCTTCTGCTGCATGAGGTTCCTACAGGGGAAGTGTGGGTCCGCCTAGACCTGCAGCTTTATAGCAAAAAATAGGATGAAGAGAAATAATAACAAAGTCTTAATAAGGCTACCATCCTCCTGCAGAGAAACCAAATAGATAAGGCTGCTTTTTTTGTCACCTAAGCAAACTCAGATGGTTCCTTCACACATGCCTGATACAGACTTATGTAAACCCCTTGAACTGTTTGCCACACAAAGCCTTAAAATGTTAAATATTAACCAGCACTAATAATACCTCCTCTGACATCATCTGAGTCTTCCAATAGGGATAAGGGCTTCAGTGACATCAGTCAGAGCCTCCAATAGTGGTCAGATTCTTCTTGTTCTGGTTCATGACCTGTTACAGAAAGAGAGAAGCACAGTGTGAACTGTACACTCTAATGTACAGTGTGTGTGCATGTGCACGTGGGGCTGAATCTGGGTCCTCTGCTGTCACCATTTCTGAACGTCAGGGACTGCCAAGAACCGGATGAAGATTACTTAAAGGCATTAATCATCTGTCGCTCAAACTAAGCAATAAAACTACAAAAATAAAGGTTATTTTCTACTCTGCTGTCCAGGCTCGCACAGATCTGAACCCCAGGTGCATATAGTTGGTGAAGTTTTTGAGGATTGAGACACAATTTGCCAAGTCCGGTCAACCGTGGTCGTAAAAAAAAAAGCTTCCATTATTTTCTTAAGAGTTTTTATGTTGGAGATGTTTTATTTTGAAAGGACAGGAGATTGAGACGGATAGCTTTCAGGAGGCGCTGCTCTCTGGCTGTCTGATGACTAAGGTGTCATCTCCCTAAAGAGACATCAGCATCATCTGCGGTGAAAGCAGATGACTTTATCCGACAAGAAGTTTGTGTCTGTAGCTCTGGTCTGGAGTTAGTTTACTGTAGATAGAAGATCTTAGGACCTGTTGTTCTGGGGTCGCCTGTGTAACTGTTAAGATGTTTGTTTTGTGTGTGTATGTCTGAAGTGAGGAAAGGTTTGAAAATTACCTTGAAGTTGGGGGATATGTCCTCAGCAAAGGGCTTTTTGATGCTGCAACTTTTGAAGTTAACTCGTAACTTCAGGCTTTAAAAGAAGTCATCTTTTAAAATCATTTAAAAATATATAACTTTTCTTTGAGATGATTGTGGTTTTAGGATAGATATATAAGATGTTCTCTTGCATTCACACAACCAGCCAAGGCCAAGTAGGGCAAAGTAACACAGGGACACAGGTATGAAAAGCTGCATGATGAACATTTGAACTCTCTCCAGCTGACTCAGCTGTTTCTGCCTCTTTTTAATATATAGGATATCAACATTTTGTGGCAGCACAGTTCGGCAGTTTTTCACACAGTATTTGCTCACTTCTGGTTTGATTCTTTACACTCTCACTCTTGCCAGAGAGATTTTCAGTATCACTTTCCACTCCTCACCTCATTGACAAAAAAATTGCCCATCTGTGTTGACTCAGAAAGTTGCCCTTTTCCAAACGTCTGCCATGAACATGTTACAAGGATACAGTTGAAAAGCTTTTATTTATGTTGTGGGTTGATATTTTTGGTGTCTTCTGCTTTGTCTTAACTCTTTTGTCCTTTGTATCCTAACTGAGCAGATAATAACAGAGAGGTATTTATTTCTTAATTTATGCGTGTGTGACGATCCGGAGGTTTGGAGCGGCTCTGCTTGCTGTGTCATCTTGGATAATCAGTTGGTATCCACTGGGTTTGTTTTTGTGTGACGTCAAATATTAAAACATGTTGATACTGTCTTGAAAGGCAATAATGACTTCTTGAATGATTCTCTGTGGTCGAGTTTTACTGTATGTACGTTAGGTCACTCGTCGGGTTAAAGGCCTGTTGTTTTGAGCTCGTAATTAATTTGTCTCTTCAATCAACAAAAGTCTCTTTTTAAATTCCTCTTTTAACTTTAATGTTTCTTTTTGTATGTGTGGAAAGTGCTAATAGACTGGACTACCTTCCTTGTATGCGTAGGGATGTTAAAGTTTGTCTGTTGTTATATGTAACTTTTTATTTTCTGCAGCCGCTGTGCACATGACTGCTGCTGTGCTCAATGAGTTTATGGCCTCTTTAACCCAAATTGTCTGATCAGCCTGGAGTCTGTAACCTGCTGTTTGTACTCACTTTGGCCTCCACTTGGCACTCTCTGAATCAGGGTTTCTAAAGTCAAATTAAAGACATTAAAAGTGAACAAAGTGTTGATTTATTGTCTGAAAGTGACCTTTAACACTAAACTGTCAGCATCAGGCCTCCAGAAGCAGCTTAAAGGGCCATGCAGTCACCTGAAATTCAGCTTTAGATAAGATAATCATTTAATGAATAATCACTGTAAAAATGTCAGACCTAGCTACATCTGGATTTATATTTTATTTATGACAACTGATCATTTACAAACAATGCTTATAGACTTTTAGTCACCAATATAAGTGACAGACTAGATATTGTGTATAGATAGATAGATAGATAGATAGATAGATAGATAGATAGGTCTTTATTTGTCTTTAATAAGGAAATGTGTTGTCACCCTCTGTACGAAAAAATACATATATAAAACACAAATAAACAATAAACATCCACCCAGCAACGTAACAATAAGACAGTGTTGTCGCAGCAGAGCATGCATGTGCCGGAGCATGAGCCATTTAGTGTGATTGACTGTAGTCCTGATATGATCTTCTCCAAATGTTTTTTACAATTTGGACACATTTTATACATAAGAGCTTACATTCAGTGTGGAGAGGTGTTAATTTAACTACTGAAAAACCACACTCTTCTAGTGTACTACATTTGACTTCATACAAGAGGAAATATTGCATTATTTAGTTTATTGTTGTCAATATTTTTAAAATGTTTCTTAAAAACTGATCACATCCAGGGACAATACAACTTGAATGGAGAAATGTTTTTATTAAATTCTGAGGATTGTATGCCCTCTTCGCTGGTTTCTGTTGGTGTCCAGCCACAGAGCCAGTGTAGTGCATAGTGGAGTTGTCAGTGCGCACCAATAGAGCTCATTAAGTCCTTCTTCACCCTCCACTGGCTCTGGGTCCACAGGAGCAACAGTGGTTATGTAACCTCACTGTGTGGCTGCGACAGACTGACAGCAACACACACAGCTGCGTCACCCAGTCAACAAAGTCAGCTGAACTCAACCCTCTCTAACACAGTGCTACTGTTGTAGTAATGGATTTAATGCCGTGGGTATGAGCTAGTATAAATGGTGTTAAACCATTCTGTTCCACTCTATTAAAAACAAATGTGGCCCAGATACTCAACTCAAAACAGACACAATTTGAAAAATGAAATTGCTTTAAACTGTAATCTGCAGTAATATTTTAACACGAGATGAAACTTAAATAAGTCTGTGTGGAGATACCAGGTTACATGACTTAAGGTTAGAACAATTTAAAGAAAGCACATGCTTAAAGGTGACCGTCTCACTGTGAGTACAATGCTAAGAAGATGCATGTGACATCTATAAAATGCTGCACCTCTCTGAGAAAAAGCTCCCAGTGAAGAGAAACGAGAAAGTGAAAGATATTCATTTTAGATTCAACTGAAATTAAAGGTTGTGAGTTGAGTCATTTATTCCAGTAGAAAGCTAAAATCGTACCCACAGAAAGAGATAAGAGTGGACAGATTGAAAATGCTAAATAACACATCCACTGCGACTGTGTGTCTGTTTAATCAGCACGTCTTCAGAGTTAAGGTCATGTGTGTCTGTGAGTTCAGTGTATGCTGTGTGTGTACAGACAGTGTCAGTGTGCGACTGTGGCTCTATGGTGCCATCCCTTAGGAGACATTATATCATAAAGGATGTATGGCATCATACTATGGAAGCATGGATGTGATTTAAAATATGAAATGCTTCTGACATGCAAAGTTCACAGATTTTAGAGGAACACTCCCACAGCACAGTGAATGTGTTGGTTGGTCAGCTGATAATGTCGACTTCTCACTTATGTATTTGTTGCTCCTAGCAACCTCCCATTGGAGTATTTGTGCTCAACTTTTCAGCTCTCCTCTCTGTGGAGTTTCTCTAGCATCCTTCAGCTCATTATTCAGTTTGTTTTGGTTTAGTCATACTGCTTTCATCAGCGGTGTTGTCAGACATTCAAGCAGCTGTTTACAGCAAAAAAAAAGCTCCAATAAACCTAACACGGAACAGTTAGCATCTAGCGGGAGAAAAGTGCAACATTTTAAACAGCAACAGTGTTCATATTTCATCACACTAAGCAGAAGTTTTATTAGGTATCCTAAAAATGGCAAAAAAAAAAGGTTTTTTTTTAACTTTACTGACCACAACATACTTGTGCTTTGCAGCAGAAAGATCTGCATCCTTTTGATTTTATTGATCTGTTTTTTAGCTCTTACATTAAAGTAAATTATGACTCACGATTCATCATACTCAGTCAATAGGATTTTAAATATAAGTAAAAGTACAGTGACAGTAGGGAGTGACAGAGGACAGATGTAGCAATATATAAGGCAATGGTTCAGACCAGGTCAGGAGAGCGAGGGAGTGAGTCAAAATCTGAAAGAAAAGTGCAGCAAAGCAGTAGAAGAGAGCAGTTGGGAGGCAGAAGGAGAAAAAAACAGAGACTGAAAGGAATTAAACACATGTGCAAATAGAGTAAGAGAGTGAAGAGAGAGTGAAGAGAGAGTGAAGAGAGAGAGACAGAGACAGAGAGAGAGAGACAGAGAGACAGAGAGAGAGAGAGAGAGAGAGAGAGACGTGCACAGAGGATGAGTCTGAGAGGCCCTCAGTTCCACTTGACTCAGTCATGGGAATGATTTGATTATCGCCACATGAACAGCTGCCTTATGTAACACACAGACACACACGTACACGTACACGTTCACGTATACAAACACAAACAGCAAACTCTGAAATAATGAGGGGTCTGTGTTTTGGCCAAAAACCTACACTGAGTGAAGGTGGCCCGTAGCAACAGAGAATAAAAGAGAGAGTGTGTATTAAAGGTCAGCCGGGTCTCTTCCTATTGTCAGAAAATATAGCTGCCAGGTTTCCTCATTTGGCAGCAGAACATTGTTTCAGGATATGAAAAATAAAATAGCTTTCAAAGCATTAAATTATAATTAGAGCAGCGCTGAGAAAAGTATTCACATCCCTTACATCAGAGATGACTGGGAACATTTCTGGGAACACAAAAGTGTTTGCATTTATTGTTTGTTATTATAAGATATTAACAATTAACTATGTTCTTTAAAACTGTAATTATTTTCATCAGTAAATGTCATCTATCTATCTATCTATCTATCTATCTATCTATCTATCTATCTATCTATCTATCTATCTATCTATCTATCTATCTATCTATCTAACTTCCATTCAGAGTTAGAGGTGTTACAGTTTTAAACGTTTATAAAAAATTCTTATAATACTTGATAGTACTATTTATAACACCAGTAAAGGAGTGCTGCTCAATTTTTGGTATACATGGTATTTGAACATCTCCTTCTGTAAGATGTTTCTTGTAAAACTGCTAGAGCTGAAATGTCAGGAATGACCTAAGTCTGAGATATAACAAGGAAATAGAAATGAAAATAAACTTTTAAGCTTCTTGCTAAAAGAAAGTGTGAATATCACTTGTGATGAGTGGAATTTACTCACTGAGACCATTAACCACCATCCTCACCTTTTCACCACACTTACTGGTATATTAAGGAAAACACGTATCTATACCTTTGACACGAGTACAAAATACACAATGCCTTCCATCTATTATGCATCCATTTCTTCACCTCTTGCTCAGTGCGATTAAATATTAACAATGTTAAATGTGTGCATGGTGTTGTGTTGTCATACCTCAATGAAATAGCAAGGGACAGGAGTTGTGAGTTTCAAATGTTGGCTAGGAGTGCTTGGTCTGCATATCAGTACAGTTTTTGCTACACTGGTGTTTCATTTCATTATTCATGACCATGTGGGGCTAACCTGCTGTTTGAAATAAAACAGGGTCATCTTCATTATGGATGAAACTATTTAATATTTACTGACAGATTTAAACATGTACTTCAGCTAGAAATATCTCCCCAAATCATCGCTTCTATTACTGTCTTTATTCATGCCCCAGTTTCCGTGGTGAAATCTCTTTTAATTCAAGCACAGAGGATAAAGGATACGCACCCTTTTACTTTTCTTATTGTCATAATATTGATTCAAATAATGAGTAAATGGTGTTCTCAATACCTCTTATTGAAAACATACATTTTCAAAGCAACTTTAATCCAAATGTTATAACATATTATATACAAAGTGAAAGCTATGTGATAAAAGTAATGCTCACAGTTACAAACATCCAGAAAACGATCACCTTAACTTACAGCCGTCCAAAGCTTTACAGAGTTTTAAGGTGAACTAATTGTGTTTCTGTCTCTTTACTTTCTTGGTTCACTGTCTCTGCTCTCAGTATCATGTTCAGTAGCAGGAGGCAGCTGTTTTCAACTAAAACGCCCAAAAGTCTCACTGTACAGCACCAAATAGCTGTAGAGCGGACAGCCAGTATTGGCGACAAGCTCGTGAACACAGAAGAGCATTTAGCAGCTAGAGAGCCGGATATCTCCCTGAGGATTGGTGGGGACCAAGAATAGAACTAAAAGAGAGTGAATACTGGGCTTGTATTCACTGAGTGGACAGAAACACAACTTCAATTTGATGCTGATGTTGCTCTGTAAATGCTACATGTGCTCAAGAAAAATCACTTAGCTAATGAAACTGAAGCTTAATTTCAATTGCTCACAAGTTTGGATTTAGAAACAGGTCACCAATGTAATATTCTACTTAATGAAGAGGCAGAAGTTTATGCACAGAGCTGGTCACGAAGGTGTTCAGCAAATTGACTCATAAAACAGCCAATACTAAATCTGTTGAGGACTATTTTCAGCTGTGGATCAATACACATTTGATGCTCTGGTGAGTATTAATTGTACAAGGACAGTGTGTGGGATAAATCAAATAACTGTGTACTGTGATGAAGAACTCTTCCAGTTCAACAAGTTTGGGCAGTCTAATAGACAGTTTAATGCTGTTGTGTGTTAATAAAATAATGAAAGATATTGATGTCTTTAGGGTCAGATGATCAGGATTTTGCTTACTTTATCAATTTATTGCTGACTTTGTTCCTCAAAGCAAAAAAGGGCCTTTGCTTCAGACTTTATGTGGGCTACAATATTAGGTTCACCTGTATTCTCTATTTTGATTCACATTGAACTTTAACTTCCCAAATTGATTAGAAAGTTTACTAGTTTAACCCCTACCCTATTTATAGTTACTGAAGTAATTAAAAATATGACAACATTATATAGATTACATTGTTCTTACTCCTCAAGCAGCAACATTAAGATAGATCAGTATTCCAGATAGATCTATAGATCAGTAATCTATAGCATTATCCGAACTGGCCACTGCATTAGTTCAAAACAGCTTCTCATCATGGCCATTGTATCCTTCCTGCCTTATTCACAGAGACATTTGAATCAAGTTTTAGCTAGGTGTACTTACAATTTTTCTCAGTCGCTTTGGTATATTTCTCAAATCATCCTTGACATTTGCAAAACAGTAAGTGCATTTCTCAAAACAATTCAAACAAATAGCAAAACACCATGGATTACCTGCAAAAGCCAGTATCTTGCTCAAAGTCCTTAGTTCATCTCTCAAAAGTAAATTCATTGCAAAACAGAAAGAAAAGGCAGGACTGCATAGCACAAAGAAAAAACAAAAAAACATAAGTAGAAATGTGAACATAGGGGAAACTGTACATGCAGTGCTGTAGGAATTACAGTGAAGCGCAGTCTTCCTACACCTCCTGACGTTCCTGTCTGTTGGGCCTTCGTTAGAGAAAGTCAAGATTCACCGTGGAGCAATTTACCAATTCAGGACAGATTTAGAAAAAGGGTCTGATGGAAATGTACAGAAATATGAATGACATATTCTGAAAACATGTTCAACCATTTTGCATGTGAAGACTTATGCGATGAACTAATGCCTAAATGTTGTGGAGGGTGAGACTATTCAACAGAGACCCATTATAATACATGTTGATCAACATGACATAAGCCCTTGATAATGTAGGAAACAGCAGCGAATTGTACATAATCATTTGCATTGATGTAACAAAGCATTTGCAACATGTTTAAATAAATGAGAAACTGCTTTTTTGATGTGCACAAGTGACGAAAGTAGTTTTGAGAATTTCAATTCTGATCTGAGAAAATGTACCAAAGCGACTGAGAAAAACTGTAATCAACTAGGGACTCAGTTCATCATGTTTTTTTTATACAGCACAAAAGTTGAGTTGATAGATTATATTGAGCTGTTTTTCAGGGAGTTATTGTTTGGAGTGTTTATTGGACCTGATTAGTTGGTGGTGAGAGACACAAGTTAATGAGTCCTACTAAGTAAGCTCATAACCTCAATAGATCGATAGATAGATAGATAAATAAATAGATAGATCCTACTAAATATTTCATTGAAAAAATAAGTTTGCTAACATTTTGCTAGCTTTGACAAATGTTACACTCTGCTAGCAGTATTCTTTGTGCTGCTTGTAAACACTAGTGGCAGCTACAATGCATATTGTTGCTTGGGCTTCCATACTTGACTTTTTTTGCTCTCACTGTCTACATTTCGGTCTTATCATTAAATTTGCATGCTCGAGGATAGTGAACATAAAAACGTTTTGTCAGCCAAACAGGAGCAAGTTAGTATTGTCATTGGGAGGATGTTTGCATGCTAAAATTAACATTTATATCAAAGGAATCTTCTGACCCTTTAGGTGTGTGTATCAGGCAAGAAAAGTATGAAGGATGATAGTGACTACAAGCTGAAGACCTGAAGCTATTTTTTCCTCTTTGATGCTGTGATACACAAACTCTCTCAAGGTGTAAAAGGTCAAAATGAAATAAGTATGTTTCCTACCTTAGTCTTCTCCAGGACATCATCATAAAAACCTTTCCAGCCATGAAGAATTTTCTGTAATGCCTTGTAATGTTTTCGCTCCAGTAATTAGTTAGTAATTGGTCTGTGGAGAGAAGTGGGATGGTTTTGATGGATTATAGCACACCCAGTATCCCAATTACTCTGAGGGTTAACACTCATCTGATGGAAACCTCTAAAGCTGTTAAAATGTGTACAGCTGTATTCCAGGCTTTGGGCTCACATTACAAGGGAATCTGACACATCATTTTTGTTTCTCATCTTCATTGTACAAGGCCTGAAAGATAATAAAGAGTGAAAAAAAGGAGGGACATCAGGATATATTTAAAGGTTAAACTAAATATTTGATATCCCACTATCTACAGACATCTGTCACAGACAGCAAAGTTAGCATTGAAACAAATCCTAGCTAGCTAGCAGTACCATAAGTGGATAATTTGCATCTCTTCTATCATGTTGTGTAACATTATTGAACAGTAATGTTAGCTATAAATACTATACAGTGAATGCTTACATTATCTGTGGACTAGTTATTAAAAATGACGTTTTATCTTGAATATGCCACAATATCACCACAGATATTCACCAGCATTTGAACTTCCCATCCTGAGCATAGAATCTGGGTAAAAGTGGCTGCTTGAAAGGACAATGATGAAAAAGACAAAACTCTGTTGTTTTCGTTACTTTTCAAAGATAGCAAGACTAAATGAGTGGTCAGGTGAATCTGGACTCCCCTCAGCAAGCAGTCCTGGGTCAACGGCACGAGCACTGGCTCGCGCGTAAAGTGATAATATAGGACCTCTATAAGATCGCATCATTCCTCTGGCCAAAAATTAACCAGCTGAGAATGTTGTCACACTCAGACAGGGAGGCCGTACACGCTCATGCCCTCACTCTTCTGCAAGATATGCACGGTGCTACAGGTGCACGACGAGATGTCTAGACTCGAGACCCAGAGCTCTCCAGAGACGAGCGCGCTCATCCTCCGACCAAAAGAGCGAACTTTAAGGAGTGGGAAAATGTACAGCGAGCTGACTGGGAAGACGACGAGGTATCTCGCTACATTAAAACTGGTGGAAGATCAACAGCCATCCTCAAAACTTGTAAAATTAAAAGGCCAGACCAGTAATGAATAATGTCGGAGCAGTCGGGCTGTAAACCTAGGTCATTCGGGTTCGACCGGGTTCGGCCGAATTCCGTCGGGCTTGGGTCAGGTCCAGGTCAGGTCTAAATTTTAAGGCCCGACTACAGCTGTAGTACACATGGTCCACCAAAGGGCAAAGTTCAGAGTTCAAGTTTTAAAGGCCTTGTTGCAGTTAGGTGTTGAGTACTATTTTGCCTTGGATAACACATTAAATTGGCATACCGACCAAAAGAGACCACTGTGTAGTCCACTTGGAAGTTTATCGGTTTTGTCTGGATGTAATGGAAACTATTGCAAATCGGTTTTTTTCTTTTTTGATTTATTTGCAGATGAAAAGACAGTGGAACATAGAAATCCAAAGAGACTTGCGCCCATAATCCAAGGTAACAACTTCTTCACAACAGCTAGAATTAGCATTGAACAGTTTTTAACCAATGGTTATCACGCTGCTATTGGCTCAGAATTTACATCTTTTACAAATGAAGTATATCATGTATCATGTGAATATCAAAACTATCAAGTATTTCAGTGGTTGAATGCTAACTTTGGTTTTATAACCATAGCAAATTAAGTGCAGCTGCTTTAATTGTTTTCAAAGTTAATGAGGCTACAAGCAGTCAAATATAGACTACCTGAGAGCAATATTTATTAAACTTTTAAGGACACCTTTGGAGGTTTTCCTTAATTTACCTAGTGAAAGCTTTTAACCTAAATAAGTCTGTCAGCGCCAGACTTAAGGCAGGAGGTTTTCTTGCTTTTCCTGTTGAATAATCAGCGCAAAAATAACCTGCCAAGTTGACAGGTTGCTAGTAAATATTTCATGAAACCTGTCCAAGACAGAGCAGATTTTTGGAAAATGTTGGCTAAGCTTTAAACTTCCAGGTGCATCAGACTAGAGGGAAAAAGAGGACAGTGTATAGTGGGCACTGTTGTCAGGGGGTCCAATGAGGAAGCAGAATAAATAGCTGCAGACAAGATAAGAGGTCCCTAGAGAATGCCTATACAGGGCTCAGTATTTTGAGAGAAACTCTTGCATACTTTCATCAAATCAGTCACACACAGACACCTACACTAACACATTAAGTTTTAAGAACACAACAATAACAACTACAACAACTACAACAACAGGTGTGCAATCATCATTACAATACTCTCATATAAATCTCTGATTCACTGGTATTTGGTGTCACCATGAATGCAGAACTCTTCACATTATTCAATCAGTTGTCCATTTCACTGGTTTCTTTATTGTTGCTTTCAAGCATCAATTTTAAAAATATTAAACTCTATCATTAGAAGTCTATGTTAAATGTTGAATTCCATTAAATTAACATGTGATTAATTCATGCAAAATCATGTGATTGTCAGATTATTTGGGCACCACATGCAAAAAATTGTTTAAAAAATCATAAAGTTTTATGACGGCAAATGTGTTTTTTGACATAACATGTGAAATGTATTCCCTCGTGGGCATTGTGTGGCACTCAGTTTGCTTTTCTGTCGCTCTGTCCCTCCCTCTCTCTCGCCTCCTTCACCCTTTTATCCTCCTCCCCCTGCTGAGAGAAAGGGAGAGAAACCAGGAAGGCAGAGGCATTTCCAGCTATATGCGTGAGTGTGACTGTGCTCTTGTCAGAGCGTGTGTGAGGGCATGAGAGAGACACAGAGAAAGAGAGAGAAAGGCGTTTGGAAGTAAGAGAAGAGAGGGATTTTGCCAACCTGCCAAGGTCTTTGATGTCACTTTTTTGCCTTGAGGAAGACCTGACCTCTATCGCTCTGTGTGGAAAGTAACCTGGAAAAGCTCGAATGGAATATAACGGAAAACTCCACTCTGTTAAACAGCTGGAGCAACACCTCTCCTGCTGCTCCTGTGTGACAGAAAGAAGAGACTGGAGAAAAGAATGAATGAAACATCTGATTTGTTTTTACTTACCAAAGTGAAGAGGAGAAAGAAGCTTGTTTACGAAGAACACTCCGACAACAGGAGGAAGATTTCTACATTTATTCACATTGTTTTATCAGAGGGGAAGGCAAAAAACAGAGAGGAGATAGTAGGAGAGGAGATGAAAGGAAAGGGGGAGGAGAGAGTACAGAGCAAAGAGTAAAGCAGGACAGAATAGAGAGACCAGAGTGGGGAGGAAGAGGAGGACGAAGAAGAGGAGTAGAAGTGGAGGCAAAAGAGGAGTATAGAGGAGTAGACACGCTCCAGATGGGACCCCAGCATTAATGAAATGTAAGTGTAAACAGTGTGTTTGCATGTGCGTGTGGAGAGCATATCATATGATGCTGCAGCTGATGAAATTGATGCTGTCATTGATGATGAAGAAAATGTGAAATGTAGTTCTCAGACAGGGGACTCACTTTGCTGGATTATTCTTCGTCCATGTGCTTTTTCTTTCTCCTTTTTGACAAGCCCATCACTCTCCTGCTTTAATGCCCCTCGTCTGCTATTTCAGTTTTGTGTCATTCTGTGTGCATGTTGTGTTTCTCTGTCTCTCTTCTCTCTCCCCAGGTCATGTTAGATAGTAACGGTGCAACAGCGGAGTGAAAGGCCAGTGTCACAATGCATTAGCATCACACACACACTGAGGGGAAAATACGCTCAGAGTCTGATGAGTGCGTGTGGATGATATGTGCAGAGTGCCTGTAAATCTCCTGCATATCTTCTCCTTGTGTGTGTTTGTGTGTGTGTCCTATAACAGGCAAGGGAACCATGCTGTCCTCTTAACCTCATGCAGGAAAACATAGAGTCTTCATTGTGCCTCATAAGAATTTGGCCAGCCTGCACAGACAGAGGAGAATTAGGGTGAAGATGAGTCTATGAAAACTGAAGGATGGCAAAGCAATTTGCACTTACTGTGATGCATGTTGGATCTTGATTTGTAGCAGTAATAAGTATCACACCCAAGTTGGACTTTTGGAAAGTCTGCCTGGATAGTTTCTTCCTGACATTTGATGAGGCAATCAGTGAAACTGCAATACCAGTGAGGTTAATATGGAGTAACACCCAGCAACTTAGTTTGCCTAGTATAGCTTAACCCTCCTGTTATGTTTGTTTCTCTGGAACAGCAATAATGTTCCTGGGTCAATTTGACCCGGGGCATATTCAATTATCCAAAAGTGTCAGAACCCCCAAAAAATCCTGATACACATTTCTTTTTAATCTCATTATTAACTCCATTACTAACCATTTAAATCAATATAGTGATTTTCCATTGGTGTTCTTTAATTATCACAGATAATGGTTCAATGAGGATAACTCACTCGTTTTTCTTTAAAATTAATGTTAAAACTTGTTTTAATGTACGTTGGAAAGACCTACATATAACTACAATAGTTTTACATGACATAGATTTTTGTTTATTTTATTTTATATTTGGATTTTTTTTTTTTTTAATGAAGTGATGTTGAAAAATTAACATGACTCCTCTTCTGTCACATGCTGCCCAGATTTTTATGCTGCATTTAGCTGGTTTGGAAGACATATATTGCCTAAAATAGAATTTAAAAGGGTCAATTTGACCCGCAACATAACAGGAGGGTTACAGTCTTGAAACAGGGAAACAGCTAGCCGGTCTTCGTCCAAGAGTAACAAAATCCAACAACAAGTACCTTCAAAGCTCATCAGTTAGCATGTTATATGTACATTTATCAAAGCAGTTTTGTACATTAACCTATAATCTATAACATTAATCGAAGCAATGTTTGAATCTTTCAAAACTGCTTCTCACAATACTATTTTTACTGAGATATATTTATATTTGACGGCACAAGTTTTAGCTAGGTGCTACTATTATTATTAGCAACTCAGGTTATCCTGTTTGTATTTTTGTAAAGAGCTAAAATGTATAAAAGATAATTCACTATTTAACAGGAATTCATAGTCCAGGTAATTTATTTGATGTGGCTTGTCAATGATAGCCAGCAAACGGACTCAAGGAAGTCTATGCTCCCTGGCTGTATGGCATGTAACCTCCATAAAAAGTTCATACTTGTTGATCAAACATGTTGGTACTTACAAACAAGTAAAAAAAAAATCAGTATCACTGAGTTCAAATTAGATGATCTAAAGTAAGCTAAACTAAAGTAAGCTAAGTTAACTGGCTTCTGACTGAAGCTTCATGTTTATGTTTTTGTAGATAGATAGATAGATAGATAGATAGATAGATAGATAGATAGATAGATAGATAGATAGATAGATAGATAGATAGATAGATAGCGTTAAGGTGTATCTCAGTGTAAACGGCCCCTGTTGTCTAGACTGCTGGATGGTGTGAGTGGCTGTAATGAGCTGGCTGCAGGCCAAATGTCTCACACTAATGTCCTTACACAACTGTGATGTTCAGCCACCTGATAGTAAATTAAGTCAGGATTTTCCACTACATTTACCTGCTGTGACACTGATCTCTGTTCCATTCTGTTCATGTGCTCTCTGAATATTTTATAGAAGCAGTCACCTCATGGGGCTAGACCGATCAGAGTGGAATTAAAAATAAAAGAAGCTTTTAATATAACAAACTATCATCTGAGATGATGTGCTTTTTTGCTGTAACCTCAAATAGTCAGACCCAAAAGACAGAAAGTGAGAGAGCAGTAGAGAGAAGGGGCAGTCCCCCTTGTCCTGCAAGATTTACACACAACATCATAAAGTGCTCCTGACAGTCGGTGGAATTAGAATTGCTTGGAGGTTGTGTTATGTTTGGTTGTGTTCTGTTGCACTGAAGTATCATAAGACGTCTTGTCATGTTGTTTCCCTTTGCACTTATGTACTATTTAATGCCTCTCGTACAGCTCTTTTGTTAGTTTTGGAATAAAACTATCAATATGAGATGTGTTTTTTTATGTTAATGAGCCTGTGAGGATAAGACGTTGGATTGCTTGGTAGTGTCATCTCAGCCTGAATGTAAGGGTCAGGAGTACTGCTCTTTCTGTTACAGTTGGAGGTTTCATCGCAGAAAATATTCTCAGAAATTAGGCCAGTTTAGACTTCTCTGAGAGCATCATCTATTTTTTATTTGTTCAATCTTCAAACTTTTAAGCCATGCCTTCAGTTTTTGAAAGTATGAAAGCCTCCTGTATCGTGCTTCTTTCTACTCGTGCATGGGATTAACCCCAAGGCTTAAAGCCGTTTAATTTTTAAAGATTGTGTTTTCAGAGTATAATTTGTTTACAGTTGTTTGTTGTGAAGTCAGGTCTGTCCTAATGAAGTAATTAAGCCTGTTTTCAATCTTTAATAAAGGGTGTAATTAGAAGAAAGCTCATAAACGGACAGTGTGAACTCATCCACATGTAATGAGACGTGATCAGAGTTGCCATCTGGGGAAATCACAGAACATTCAGGAAATTAAAAACATATGAAGAGACAAAATCTGTGTCTTGATAACCTGCTTCACTCTGTATCTGTACTTTCATAAAATGATTAACACTCACATCCCCAGAGCTTAATTTTGTTCTTTCCAGAGTTTGACAAGAACATTACGAAACATTACAGAGGAATGTCAGTAATAAAAATGTTGCCAAGGGGCTTCATGAATTCTTTGTATAATCATTGAGTCACGCTTCCAGCACAGCTCACAGATTTTAATGTCACTCATGTGTGCAGATATTGCTCAACTCGATTGTTACAACTTAGCAGGCACAGATTGGACACATATTTTTATTTGTCTTTGACAGTGCAGTGTTTGCAATAATTTCAGCGTCAGTGAGCTCTGCAGGAGATTATGAAATAACCTTTCTTCTTGTTCTTGTTTTACTTACATTAATACTATTATAATAAACAATACATGGGCTACAATGAGTACAATTTTGAATAATCCATGATGAGAGGAGGGGTGTTTGAACAGCTGGACTCACTGATGCAGAGAGGTTTATTTCTGATTATATTATGCATCCACATGAACATGCATTACATATACAGTATGTAATAGTAAACATGCAAAGCCTCAAAGCTGAGTCACCTGTTAACAGTGCACACAGTGCAGGTAAAGCTGAGTGTAAGGTGCACTAAAGAACCTAAGACTTATGTCAGTGGTTTCCAACCACTTTGTTATGTGAGCTCAACAACAACAAATACAGTTTTAAACCACGTAAAATTGAGAGATGTCTTAAAAGTACAAAAAGGCAAAACGAATTAAGTTAAACTATTGTAAGGAAAGCTTAAAATACTACTGCATGTATGCAGTTTTTTCTTTTTGGTTGTAACTTGTCATTACTTTTAGTGTTGTAAGGAGAGTCTATGAGTTATGAAAGATTAGGTGAATGCAGATGTGTATTTAGCACAATGAGCCAAGGCTAAAATATGACAAATATTGTATAGTATACAATAAGAATATTTTGTCATGATTTTTATTACAAGAGAGTGTTTTCTTTATTCAGATTTACTGTATGGAGGGCTCCTGGACTAATAGTTTAGGCAATGTTATCATTCACAGGACACTTGCACACCATTAAGTCAAACTCTTAATGCATTGTGTTTTTGAAGAAAATTGACTCACGTAGGATGGAACACAAGGTAACCTTAATGGAGCAATTCCATAAGAAGTTTTCAATTAAAGTATTTTATGGTAGCCCTTAAATTAGCACATCAGGTTTGCAAAAAGCAGACAGAGTGGAGGCTCTTAGTGTTTCAACCCTCCTCTCCCTCTGTAGGATGGAGGATGATCCTGTATCCACTCGAAGACTTCACCCCTGTTTAGGTCTCACTATCATCAGACAGTCTAGACCTATGAAACTAAATAATTAAAGATATTGTAGTTCGATCTAAAATCTGATCCATAAGTAGATAACACACTTACAAAAAATGTATAATCCTGAGTGTGTCTCGGGGACTTCCAGCTGTCAGGGTGTGGGGCCACATGTCTAGACACAATACTGTATAAAATTGTTTTCCTCCATCTCTACCCTACATTTAACCTGAGTGCTGCAAATAAGTGTTGGCAATAAATGGTGTGGTATATGGCACCAGCGAACACAAAACAAAACACATCCAAGACCTGAGGCAAGATCAGGACAAGATGCCTAAAAATACCTTCATATTTTAATGATGACTTCACTAATGGGTTTGTCTAAACTGAGCTAAGGATGCAACTCTCTTGATGCCGTCATGTCTGGTTATTTATCAAGAGCCAAAGTAAAGTGCAATGTTTTTGTGCTACAAAGAGACACACTTACAGTCACTGAGCATTAAGAAATTAATAAGGGGACAGTGTTTATGTCCAACAGCAAGGTCAGCTCCATTTTGATCTGGGTGAGTCTACTGTACTTACAACCACAAACAGGAGTAACATGAGGTAGCTGATGGCTGTATGTTGCCACCTAGTGGTTGACTCTACATAAACAAACCAGTTCCTCACCTTTACTTGATTTATTTCTTTGATCAAAAAGAGAATTGATAACATCCTGTACTTTTCCTTTATGGTTTTCACCAGTAGCATGTTCAGATTTTTTTGAGTGGTGTGGCTGTGCTGTCCTGACTTATGCAGAGATGGCATGAAGTATTTGAACAAATAGCGTTTGTTTACCCTGTCTTTCTCTACTGGCCAGATTTTTGCCTTTAATGGATAGGACAGCTGAAGAGAGACAGGAAATGTGTGGAGTAGAGAGTGGGGGAAGATATGCAGCAAATTGGAGTTGAACCTGCAACTGCTGCGACAAGGACTATAGTCTCTGTACATGGGGCGCACGCTAAAAAAAAGCTAGGCTAATGGCGCCCACACTATTTATATGCTCTTCACTAATACATCATAAAAAACGACACAAACAATGAGAAAGCCTTTCTCACACTACACAGCAAGAGTTTGAAATGTTACACTTAAATTAAAGAGTACAAAAACTCTAAAGTCTTTTTGACAACTGTATTTTGAGTTTGCTATGAGGGATACCCAAGATGTTCATTTCTCACAGTCCATGGGCAGTATCTAGTTATGCTAGATTTGCAGGTTACATGCAAAAATCTGCATACACAAGCATAATTATTTACATATAGACACAGAGTGCCTTACACACACTGCATATAATTATATTTGGTATAAGTAATTCTTCTACTTTAACCATTGTCAACCTTTGTTTTTAATGTTGTTGTTGCTGCAGGGCAGGAGAGCCGAAACCAAATAATTTTAATCTCTTGTTTTTGTATATTGTGATGTAACATTATGGGAATAATCCTAAAAGGAAAATCTGTTCCTGTTTACTTCTGCTCTGTTTGAGAGACATAAAAACTCCTCTCTGCTGTCATGTATTGTCGCCTCCATTTCACACTCCTTCATTTCCAGACTCCTCAAGATTTAACTGGAAGTGATTTTATGCTGCATAGAATATTATTTGTGCTTTCGTTGTTGTTTATTCTTGTACCGCTCCCCGCAAAACAATATTTCATACATGTTTTGCTGGTGTTTGGCTGTGAATATTCAATGAGTACTTGTGCGGTTTTACATGGAGCAATGTCAGGCACTGGGCTGAAACTTTCAGCCCCTCTACCCCCCCAGTATCTACATGTTGACTCCAACTACAGGGTTAATATATTGTCTCATTGCAGATGAGACTGGAGCCTATGCCAAACACAAAAACAGTTTTTGGCTGATGCAATAAACATTTCAAACCGTTACTAATGTGAGTTGCCTGACTGAAATATGAATATTGGCATGCAAGCTATTTGAGTTTTCCAAGGCACAAATACCTTTACTTTTACACCCTGCAGGCTAACAGCTTAGACATGTTTATAACAGGGGGGAGGTGAGAAGTGAGGTGCAGATTAAGGGGTAAACTGTTAAACCTTCTAAAGCTCGGTATAATTTTCTGTGTTGGCAATGAGTGAAGTCAAACAATGGGTTGCAAACTAGAGAATAGAGCACTTCATTACTCCAACATGAGTCTGGATCATTTCAATGAGCAGGGTTGGTCCCCATACATCACTAAATAAGAAAGAAGGTGAATAATAGCCATATTGATATTATTTGTATTGAGAGAGAGCTTTTTATTTTAAATTTCTAGGAGGAAATCTACAGATAAAGACTGGGATTCATAAATTTAAACAGTGACTCATTCCTATTCCCTAATTCTCCCTCTCACCCATCTCCCTTTTTTCCATCACCTTACCTTTCCATTGTTTGTATCCTTCTATCTATCCTTACTCATGCCTTCTTTCCTCCACCCTTCAAACCTTTGGTCTAGGCTGGTTCATGAAGTATGAGCCTTGCTGACCTCTGGACAACACAACAAGCTCAACTCGCTGTGAAATCATGAGTGCTCCAACGACAGGAAGCCCAAATGTGGAGGTGGAGGTGGGCTCCAAGGAAATGGCAATGATCAGCAATATACTGGCAGCCTACACCTTTATTGCAGGTTGGTCAAATAAGAAATGTGTGCCATTTGTGATTGTGTAAGATCAAGCTGTAGTCAAAATAAAGAGAATAAAGGAGAACATTTCTGAGTTTATTAAGTTAGAAAATTTGTTTGAAAATTATAGCAAATGTGTGATAAAAGATGTGAAAATGTATGAGATTTTTAAGTGGAATAAGGAAAACCAGTGAGCCACACTGCTTCTAAATTTAGTGTAGCTTTTTCTTGGTGCCCAGCTTGTTTTTCCAGGTCAGGATTTCTTCAGTGTATTTGCAACGATGACATAAGTGGACGAGTATATTATATGGCAACAATGACAATGTTTCTAGTCCTAATATCACCCTGGTATTGGAGGACTGCTGAATATTTGGCAATAGGGTTTAGGTGTTAGAATCAATGTCAGGAGGGAAATTCATTTCTGAAGGACTAATCTGGACATGGAATCTTGTTGCAAATGTTTTGCCTGTGTAAAAGTAAAAAATTGGATGCTTTAATTTGAAAATTTTAAACAGATGAACAAAAGAAAGAATTCAGTAATTCTATTCAGTTATATATTCAGTTATTATATACAATCAGGCAGCAGCAGGACAACTTGCTTTCATGGTTCTACGTTTTTAGAGCAAGGCAACTGAACTGAACTGTCAAACTAACAATAACAACTGACAGTCAGGGGTGGATCCAAAGGGATGGCTGGGGTCGGCCTTGGCCCCCCCTTGAAATTTGATTGGCCACCACAATATTCTAAACTTTGGCTTAATCCTAAAATTGTCTATTTGCATTGTCAGAGGCAGGACTAAATTAAAAATATAAACACAGGTATGTGACATCTGTTAGGAGAAAAAATAGATAAAATAACTTAGATAAAAGTGCGGAGGAGCATAGGGAAGTCAGTATGCATTTAGCAATGTTAAAGGTCCAATTTAATGAATAAAACATTATTCATTGCCTGTACATAAACACCATAGTCATCCTCCAGCCTAGCATCTCTGATAATGTGGAAGCAAAAGGGCTCTGCATTGTTTCTATAGCCTACCTCCTGGGAAAACAGAGCTTCTACAAGAGGATTTGAATTTGCTCCTGTGGTGATGTAATGACAGGACAGTTTTGCATAGGCATGCATGCAAAAGTACTCCTATTCCTACTCCTGGAGCAATTCTGCCTCTCCCTACACTAATGTGGTTTTGCTTGGGTGTTGCTAAGTCAAGATGTCAAAGGTTAGATACAGACACACCAATTGCTTTGCAGCTGTTTTAAAAACAAAAGAAATATCTATACTGTCCCAACACCAGAGGACAGTGATTGCTTTTGATTTGAAGATGAGCTGGCTAAAGTTGGTGTTAATATTTTTTTGTTTCAGCCACTTCATCACAGACTGCTCCAACAACAAGGGCCGACCACATTAGATTAGACACAAAAGGCAAGAAAGTAGCAATAACACAACATTTGATATTTCACTCAGAAACATGCTGTTGTTACTGCGGCTGCAACGGTTGCCTGCTCCTGTTCGACGTCAGATTCTGGATCATATGTGTAGTGTACTATCACAGATTCCTCTGGAGCGCTCGCCATTATTTTTTTTGTTGTTTTTCCAGCTCTGTATCGATTCGCAGCTGTCTACACCCTCCAAAAGACAACTGAGACATGTTGCAAACAGGAAAAAACACCTTTATATGAGACCTTTGAAAATGTTGATTTATTTAAAATGTAATAACTTTATCCTCTATTGTCTCTTTAGACCAGCCTGAGAGGACAGCGCTGGTGTTTCTGGGCGGAGTCTGTGTTGGACTCCTTGTCACGCTCTGCGCCATAGTCTTTCAAATACACTGTCAAGCAGACTGTCACTATGGCAATAGTAAACATGCTCACCGCCGCCATAGACACCGGCATCATCACCGTCGCCATCATCACTGTCCACACCATCAGCCCATTGACAGTAACCCGGACAACATGGCTGTGGTACCCTCTGGAGGGGTAGGGCCTGCAGCGGACAGTGAATCAGAGGAATGGGACGAGACCTCTGACCTGTCTGCACGGAGACGCAGACGCTTCGAGAGAGCTCTGCTGAACGCCACTATGTTCACATCAGCTGAGGGTATCTCTTACTGACACATACCCAGGCCTACTATACATAATGAAACTTATAACTCATAAAACTAGGCCAGCACAGCAGAGTATAATTCACATTAAGAATCTGTGAAGTGAGCTAGCATTATTCATTATTGCAATATATATATAAATCCCAGTTTATATTTTTATCTGTTTTTCTCATCTTTTACACAATACCTAGGTTTCAACATGTTACTACTGAATCCAAAATAAATTGGTACCAGTTAAAGTGAGGGTAGCCGATAGTGAGCTTGAGCTTCTTTTGACTTCAACAAAATAATATACATGCATGGACATTATACTCAGGCCTGAGGCCTCTATCCAAAAGGTAAATCGTACACATGCTGAGCAAGAAAGCATTGACTGTTCATGAAAAAATAATTCTTGTTGTTTGAAATAAGTCCACACTTGTGAGATGTGTTTACTGCAGAGGTTACATTGCAATCATGATGACATTGTGATTATTACGCTTATGAATTAAACAGTGAAACAAGAGCCAGTGTGTCTCAGGGTGTGCACAAAAAGCAGAGGAGCTAAATTAAATTTTAATATTTCCCTGAATTACTCTTGATATTCCACACATTTCAGTGACAATGTTTAAATGTGAATGTTTTCTTGAACATTTTTGTGCTATTTGAGTTAGTTGATACTTAAAAATAGTGGGACAAATATATGTTTGGTAACAACATTTTGCATTAGGGCATGAATGACAACAGTTGAATCAATGTTTGCTGATTACAGTTTTGATCAAAAGTAGCTCTGCACATCATAGGCGTTTCTAGACCATCTTTGGGGGTGCTGAAGCACCTTTAAATTGAATCACAGCACCCCTAAAATATGAGAGATTTTTAATTTTTTTTTGCTGTATGTCTTTTTTAACAAGCTAGAAAAGTTTCAAAACCATACAGTACATGGTTGAAATGTAATATTTAACAACAAAAACAAAACAAACAAAACAAAACAAAAATACAGCAGCTCCACCGCGTTTTAAATTTTTCATATCAAATGAAAGTCCAAAAAAATAAATCCAATGTCAATTTTTGGTATTTTTGGTACTCACTATAGGGGGCTGGTTTACTCCAGAAACATACATACTGTTTATGTATATGTTGAGGAGCTGCTGTATCAAAATTAGGTGGCTTTCCCCAGACAGTAGGGTTGCCATATGTTTCTTTTATGATTCCAATCCGTTTCTCTTTTCCTGTGGCTCAGCATTTAAATAACCTTTATCAGATTTGATGGTTTAGTCACAGACGTTCCCAAAAAGTGTTGTACTTTGAATCAAACACATTGAATTCAGCTTCTGAACTGAAAATACTTAAAACATTTCTGCACACAGAGAAGGAACAAGCTACATTTACTTAAAGGGCTTTGAATTATACTATGTTATTGGTGCTTGAACATAAATTAAATTTACTAATTTTAAGTCATCACATTAACAGTCCAAATTAAGTGTTTGGACAGCACATATTTAAGCGTTATTAGATTATGCTTTGTAGTAGTGTAGTGATCTTTTGTGTAAAATGGAATAGCAAACATCATACAAGCAGAGGCTAACGTTTCAGAACAGTGAAAGATAGGATAAAGTACAAAAAACATTTTCTTATAAAATGTTTGTTAAACAATTCTTTAAATAAGATGAATTTTACTCCTTGAACTCTTCATTCTGATGTTTCAGTGTTGCCTGATAAATTGTCAGTACACATTTATACACTTTTCTGTTTCTGAGCTCTGCTGTCATGCACACCCACACACACATGATAATCCTTTAAACATAGAAAGTCCTCTCCATAATTGATGGTTATGTGAATGGACGCTGTATGAGCCTGATTTTACTCTCTATTTGTGTGTGTGTATGCAGAGCTGGACCGGGCCCAGCGGCTAGAGGAGCGTGAAAGGATTCTCCGAGAGATCTGGATGAACGGCCAGCCAGACATCAGCACAGTCACCCAGAGCCTCAACAGATATTACTGACACAGACACAAAACAGGCAGGATGTGAGGAGGACATGAAGATGGGTAAAAGATACATCAAGGTGAACTAATGGGACAAACACTGGATGAAATGAGCAGAAACTGAGTGCCATGGAAAGAACAAGCTGTCCGTCGCCTCATCTTTGTGAACAACAGCAGCAACATGTGAGACCTTATGGCTCAGTCATCTAAGGCAGGATGATACAGGGGAAGAGGAATGTCTTCATGACCGGAAAAGACAACAAATAAAGACACAACAGACATACGAACTGCAGACTACAGTGCAATACGTGACTACTGACATGAAACTGATGGTGAAAAACTGTACGATGGATTTTCTATCTATTTAACAGGTGCTTTAACATGAAGCAAGTACAGGAATTGTAGTGGATGCAATACTTCACATATTCATGAATCTATTCATTCATAAAAAGGTGAAAATGTGTTGTAACTTTTATTTAGGTTACACAGATTACACAGAACAATCGAACAGACAAAACGGTTAGCATAATGCTATGGTAGATTTACTATTGATACTATAAAAGGATTGAAGATGCGTCAAAACCTCTTCACCGTTTGTACAAAGTGATGCCAACATACTATTTGGTGCATTTTAGGCATTTGCAGTCAGCACAGTAAGCATCTGCTATTGGAGCTGCAGTATATAACCAAAACACATTTAATTTACAGATAAAGCAGCAAAGATCCCTGAGGAGAGAAGTCTCTCATCTAGTCTGCTTCTCTGGTGCTCACAGAATTGCAGGACCCTGCATTTGTCAACAGAGCGGTCAATGGCATTTTACCCCTTTTATAGCATTGAATTATCTAAGTGGGAAAACGAATGATCAGGATAAAAAACTTACTTTAATGAAACTATGCCTGAGAAAAATGATTTGACTTGTATTTTTAATTTATAGTTTTATCCATGTCCCATCTGTTTAACATGGAGGAGGCAAGGTTTATGACATATACTGCAGCCAGTCAGTAGGGGGAACTCTAAATCTTTTGGCTTTACTTTTTGGTACTGTCGTGTTGTCTATCTTTTTAGACAGTATATGGAATTCATACATACTGGTGCTATTTCTGCTGTTATTCAGCATCTGTAGGTACAGTGAATGCACACAAATGGCTGTGGTTGTAAAGCCTGACAAATCCTGTGGTTGTTGCACCAAAGGACAGCAGTCATTGTGTTTAGGGGATTATACTGAATTTGTTTGACTTGTGGTGATGAGATTAAAAAAATGAATAAACTTATTTGTTTCTGTACATGTTATTGTGTTAAGTCCCTTATTAAAATGAAACACACTGGCTCACATTGATCTTGTGTCACTGAACATTTGTTCATTATGTGTGTCATCTACTAGGAGGATCTGTGGAGTTTAAAGATATGTACAGCTCATAGAAGAAGTCAGGCTTCCCCCTGGTGGACATTCGGTGCCCCCACTCATTAGACCAGCCCTCTTCTCTTGTTTTCTACACACATTTTTTAAAGCGAGAGGATGAAATTCATGACAATAAATATACGAAAATATCAACATGACTTTTGTGTATCGCACTGACCGCCTTTTTCTTCTGAAGCAAAAAACTTGAAAAGTGAACATTTTCTTAAAAAGCAAAAAACATAAAAAAGTGTTTTTTTTTTCTTCTGAAGCAGAGAAACATGAAAAAGCAAAACATTTTCTTCAGAAGCGAAAAAAGTTTTTCTTCAAAATTAAAAAACATTACGAGTGAATATTTTTCTTCCAAAGTGAAAAACATACAAAAGTGTTTTTTTTCTTTTAAGCAAAAACCTTGAAAAGTGAAAAAAATGTCTTCCAAAGAGAAAAAAACTTGAAAAAAAAGTGTAAAAAACATGAAAAAGTGATTTTTTTATCTTCTGAAGCAAAAAACCTAGAAAAAAAAGATTGTGTTGAGACAGATAGTGGTAGTTGTTTCAGCAGCTGGAGTCTGGCACTTCGACAGCAGTAGGACTCAGAGGAACCTACAAGACAAGGGAGCTCAAGGACTCCCAGAAAGGTATGGTAAGTAACTTTAATGGGACAGGAAGAGTTAAAGTGATGGCAGACAGAGACAGAGAGAGAGGAGTAATAAATGATATGTAATGACAGAAATCTTTACTCCAATTAAATAAAATCAACGTGAGAAGTATCTGCATGCTTAATCATAACTGCATAGAAAAAAAGTTGATGTTCTGTATACGGGTAGTTTTCATGACAGTTTCCACTCTTTACAGGGGGACAGTTTGTATATTTCATGTCTTCACATTCCAAAAAAGACACACAATGGATCACAGGATATTTTATATTTTTATTACATACTTGGAAATAAATTACATTAAATATGTACCCCTCTTCTCCAGAATATTACAATAATTATAAAACTTAAATAAGTGTTCATGTAGAAAAATCATTTCTATCCATTTCCAGTCCCATTCAAATCCTCACAGCTGTAATCCCTTCAAATAACCAATTACAAAACTTCAAGAATGTAAGTTAATTCCTTACTGCGGCCTCACAAATAAAGCTTTCTGTTCACTACAAACATTACATGTCTTCTTGATAGTCATGCTTCATGTCCTCTATTCAAATCTAATCATTTTTGTGCGGTGCCAACATCAGAGAATAAAAGCCAGATCACTTTGGCTTAGAAAATAAGAAAGTGAAACCCAAAACCCTTTTAAAAGTAATCAAATGTAAAGAGAAAGACTGTGTTTCTTTGGTGATTTGCTTTTAGTAATAAATGCAACAGAGATCTATTAGAAAAAGTGTCTTGGTTCTTGGTTTTCTTCATGAATTTGAAACTGTGGTCTGTTGTGAATAATTTCATAATTAATTTCTTTAGAAATCATTTACTATCGTTCATTTCCAAAGCAAAAATATGTACTCGTTAGTTCTATGATAGTTGCAGATATCATTTATACTTAAACTACAGCAAATTAATTATAACTATGTAACACAATAAGACATTACATTAACAGTAACTGACATTCGTTTCTTCAGATGGTGGGGGGAAGATGAGGACAGAGCTCCACCCTGCTGAGGTAGCCATGGTCACCAAAGGGGTGGACTATGATGTAGAATTAGGCAGAAGGCTTCTACATACATTTGTGTTTAATCAGGTATGCTGAATTCAGGATGAGCATCCAGTATGTGTCACAACCACAAACTCATCCTCATGCAGCTTCCCTAAGTCTTAAGAGGAATTTACTGTTGAAGTTCTGATATCAGTGGGCGTGTAAAGATATGGTCCATTCCCCCAAAATGGAGGTTTATAGCTGCCGTTGTCCTCATTCGTGGAATCGACACTGCATGTAAGTCTCATCTGAAGCAGTGTAGGCAAACTTTTGGTAGAAGGCTACATTTCTGGGTGCGCATTCCAGTGTGATTTTATAACAGTTCAGTTTTTCGCTGAGGAGAGTGAGGGTTGAGACTAACCTGTGGGGACAGAAAATACAGCAAGAGTTAAAAATAAAAGAAAAACAACTTAGCCTCTTGTATTTATGCATTTCATTGTCAGACATACAAGGTCTTTAATATAAAAAAAGAACAAAATGTCTTTGTGTCAGACTCCTGCAGGTTCACTCACAGTTTGCCCAGCTGTTTCCCCCTGCACACGTCGCTAACTACGACCTCCTCCACTCGGCCCCTCTGCAAACATCACATCAGAGAGGGTCTTTATTTCACTAATATATCTTTCAGTCAAGACCAATCAATATGTTTCTGTGCTATGCAGTCATAAAGGTAGCCTGATTTGATTTATGATGTAATGCTTTTACCACCGTTCTAATAACCACCACATCAATGAGTAACATATTTATGGCATTAGTCTTTGGAAGAAATGCAGACTTAAGTTTAAATTGTTTCCATTGTGAAATATGCACAAGTAGATTACCTTAGCACAGGAGTGGATGAATTTGTGTTCTGTGATCAATGTTGCGGTGGCAACAATCTGTCCCAGAATTTTATCCTCCACAACAACTACGTAGTAGTCTCCCGTCGCCTTCATATGCTCAAACTTTTCTGAAAGTTAACCGAAAAAATACATTAGGTCAAAGTTTTGTATTTAAAGTTGATTCCTTGGATAGGGAGGGAAGTATTTCTCTTCTTATTACTGAGGGATCTGAGAGGTGGGCCACTTTTGGATTGTAAATAATTTTGTATTAGTGGTAGGAGCTCTGTAAATTGCCATCAGAATCTCACTTTTGTCTAGTATAAAAGCAGTATAATGATAAGCCCGACTTACTTGTGAACTGCTCAGGTGTAACTTCACCTGTCTGAGTGAGTTGAGATAAAACTTTAAAGAACCCTGAAACAGAAACAAAAACAAGGATGAAAATGAGAGCTTCATTTTTTTTCAAAATCCAATGAACAAAAACAAAGTGGTTCTCAGATTCATTGCATCTTGAGAGTACTCAGACCACAATACAATATTAATTCCATCTCTGACTCACCCCGGTTATAGTCTGCCATACAGAGTGGCCGGAGCACCAGGCCTTCCCCTGGGCTGGACGGGGAGAGCGGGGGAGAAAAGGAGACAGTGTTACTACTCCAGTCCAGCTCCTGAAGCAGGGAGGGCTCAAAAAGAGGAGTCTCGTCCAGCAGCATTCCTCAAGCTGTTCATAAGAGACACACACACATTCACACAAACAGGTAAGTCCACTGACATTTACACACCCAGAAATGTATGAATGCTTAATACAAAAATGATACCTTACTAAATCACAAAGTTTTTTCTAATCTGTGTAACATTTTGTTTCAGCACAGATAGTTTAAATGGTCGCATCTTGTCATCTTGGATTTATGTTTGTTCTAGCACAGAACTTTGACCTGACAAATACAATTTGCCTTGGTGATCCAGAAGCAAGTTGGCATATAAATTAACATGTATTCAATTAGTTATAAACGCAGACATGTGATACATTAGCAGTGGTGGACAAAGTACACGTCTTCATTACTTAAGTCAAAGTATAGATACCCCAGTTCAAATATTACTTCAATACAAGTGAAAGTTGTTCTGTCAAATTATTACTTGAGTTAAAGTGCTGAAGTACTTCCTTTTAAAAATACTCTAGTATTCAAAGTACTTCTTAAAAAATCTCAAAACTTTGTATTTTCAAAGTACATAAGTAAAGTCAAGAATACATAGAAGTACATTTCTTACATCATGTTTATCTAGAAACCATTACTTTAAATCTCTAAAACTATACCATGGAGAAAAAACAGCAACTAAGTTACTCCAAGCACAGACAACTTAGTTTGAAATGTTCATTTGGAATTAAATAAATGTTACGTAGCTCAACACTTTCTCAGGTTGGACAGTGAATGTTTGTGTGTTTGAGTAGAGTGAGAATCAGGGAGAACATTTCAAACGATGCGTATCATTCTTCATTTCAAAAACCTCTAACACAGGTTGAAGATATGACCATGGGTGCTCAGGTGGAGAATTATAGCCACCATTACCACCTCTAAATGAACTGCCTGATCTGAGTGAAATTTGCATCTGTGTTTGCTCCAAAAATTCATGAGCTGACTTAAAAGCTAAAGTAGTGAGTAACTAGAGCATTGATAGAAATGTAGTGGAGAAAAAAAGTACAATAATTGTCTTCTGAATGTAGTGGAGTAAAAGTAATAAGTACCCCCCCAAAAATAATACTCAAGTAAAGTACAGATACTCAAAAATGTACTTAAGTATACAAGTAAATTTACTTTGTTACTGTCCACCACTGTACAGTAGTCTAAATAATGCCTCTTCCAGGATTTGGTTCAGGATGTTACATGAGAGGATCCCGTTCACATGGCTAGGTAAACAGGTAACAATGCAGCTGATAGTGGCGTTGACACCCGCCTTTTTGAATAGTTATTCTTTATATAAGTGATATATATAAAGATATTATTATATTATTAAGATATATTAGTTAGATTTAAACCCATTAAAGTAGTCGAGCAAAACGCGTCTCTAAATCTTGTTACCATGGTCGCAAAATACAACCACACTGTACTGATGTCATCATTTCCCGACCACAGTAACAATAACCATATAAAACTCTGTTTATGGGCCTGTAAAAACTCAAGACGACAGATCATTCCCCTGTAGAGGACCGTGTGACATTTCATCAATCTCTTCATGATGACAAAGTACAACAAAACTATGTTATAACGCCAACAGTGTTCATGCAGGTTAACAGCAAACCATTAGTACTGTGACAGCTAACTAACTCACTAGCTATACATGTATATGTTTTTGTCTTTTCAGAAGTCTAGTTAAATAGCCACCTGAGACCAGATTCAACCAATCCGCCCATGTAGAGTAGGATCTGAAGCCCACACTTCACTATGAATATCAGCTGTTTGCTATGCTAAGTAGCAAGCTTGCTAGCTAGCTGTCAACTACTTGAACTACTCACCGGTTGAAAGACGCACAAGAAGAGATAGTCAAAGTTAATCCCGACACAGAGGTATCGTATGATGACAACTGGGAAGTTTGACTAGTTATGAATGAGGTTGGGCTTCATCATTAGACTGTACAACGTGGGTGTTTCCCTATGGTGTTTCCGCCTGGCATGAGTCCTCCTGTATGACGTGGCAGAGACGCAGGACGTAAGGGGCGCAGCCTAATGACGTCAATGGATCATTATATTTTCACATCTTAATATAAAATACAAAGAAACCATTTTAACACTCCTGTTGTGTTGTGGGGTCAAATTGAAGTTTAATTCAATTCTATTTTAGGCAATGTGTTCAAACCAGCTAACTGCAGCAATAACATCTAGGCAGCATGTGACAGAAGAGGTGTCTCATGTTAATTTATCAACATCACTTCATAAAAATAAAGAAGATCAAACTCTTAAATAAAATAAACAAAAATCTATGTCATGTAAAACAATTGTATTCATATTTAGGGCTTTCCAATGTACATTAAAAAAAAGTTTTAACATGAATTTTACAGAAAAACGAGTGAGTTGTCCTCATTGAACCATGATCTGTGAGAATTAAAGAACACCAATGCACTAAATCTTGGTTTGAATGGTTAGTAATGGAGTTAAACATGTGATTTGAAAAACGTGTATTGGGATTTTTTTGGGTTCTGACACTTTTGGATAATTAAATATGCCCCGGGTCAAATTGACCCAGGAACATTATTGCTGTTCCAGAGAAACTAACATAACAGGAGGGTTAATATCATAATGAAAGACAGAGTCCAGTCTAACAAGTGTATGTTTGGTGAAGATATTAAAACTAGCCATCATTTATTTTTTACAGTGTATTTACTCTGAAGCTTTCTAACGGGATGTACTCGGCCAGCTTCACCCCAAATGGTCACCCCCCAAAAAAGAATCTCCTAAAAGAACCTCTCTCAAAAGGATATCACTTAAGGACTTACCAGGAACAATAACATTACCGAAAATTAAAGACTTTTTTTCTCATTACAGATAACTTAGAGTTTGTCTGATAGAAAGACAATTAAAGTCATAGAAACAAGGAGGCAAAGAAACTTCTTAGCAATGTAGAATAAAACATTTTATAAACCCCTGCTCTTTAAATTAACTGTTACGTCATCAATATTATTTAAATGTCTCTCTTTTCCTTACCGTCTTGCCTTTCTTTTTTACACATTTTAAGATGTCATATGTTTTTATTAGCAAAGGGAGAAAATTGAGCGACTCCAGTCAGCCAATCAGATTGATTCTTTCTGATTTAGACTGGGTTTGAACTGGTTTTATCACATCAACTGCATGAAACAGTTTTCACATTAGTCAGTCTATCACACTCAGGCACACACACACATTTATTGGACTGATAAGCTCAAAGGTCCAGTGTAAAAAAAAAATGCTCATAGTGTTCTGTCTGCAGCCGCCTCTGCATTTGTGACGTAGATAAAATTGGACATAGTTAGGTCGTAGCAGAAGTTGGCTCATCTCAAAAAGAAAGACTAGATAAAACTATATTTTGTTAAAAAGCTGTAGAAGCTCTGTTTATTGAGTCGTTTGTATCGTATTAACATATTTTACAAAAATCTAGATTTACAGAAATTATTCATAACCGAACCATTCTTGATTTAGGCACAAAATACAGGGAAGCTCAGTCCAAAAAAATCTTTCAGTTTTGATTGAATAAGTGATGGTTATGAAAGATAAGCCATGAATAGGAAAATATATAATGGAAATTAAGTTGTTAAATAACTGGTGAAAAACATGAGATGGGAAACAAGTTGTCCCTTTTTTTTTTTTTTTTTTTTTGCATTATGACAAAATGGAATACTAAAACTAAGTCTTCTATTTTTAAAACATCCTCAAATGAAGTTTGAACAATAAAATAAACATGAGATCACAACAATTCAGTTTTCAGTGGAAGTTTGTTGGCTGCTCTTTGGGATAAAAGAAACAAAAGCACTTGTCTAGATTCATGCATGTCTCACCCACATTATCCTTGCATTGAAAAGACAAGTACTAAAACAATAACAGAGTCTCTGTATGTTATGATTGTAGATATGCCTCAACTTATTACTGATTCAATGAAAGTTGGGCCCATTCTATGTTCTATGTTGGTTTAAAGATCTTTGAACATAGGACGACTATTTCATAGCTGGTATTATTTTTGATTTAAATGTCCTCAATGAGAGTAAGCAATATAAAAAAAGGATGGGCACAGATCATAAAGACCATTGAGCTCATTATTATTGGAAAATTATATTCTTGATCACGTCAATATGGTCATAAAAAGAAGGTAGTTGAAGAGAGACCAGGAGGATGACACCTGATTGTAATCGTATAAAATGTAATACATCTCCTTTGTTGCCTGTGCATCTCAAGGGAACATTATAAACTTTGACATGCACACTTCCCCTCTTGTTAAATAACAAAATGCAAACTGTTTGCAATGGGTGGTATAACACATTAAATACAGAGCAACCCCATGTGGTTCAGAAACACTTTGTTTGCAGCATTACTTTGATAGAAACATTCATATTTGACAGAAAGGCTGAACAATACTAAAGTGACATTCTCTTACTCCAAGGTAAGAAATAAAAACCTGTTGGATTTTTTTGCCTACACTTACTTCACAGTTAAAACGCCTAAAATAATAACACATCAGATGAGTGTCTTCATCCAAAATATGTAACTTTCCATTATGAGTAGAAGAAATGAAAAGCAAAACGTCTTGATAAAAGAAAACATAAAAGACCCAAAAAGCTCTACCTAGATCTGAAACCTTCAAAACCCCTCTGAATGCAAAGCATGCTTTTCTAAAAGCCAGTCCCAGTAATGGCAGATACTGACCCCCCCTGAAGCTGGTGGTTGCAATGTGTGGCACACGAATAAAGGGGTGATGCAACCTTGCATTTCTTGACCTGCAGCCAACAATTTATATGATGCTCCAAATACTCCATTACCAATACCTTTCACAGTAGTCCCACTTTATTTAGGCAGCCTGAAACAGTCCAAAGGCCATGTTTGCTATGCTTTTTAATATTGTTTTAAAGAGTTAATGACCACTGACTGTACACCAAATGGAAGAAGGGGGTTTTAGCAAATAGCTCTGTTGCCGATTCTCTTGCTAAAGCTCATCTGTGTCTCAGGGTGCTGGGTCATGTTGACTCTGCATGCGTCTCTCTGCAGCTGCTGCCATGGTTCTACGTCTCAGCACAGTCAAGTCCAACTCAGGAATAATGTCCTCCTCCAGTCCGGGCAAATCCTCATCCATGTCCTCTGGACTCTTGTTCAGATATTTCCTAAAGGAAGTGATGAACAATGTATGATCATGGCAACAGAAAATGTAAGATAATTGGTAAAACAAATGCAGTCATGAATCTCTACTATTATTATCATCAAATGTTTCAAAGTAAAACTCACTAATTGTTTGTTATGTATGGCTGAGCCTTTTAGCTGTCCTGGCAGCCAAGCAAAGAAGACCTCCTTTAAACATGTTATTAGCTCAGCCTTGGTTCAAAGACTGATTTCTGTGTAGAAAGGTCTATTTTGATGCAAACAAAGCTGGGCAACGATGCAAAATCAACCCATTGGAGTCACGCTTCAGATCTCAAAAAATGTTGCTTGTTTTCAGCATAGCATCTCTTCAAAATAAGAAACAGATTCACATGCTTTTACATGAGGCAGAAAACAAACAGCAGTGTACAAACCTGCGTGCTTGCTGGATCATCTCTTCTTTTCTCTGCTTTAACATCTTTTGCCTCTCCTCAGCTGACTTTGAGAAGCGCCCTCCTCTGACCTCCATGTTGTCCACCTCACTGAGTCCCTGCTCGTCTACTCCACTTGTCCCTGGCTGCTCATCTGATGCAGGGTTTACCTGTAGGGGTGCACGCTCTATGGCCTAGGGAGAAACAAATACTTAAAGTGACAAGGTTGTTGCATTAACCCCTCAAGATAAACCTTAAGAAGTAATCGACTCAAAGAGATGCAAGAAGCACAGACACAAAAAACATTGTAGAGTCAAAACCTAGTTATTTCCAACAGAGGTCTCAATATAATCATGAAAAATAGCCCCACTGTCAATCCCCATGTTGATTTACATACCTGTGTGGGGAAAGGCACCTGAATGCGTCCCTCCAGGATGTTGTCAGTGGTGACCTCAACTGAGCGGGTCAGCTGCAGGTCCTGCATTACCAGGTAGGAGGGAACCTGAGGGAACATCTCCTGGATCTGATGGGCCTGATGATCAGAGGATAAATCAAGAGCAAAGAGAGCAACAGAAAAGTTGTTAAGAAAATGCTATTTAATGTTCAGCACTATCGAAGTCAACAACAGGGTAAACAAAGACTCACCATGGCCATGAGCTGGGAGTTGTTGGCCTGTGCGATGCCTAAGATGTTGGTGGTGTGCATCACTTCCACGGAGAAACTGGGCAGCCAGCTAGCAATGCGGGACCCTGTAGGCGATGTATGGATTTTAGAATTTACTGTATCACCAAGTCTGTCTGATGTAATTATACTCCACTACCACGTCTTCTCTCTTAGACCTACCATCAAAGTGGAAGAAGTGATTGTGTTGGTTGATATGAGGCCTGGCATCTGCGGCAGCTCCTACAGCGCCAATGTTGTCTTCCCCGCCTTGCTCCTGGCCTCTCGCCTGGCCCCCATCCCCATTGATGTTCAGTGATTTCCTACATGTTGGACATGATGTGTCCTGCTCCAGCCATGAGCGTAAACACGAGCTAGAAATACACATTACATCATTTATAACTGTTATCATGTTGTTCCTCTGTCCAAAAGGCTGACATTCATTTCAAATAGGAAGTCCAAACGGGAATCGTAAATATCAAACATGTTCGATATTAAGATTCCAGAAGAAGCCATATTGCTGCTGTCGAGCGATTGTGACATAAAGAGGCGGGCTTTGAGCCTCCAAACCAACAGTTACAGTGTTCCCGCATGTCAATCAAGTCAGCTGTGCCTCTCATTGGAAGACTCGTAATCTAAATATCTTTGAAATTGCAGCGTTAGAAAAAAATTCACCCCCCGTACAGTGCGTGCCGATCGAAAAATGAGCTATCCAGACTACACTAGTCTTTTGTACCAGGCTGTAAACATGTTTATTTCTGCAGTAAAGATCGCCTTTTTCCCATTCATGTGTATGTGACTTCCGGTACTTCCGGAGCCAGCCTAAGCGGATCCTCGATGAACTGCATTTTTTAGCACTTCCACATTGGACTCATACTTTTAGACCAGAGGTTGCCGCTTGGCTCTAACTCGATCAGGGGTAGTAAGATTGTCATATGGAGACGATACACTTGAGAATTATTTGGACAAATAGTTGGTTACCACAAGCCTTGAATCAGGTCAGGCTCTCTCCCCGTTCTTTGGGGGTGGCGAATCACGTCCAAAATCTGGCCTACAATTTTCTAGTGTGTGGCAAGCCTCACAAACCTTAAACGAACCCTCAACAAAGTGTTTCTGTCTACACTATATCAATCTGTTACCTATTGTCCCGTGGACAGATAAATCCAAAACAAAATCTATATTTTGGTACAAATATTATGTAGGGAATCAACTCCTGCTGATTCAGAAAACACCTTACTTGTGGAAAAGATGGCCACAGGGTAATTTGCGAGCTGTCAACATGGTATCCCAGCAGATAGCACAGTCATCGTCATTAGCTGCCAGCTCTTCTGCCGTAGCAACAGCAAATCTGTACAAAGAAATAAAAAAAAATGTATGAAAATTATGGAAACTATTAAAAGTAGAAAGAAAAAAAACCCAAACATAAGGTAATATTATCACCTGGCCTCCATGTTGTTGATGACACGAAGGTAGTTCTTGTGACGCCGTACACGGCGCTGAACCTCATGGAAGAGATACCGCAGCTGCATGAAGATGACCAAGCTTGCCATGGATAGCCAGATGTTGCCAAAAAGCTGATGAGAAACATTTGGAGAAGTTAGAAATCAGGTGAGCAAACTAAAACACAGAAACATCACATGGCCAACTCCCTATGTATCTTACCAGCATATGGATGTGGTGCATGAGGTCCAGGAAGAGCATAGCCAGCTCCATGATAAAGTCGGTGTAGTATACATATGTTCCCTTGCTCTCCCAGGTCCCTGGATGGTTCAGATCCCAGAGATGTATGGAGTAACTGTGAGGGGAAATGCATGCTTGGTTTAAAACAATCGATAATCATATGTAAACACACCTTAACTAAAACACAGGTGAGAAACATTTTTGAACCGAGGATTTCACTGAACAGCCACAGAACATTTCCTGACGACAGTTTACAAGTTTATATTCACGGCTAAAGCTCTATCTTGTAAGAGTTGTTTCTCCTGCTTGTGTAATCATATCCACCCTCTTCTGGACAAAGAAGCCTTTCATACTTGTGCTAATGTAACTGTAGCCCCTGAATCTAAGTCCAAACCCGCAATGTCAGTTAGACAACTGCAGATTGTGCTTGTACAAGGACGCTTTAAAGTGACTTACCGCATAATGACATGCCCGGTGCGTACTGTCACCAGCAGACACTGAAGAAAAAAAGTAAGCAGGGGAAAATGATGTCATTCTTTCTCTGTACTTCACAAATAACATAACCTAACATATGAGAGAAAAAGTGTGTTGTTTTTTTCCTTCCAAATTTACCTGATGCCACATGTTCTGTGTTTTAAATGGTACAAAGATTACTTTAATAAAAGACTAAACTTTCCCCTGTTGTTCATTTTAAACAGTGGGGAATTAGTTAAAATTGAATCTTGGACATTCAGACCTGATGACCCTGATGTTCTAATTTCTAATGAAGTATTGGTTAGTGCTCTCTGAGATCACTGATTTATCCAGCTCCATTTAAGACATCACCGTGACATAACAAACTACAAATCTTCATTATCAGGCCTTCATTTTCATAAAGCTGTGGCTACATGCTCTCACCTCTGCTCCCATAAAAGAGAGCGTGTGCATGCCATGGGAAGCTCCAAGAAGACCACAGACCACAGCCAGGCCGCAGCAGTCCAGGAGCAGGGAGACCAGCAGACAAAGCACTCGCACATGGCTGTTCATGGGAGTGGAGGGTGAGAAAGACAGCTGTGGGAAAAAAGAAATGTACATAATTAGTGGATTATGAGAGCATGGGAACAAAAAAATGTAGAGAGAGTATGGAGTTGATTAACCATCGGGAAAATCGACAACAATAAAAACCTTCATAAAGACGCTTGTGAAACATGAAACTATGCAACATGGAATATAAAACGGAAAGAGAAAATCCTTTAACTGAATAAATTACTGAGACAACAAAGAACAGAGTTTATTTCTGTAAAAATGTAGAGAGAGTCTGGATGTCTAAAGGGAAAAATCATTTCAGATGTCCGTAATGTCATTCTGAACATCCTAAATGAAAAGTATAATTGGTAACAACTGGACTATACTGTAGATATCTGAAATGAGAGTTTTTTGTAGGAAGATTTCCTTCATAAATATCCAGAATCCTAGATAGGAAAAATAAAGTTGATGGCATCTGAAATGAAAATGCTGGGTAGGAAGAATGACACTGTGGATTTATTTTTACTGTTGAGAATACAGTGCTATGGTAAAACAGCACAATGCTATGGATTTCCACAACATAATAAGTGTTATTCTTATCTTTATTCAAAAAATGTTTGCTGCTCTCTCTCTCTCTCTCTCTCTCTCTCTCTCTCTCTCTCCCACTCTCTCTCTCTCTCTCTCTCTCTCTCTCCCTCTCTCCCACTCTCTCTCTCTCCCACTCTCTCACTCTCTCTCTTTCTCACTCTCTCCCACTCTCTCTCTCCCACTCTCTCTCCCACTCTCTCTCTCACTCTCTCTCTCACTCTCTCTCTCTCTCACTCTCTCTCACTCTCTCTCACTCTCTCTCACTCTCACTCTCTCTCTCTCTCTCTCTCTCTCTCCCTCTCTCACTCTCACTCTCTCACTCTCTCACTCAAAGGATGTTTCAGTCACTGCAGGTGGGCCAGAGGGTAAGGTGGGATTGTCTACTAGTGATTTTGTTTGGATAAAAAAAGATACTTGTAAAAGTGCTTCCTTTTTTAGGCTCAGTAAGATACTCAAAATGTATTTTTTCTGTTGTAATCAAAAGGGGTCTTCATTCTCCGGTCAAATTTAACACAACAGATAAACGGAAAATCTGCAAATACTGTATAATCCCCAAAACATCTATTTAATGGTAAATAATGTGAACTGACAGCTATCACAGTCTACAGTGTAAAGAAAACAGTTCAGGACTTTGCTGACACATATAGAAACACCCGAGCTAAGGAAATGAGTTTGATTCTGTAAAAAATTTAAACCACAAGGCTTCATCGAGACCTTGAAAACACTATCACATCATATACTATCATCGTCAGCAGCTTAACCTATATTCTTCACCTCAAAGCCAGATCCCATATAAAATAGGAAGGAAGACACCTGGGCTTAACCAACTGACAGACTTCAACAAAGAACAAGTTTAAAAATGCAGATCGAAAGTAACTGCTGAGAGAGATAAAAAAAAAAGACTAGCTGACAGTCATACACACCAACACAAAGCCCCTTGAAGCACAGGACATTCACACACAACACTGTAAGCACTAATGATCCTCTGGTTCACAAAACCAGTCTGCATTACAACACAGGCAACACACCAACTTAATGCCCGTTTTAAATTTCATTGCTTGCATGGAGCTGCTTAAATCTGATATTTTGTTTACCCCAACAGGCAGGGCACTATCTGATACAGGGTCATGTCAGTGTTGCGACTGAAACTGTATCAGTGGTCTAACAAGCCGGTACAAGTATCTATTAATAGAGCCAGAACCTAAAAGGAGTACAGTTGCTCTCAAGACTTTTAGGCACACACATTCTTTCTCTTAACAAAACAAGAAAAACACTCTAAAAGGTTTAAGAACACATAACTGAGGTGTGCTAGAAAGATAGTTTCTGGGATAATTTGAACTCAATCTTGGCCCTGATGGAAATAAGGGAAGCCATAATAAGTGCAGAATGCAGGCGTGCATTTCTATCATGTTTCAAGTGTAGGTTCCTCAGGAAATGGTTTCACACATACAGGGATATTAGCCCTATCATAGCCATACAATATGCCCTAGTAATGAAAAAGAAAAAATGTTGCAAACACATTTTGTATTAATTCTAGAAGTGTGTAAATTAACAGTATAGATCCCTACATCTGTTTGCTTCCATACAGTCAATTCCCATATAGACTTCACCGTTATAGGGATTGCAAAACAGAAAACCCAACTTTTCAAAATGCTTCAACATAACTATAACATTTTGGATGACGGTCTGGCCTATTGGTATGTTTACACCCTGTGTATAGATGCTGTAGTTGTCCTCACAGCAGTCGCTGGTTTGAATCCTGGCCACAACCCTTTGCTGCATGTCATCCCCCACACTCTACTCCCCACATCTCCTGTCTCTCTTCAGATGTCCGAGTTGATAAAAGGCAGAAATGTCCTAAAAATTAACTTTAAAACATTACTATGAAATTATCAAACTATGAAACTACAAATATCTTCACATTCAAGACATATAAGGTGCCCATTTCTAAAATGTTGGCATCAGTTACTTAAAATGATATGCAATGTCTCGGTTAACAGACCATCAACTTGTGGGTGTTTTTAAGAGTAAACTTCAGACTTACCTTTTTCATCTAGCTTTTAATTTGGAGTAATTTAATTTAAGACCTGGACTGCATTATTATTTTGATTATTATTTGAATCAATATCATTTGAATTATTGCATTAACATATATTTATCTTATTTATCTTATTTATTTATCTATTTATTTCTTGTATTCATCTGATCTTGTTAACGCTACCTTATTTTTAACTTTTCTTTCCACTATAACTTATTTTATTAATTTTACTGTATTGATTTTATTTTTAAGTATTTTATTTATAATCCTGTCTTTTATAATTTTACCACTGCAGTTGTTTTCTGTCTCTCTGTTATTCCGTGAAGCACTTTGGGCTACATGTTTTTATGTATGAAAGGTGATATATAAATAAAGTTGAGTTGAGTTGTGTTGTCAGCTGATGGCTGGTTGAACATCAGCTGATGGCTGGTTGAGCATCAGCTTGAATATCATTAGATGCTGAAGTTATTATTGGTTGCGTTTCAATGGGATAGTGATGAGAGTGTACTGGAAACCAAAATAGATTCATATTCCCAAACAATTATATCTATGGTTTTTAATACTTACATATTCAAATCGGTCCTTGCAGAGCTGCACCATAAGGTGGAGAAAAACCAGGGCGGAGAACCACAAACACCACATCACTACCTCCTCCACTGTCTGCACATTCAATACTCCAAAGATGAAAATAAACTTGTAGAAAATGAAGTTCCAAAACTTATCCTTTAGATGCTGGGAAGCAAACACAAAAATAAGATGCAAAATGAGAGGTAAATAACTCCAGGTAATTTGCTACAGCATTCATCATTTTAGAAACAGGTCAACACACAGACTCACCTGCTTCTCACTGACTCTCAGTGGACCAAACACCACATACTGAATCATTTTAGCTATAAGCATCAGAGAGCAACAGAAAGTGTTGACTAAGACCTACGGGAGTAGAGATAGTAAAATGACAATTAGTCTTCAAAGAACATCATCATATCAAGTAATGCAGAGTCCAAATTGAGTGGATGATACTCACCCATACAAAGAGACTGTCAGTGACAAGATACCACAAGACAGTGGTTGCCAATTCTGTGTTAGAAATGTCATTGTTCAGATTTTCGAGATCTACATCAGGGGCTGGAATTTCATCGGTTTCCAGGGCCCCAAACCCCGGGTCTGTCACCGTGGTGTAGGCACTGAAGATGCTGCCAGCAAGCAAAGCCACACTCAATGCTGTGTAGGTCTGCAGGCTGGGCCAAGGAAACCTCTCCAAAAACAGCAGAGGCATTGCAGTATTTATAGTCCACTTCTCAACCTGTTAAAAATATTTCTTTCCCGATCCAAGAGCTCCAAAAACCTGTAAGAGTACCGGGAGGTTAGAGAGCATTGAACTAACTTTATTAACGAGCTGATTTTAAGCGTACACATCAATAACATAGCAACTCAATGTTGGCATACGATCACGTCTGATGTCTTAATATTCACTGAAAACAACAGTTCTATTTTATTCAAAGACTGAAAGCAGGCTAGCATTTCAGCCGAATATGTCAGCTAAGACTACTCAGTTCACAAGCAATGCTAAATCCCCTCACCACAGTGAACCAATGTTCACATTTAGACTGTCTTCGGATAAGTGTCATAACTTCAGATGGTCAATCCAGACGATACATGCAGTTAAAGGGAGACTACTTTATATCGTAATAGTGTCAATGCTTCTGCAGTTCACGCCCCTAACATTAGCTATTTACCTGGCTAGCAGCAGGTTACCTAACACTAGCTTACTCGCTCTCTATTAAACGCTACGTAGCAAGCCACTGTTAGCAAGCACCAGACATCAACTCACACCTTCACTTACCGCTGAATACTTGTCGTGTCGATGTTAATATTCAGCATCCGTTGTTGTATCAAGTGAGTTACTTTTAATGCAGCTGCTCAGAGAACATCGTAGTTGTCAACAGCGTCATGTTTACTTCACCGAGCAGCCTTCAGCTAGCTTCTCCCTCTCCCTCTTCTTCTTCTTCTGTTTTGGGTAAGGCAGGCTAGACGCACAACGGCGTATTGCTGCCCTCCTCAGGTCGATGAATCAAGTCCTTAGATCAGTTCTTATATTCGTGTGTACACTCCGGTTCTGTGCAAGAACTCCAACAGTCTCTTAACTTTCGCCCAGTTGTCCAAGTTTAATAACGTGCTCATGCTAAAGACTGCTTCTCCAGCTGTTTGTAGGTCTCCGAACTACTTCTTCTTCTTTCAGAATTTTTATCAGCACTCGGCGTCAAGGTGCTTTACCGCCGCCTACTGTGTTGGAGTGTGGACCAGCGTTATTATCACCTTGACAACAAATTACAGTTTTTCTCAATTGCTTAAACACTCAACCCTATCGTCTGAACCAAACTCCTTAGCGGCCTGAACCCATGTACTGAATCAGTCACTCCTTTGGCAAAACCAGAGGCACTTTTCACCTGTTAGACACAACTTCAAACACATTCTCACTCACTAAAACACATGTTGCACTGTGATGCACTTGTGTTGAATAAAGGTAAGCACAGGTAGCAAAAGTGAAACATTCATGAAGCACAGCTTCAATACAACAACTCATAACTGATCACACCTGTGGCTAATGATGTGAGGAAACCAATATAAGCCAGTTCAGAGAGCACTGGTTGTTGAAGGTTGTACAATGGACAGAAATCTGAGAGGCAAAGGAAGAGTGTGTGTAAGAGGTGTTGGAGGAGGAAGAGGAGGGGAGTGATACCGAGAAAGACAAAGAACAGTAACTTCTGATGAAATCCGAGCTACTGTGATAGACCACGTTCTTCTCATTTATATTTGTTTTGACTTTATTTTGACTGGATATAGGAGCTAAATTCAAAATTCATTTAGCCTACTGTGAAGAATAAACATTATTTCTACAGCTTCATTTCCTGAGCGTTGTGTTTTCAATTTTTTGATGTAGTGTGTAGTGACTGCTCATTATTGTTTTTAATTTTGATTGACTTGGGTTATGATCTGACAACATTGTTTGGTTTTGCAGGAAGAGCCAGAGGTTTGGTGAATGTAGTTTGAAAATTTGGTTATGTGCTCATAGTGTTGAGAAAAGCATGGTGGATATCAAGAAACGTGTGTTAGCAATTGAAAAATACTGTAAAATAAATGTGTATGTGTGTGTGTGTGTGTGTGTGTGTGTGTGTGTGTGTGTGTGTGTGTGTGTGTGTGTGTGATTGGGGTGAAATATGTCACACAGTTGCAGATAAAACAATTAGCATTTGACACTTCTGACTCCTTTTAGCCTCCACTTTGACTGCCGAGTCAAATTGACCCATGAACAGAATCTATGTAATATAAACATGCAGGAGGGGGGTTGCAAATATGTGAAAGGAACCATTTTTTATTGTATATGTTGATTAAGCTAATTAAGGCAAGTAGAAGAAGTTTCATACCGAAAAAACACTTTTAACATTTTTTTTTTTTTTTTTTAACTTTGAAAAGGGTCAATCTGACCCTGAACATAACAGGGGGGTTAACGGTGTATATTTATAAATTATACACAACATTTAAATAAATGAAGATTTCTTTAAAAAATATATAAAGTACATTATAAAGGTGAAAAATAGAAACAGTGACGTAAAAGTTCAGTATGAGCCTCCTAACCCTGTTTTTTAAATCTCTATCAGCGCAGGGCAAGGTAAGGTAATAATTGACTATATTCAAATAGTTGCAATCCAAGCTATAGATAGAACTGACAGAGTCCAAAGTTAAGGCGTGTCAGAGCTTTGTTACAGACACAAATGCAGAATCCAGACACCACCCATGTTTTTTATCTGCCCCATGAGACATAGAGCAATGCATCATGTCAGAGATTACATGAAAAATATCTCACACATGCTCAAACAAGGAGGAAATAAATCCCGTGTTCCTGTGAAACCATACTGCTGTAGTAGTTGATAAGATGAGTCCATGTTATGTTTTAGGATTGATATCACAAGTACGAGTTGTCATGGGTTGATCTGTGCCTCTATTACTGTTCAGCTGAAGAGTGAAAAGGCAATAATCTCTCCAGGAATAAGATATGATTTAAAGTTTCAGCTTATTTTCTGAAGAGGAGCATTGACTAATGCTCAGCAGTTACAGCCTCTGGAGCAGTCTAAGGTCTTTAGTTTTTCAATTATTGCAGCAAATGTGCAAAACAAAGAAAACAGCTGCTTTTTTATGAACTCTAAAGGTAGCACTAACATTTCCAAACATTAACCATTACAAATAGTACAAGAAGTAGGAGATTCCTTAAGAAAGAAGACAGAGTTTTCCTACTGATCCAAAAAGAGGAAGAATAAATGACCTTTGACTTATGCAAAGTAAATCATTACAGTGCAATCAAACGCACTATATGGAATGTACATTCTTCAAGAGCTATAAAGATGCTTAACAAACCACGCAGAAAGCGAAAGCTGGATTGAAAATGGACCAGCTTTTTATAGTAGATTAATCAGCTTTACTTTCTTGACCTATGATACGTTCATAAAACCACGTCTGTAACTCTCGAATGGTCTTAGAAACCTTCCCATAAAGGGAAGTGATGACTTGCTTTTGCAGCAGTTGGTTTTTCCTTTCAAGTTGACTCAACTGTCAGAACACACACTTGGAACATGAACCTCTCCTACAAGCTGTCTTCTTCGGAGAAAATGGTCACTGATGGATTTGAAGGTGGGACAGTGGTGGCTTGTGTGATCCTGGGCCTGTCGTTTTTGGTAGGAACTCCTGGGAACCTGCTAGTGATCTGGACCATCTTGAGACAGATCATGCAGAGATCCCACACAGTTGTGCTCATGCTGCATTTAGCTGTTGCTGACCTGCTGGTCCTCATCACCTTGCCTCTGTGGATCTACTCTCTAGTTTACTCGTGGGTGTTGGGTGAGGCTCTCTGCAAGACTTTGGTTTACATTGTGAGTGTGTGTATGTTCAGCAGCATCTTCTTCATCACTCTGTTGAGCATAGAGCGCTTCTTGGCCATCTGTCATCCGTTTCTGATGATGCGCTGGAAGACCAAGAGTGCTATGAACAGATGTCTGATATTTTTGTGGATCCTCGCTTTGCTTCTCGGAGCGATTTCTTTACTGACCCACCCTATGGATGCCAGTGATGGAACTGAGCAGTGTTTCATCAAAGAATTCAGCTCTAGCACTCAAGCAATCATCTTGTTATCTCTGGAGACCATTCTGGGCTTTGTAGTCCCTTTTATCACTTTAAGTGTCTGTTACTGTCTTGTTGTGGCCCAGCTAAGGAAAATGAGGTTCAACTCCAAACAGAAATCCATGCGACTTGTGCACAGTGTGGTGATAGCCTTTATTCTGTGCTGGTTACCTCACCATGTCATCAATTTAATTGATCTGTACTGCATCCTAAGACCAGACACAGAGCATGATTGTGTAGCACAGGGTGTTGTCTTCACCTCAGGGGCACTTGTTTTCATCAGCAGCTCAGTGAACCCTGTGTTGTATGCCTTCTTCGCCAGAAACTTACAAGGAAGTTTCGAGGAGTCTCGTCTTGTCCGGCTGTTTCAGGAAATGGCCAGTCACACACAAAGGCTGATGGAGCTGGTAGTACAACATCAGACAGGCCAGAGGGCAGCAAATACACAGATAGAGCTAATGTCCGCGCCTGTGTAAAGAAACACTGAAGCCAGGATGATGTGAAGATTCGACATGTGTCTCGTTTATCAGACTAAACTTTTTCATGATGGACTAATTTTCATTTTGACCTACAGATGTGAACGAATGTACCCTTTAAAACAGTGCTTACAACTGCAATGTATTTTAATGATCATCATTAACTTTTACCATCTTCTCTGTTGTACAGTAGCCTACATTTACTCCTAGTTGTCCCTGAGAGCATACACATGACTGTAATATCTATAGCCTATGTTTCCACAATGTGATGGTAGGTTTTTATTTATGTAGCCTACCTTAAGTTGGGTGCTGGCAGCAGGTTGCTTCCAGAATGTCAGCTATTTTGTAGAGTATAGTAGTGAGCTGCTATCTACTGTCTTTTGCCTGCCCTACTGTAGTTCAGGTTTACCCTCTCAGTTTTAGTAATATTTGAGAGTGATTTTGTTTTTTACAGTTTTTTGTAAGTAAACTCTTTTCAAAACTCAACTTATGTGTGTGTGTGTGAGTCTGCTTCTGGGTCCTCCAGCCTACCTTGTCAGTCCACACAATAAAAGGATGCTAAGCCCCTTCTAACCAGTGCCGCCACTCTTCTCTCCTGAGACCCAGGAGAAAAAAAGTTCTGATATTATTTATTTATCTAGATAAGTATTGCGGCTGAAAGACATATATTACAGAAAAAAAAAATTCAATAATTTTGTTAATTAAATTTTGATCATTTGTCCTTTGTATTGGACATTAGGTCTTGATAAGTCCCAGACTGTAATTATATAATGTCATGGATTTGTGTGTTTCTGTTAGGTTTCGTGTCATTTAATCAACCCTTGAAAGTCAGCTAAATCAATTTTTTTACTGATTTGATGTGTCAGTGTGTGTGCATGTGGGCATGTATGGGCATGTGTGTGTGTGTGTGCATGTGTGAGTGTGTGTGTTCATGTATGTTTGGTGTGTGTGTGTGCATGTGTGAGAGTGTGTGTGCGTGTATGTGCGTGTGTGTGCATGCATGTAAAATCCTCTCAGCCTCACTCAGCCCTCTGCTTCCTGGAGTACAGAAATTGGTTAAACACAGATGTATTTAGTCCTGCTGTCCACTACAAAGGACACTGAATAAAAGTTGTGTTTTGAAAGGGTTAAAATAACTGTACATTTGTGAAATATTATTAAATTGAGGTTAAGACTCTTACATTGAAGAATCAATTGGATTATTTGCAAGAGAAACATGATATCTGCAAAAAATGATCCCTCACCTCCTTTGGTGCCTTAAATGTGAAAGTTGAGTTTGCAGCCAATTTGAAAAGAAAGTTCATATGCTCTGTTGGCCACACCCCCACAAGTGAAACATCATTAGAATGCCCAGGATGTCATCTTCATAGGAAAGTGGGGTTTTTACAGACTGCATATATGGTGCTTAACTTAGATGGCTAAAATGCATGTCCTCCACAGAGGACAAAAATGAATTGCCGGGTCTCAGGAGGCTATTGCCATCTTCACAGCTTGCAGCTCCCTGTTCCCAATGTCATAATTCCTCTATGTAGGGGTGAGACTTTTAGAAAAATAGGCACAGGGGTGTAGCTTGCTATACTTCGGAGAGTGCTGGGAGAGAATGGCCCCCACTCCCACCTCTGAAGCATCAACCTCCATGATGCTGGCTAACATTTGCATTCTGTCTCTTCTTAGATAACCTTTCCTTTTTAACAGTGATACATTAGATTAAGGAAAAGGAGACATTTTACTCTTATATCAAAATAAATATTTGGTACATTTATTTTATAAGCCTGGAAGTATAACTGGACCTCTCCCATCTTATGGTGTTAACATGCCTGGAAGCTTATTTTAGCTGTTGTCTAAAAGTAGCTAACAGGGTATCAAAGATAGCATACTGCTACGGTTTTGTGAGCACATTGTGGGGAAAATAAGATTTTGAGAATAAAGTTGTGAGGTATGACAATAAAATACATTAACAAATAAAAGGTTGTAACATTACAAGAACAAAATCATACATTTATTTGAATAAAGTCGTACATTTTTTAGAGGAAAGCTTCAACTGTATAATACAGTAATATAGGAAGAAATACAAAACATTAGGCTGTGGTAAGCCATTGTGTTATTTGAAGGGGAATATCAGAAGAACAGCCAGCCACCTGCACTAAAAAGAGGAACGTGAAGTATCTTGTGAAGTTACACTTCAGTATTGTTTTTATAAAAAACTGCTTTCATTGTTTTAGAATATCAGTACCAGACATCAGGTTTCTGAATAGATTGTGCAAGAATCTCTTCTGAAGAAAGGAAGGCTAGTGGGCGGCCTGCCCACTCTTCCGTAACCTCAGCCGGTGAGTACGGTATAACTTCATAAGATGATCCACGTTCTTCATTTTAGTGCAGGCGTCTTGCTGCTCTTCTGCTGTCCCATTTTTTATTCTAAATAAAGATGAACTATAGCCTGTGTGACTTTTTTTCAGAAAATTTAAGTTTGTCTTGCAACTTTACAACCTTTTTTCTTGTAAATGTATGGCTTAAAAGTACATTTGTTTTCTCTTACAATTTTGTTTTTGTAATATTCCAAATTTTTTTCTCAATATTTCTGCCATAATCCAAATATGCTGTCCCTCATAAAACATGTCCCTCTGGATTACACTACCTCTTGTATCTTCAGTAATTGTTAAGCCCCCCTGTTATGTTCATTTCTCTGGCACAGCAATAATGTTCCTGAGTCAATTTGACCCGGGGCATATTCAATTATCCAAAAGTGTCAGTACCCCAAAAAAATCCAAATACACATTTAAAAAAAAAATCTAATTCTCCATTACTAACCATTGAAATCAAGATGTGGTCCACATCTGTGTTCTTAAATCTCACAGATCATGGTTCAATGAGGATAACTCACTTGTTTTTCATTAAAATTCATGTTAAAACTTTTTTTTAATGTACATTGGAAATATAAATACAGTAGTTTTACATGAAATAGATTTTTCTTTATTTTATTTTAAATTTGGAATGTTTTATTTTTCATGAATTAATGTTGATAAATTAGATTTTTATGCTGCATTTAGCTGGTTTGGAAGGCATATATTGCCTAAAATAGACTTTTAAAAGGGGTCATTTTGACTCCCAACATAACAGGAGGGTTAATTCAGGAGTGAACTATGATGTTTCTTTGTTAAATTTCAAATCAATCAACATATAACCTTAAACAAACTTGCAGTATAACTTTATATCACCACTGAGCCTCCCAACCTGAGCGAATGTAAGGGTAAAATGGCTGCTGTGTAAATATGGGGAACACTTCATGATGTGTATTATAGTCTTAATTTTAGAATTATGTTTTTTCTGACTTAAACAGAAGAATCATGTTATCAAACATAATAAGTTTATCATTTATTTGACCATAGATGTATTGCTTCTCTTGGGAAAGTCGCTCTTATATCTCAGTGCAGCATCTGAAATCATGTCACTTCTAAAAATGATTTTAGACTCTTTATAAAACTTTCTAGAAATCTTTTCAAAATCACTTGGACCCCGATTTTCTTTTAATACTCTGATTCTTGACCTCATGACGCATACATGAATCACCGCACTGTGTCTCTAATAGCTCTATGAGGAAACCCCTTTCCTGTGCTGTCTATTCTTAAAGGGAAGTGAAGACTTGCTTGTGCAGCACTTTGTTTCTCTTTTCATGCAGACGCCGCTGTCAGCACACACACTCAGAACATGAACCTCTCCTACAAGCCGTCTTCTTCAGAGGAAATGGCTCCTGAGGAGTTTGACGGTGGGACAGCAGTGGCTTGTGTGATCCTTGGCCTGTCGTTTTTGGTAGGAGCTCCGGGGAACCTGCTGGTGATCTGGACTATTCTGAGACATGTAAAGAAGCGTTCCCACACAGTTGTACTCATCCTGCATTTAGCTGCTGCTGACTTGCTGGTCCTCATCACCCTGCCTCTGTGGATCTACTCTCTGGCCCACTCCTGGGTGTTTGGAGAACCCTTGTGTAAAGCTATGGTGTTCATGATCAATGCATGTATGTATAGCAGTGTTTTTCTCATCACCCTCATGAGTGTGGAACGCTTTTTGGCTGTGCGTTATCCTTTCGCCTCAGCTGGCTGGAAGAGGAAAAAAGCTTTGAATAAGGTCCTGCTAGCTCTGTGGACAGCAGCGTTCTTGTTCAGCATACCTGTCATCCCCACTCAGGGGATAGGAGAGGATTCCGGTGAGGAGCACTGTCTGTATCGGTTTTACAGCTCTCAGGCCCAGGAGCTGGTGTGTGTGCTGCTGGAGACACTGGTAGGCTACATTTTACCCTTCGCCATCCTGGTGGTCTGCTATGGCTGCCTGTTCAGCAGGATCACCCAGATGACCTTCAAGTCCAAGCGTAAGTCCACTGTCCTGATTGCCAGCGTGGTGGTGGTGTTTGCCGTCTGTTGGACACCTCATCACATAGGAAACATCCTCTCACTCGTCATCCTGGCCATGGGGGACTCTGATGCAGCAATTAATCTGGAGGGTGCCAGGAACACCATGGCCTTCATTGCAGGAGCCATGGTCTTCATCAGCAGCACCACAAACCCCATCCTCTACATGTTTGCAGCCCGCTCCTTCAGGACTTCCCTACGTGACACGGGCATCCAGAAGCTCTTCCGCCACATCTCCAGCACATCCCCAGGTGAGGGCAACAGAGAGTTGTCCTTTGTGTCCAGGAGGCACAGCAACCAGACCCAAAGCTCGCAGTGTATGCCTACTTCAAAGGACCAAATGGACATTTTAGTAAAAATGTGTGAAAATAATCCATCCTGATATTGAACGTATATGCTGTGTGTGTATCTGTGTAGATATTCATATTTGTGTAAGAACTTAAATGGAGGAAATGTTGCCTGTTATGAAGCTTGTTTTCTATGACATTATAACACAGATGAAAAGGAAGTTGGAATCTGCCTGTTACTTGTCCAATTCTTTTTTCTTTAAGATGTATATACTTTTAAACAGTGGACATATATTTAAAAAATATATTGTAAATAATTTTATTCGGTGCACTTTGATGAATAGTACAATATATCATCTTCTATCAAGGCCTGCCACAATGTCAGTTTCTTTGTAATAACACATTCCTTTATTAATTTGTTGAATAGTTGATGTCATTGATTTTGTTGTTGTTGTTGTTATTCTGTTCAAATGATTGCTGTTAGTGTGGGAACATGATTTGTCAGGGCACTGCAGGTTTTCTTTGGGTTATTCTGTGGTTGCGCCTGCCCCTTCTTATTTTTTCCACTATTGCAAAGTAGAATTTTTCACTCAACTTGTCTTTCTTACCTTGTCTGTGGTGGGAAACTATGAAAAAGTCTAACTATTCACTTAACTAAAATTTAATTTCAATTCCTTCATTTTTTAAATGTCTCTTAGAATAAAAAAATCACGAAATGTTGTGAAAACGGGCTAATTATCTCATGACAAAAGAGCCTACAATTGCCATGGTATCCCACCACAGACAACAGTCCGTACATTAACTTCCTCTTGAAGAAAAGATTGCAAAATGAAAAACTGCATGTTTCCTTTGCAGAGCAGCAAAAAGCGGAAGAGTGTCTTAATGTTTGTCACAGTTTTATGAAACTCAAGCCAGCACTTTAAAGAGAGAAAGTTTAATGTCAGCTTATTTAGTAATATTTCCAAATGCACGAGCCGTTAAGAAATGTATACTTTTATCATTACACATAGAGTTTGGTCATGACTATGGAGAAACGCACCTCCACTCCCAGTACACGTCACTGTGTCTATGAAAAGGATACATCAGCTCAGTGTGGCCTGTTTCACTGTCCTGTAGTATTTTTTTCATACTATTTGTAAAATGTAAATAAACATTTCATATGCACAAAAATTGGCTAATAAAGTAAGTTAATACATTTAATGGATGTATATATTTTTACCAGGTATACATGAGGGTATCCTGTAAATTGTCATGTTATGAACTGTGTGTGGACCATGGTGTGGACACTCGGCATTTATGCTTAACACAAAATCAACAACCAATGCCTTTCTGGGTCACTGAAAGGGGACTGGATTTTTTTCTTGACATATATGGTATAATCTGATTGATTCCAGTGAGGAGAAAAGTCAAAACAACTGCAATAACTAATATCAACACCCAAGATTGTTCTACAGAGTGTCATTGTGTTTATGACTGAGAGATTGCTATATGCAATAAAGACACTCCTGAATGAGTAAACCCACTGTGACAGCACTCGTCACCTCTCTGGAGCCTGTGAATATTAGTGAGTCAGGATCATTTTGATTGTGACAGTGGAAAATTACAGAGAGCAAAGAAAGGGTGTGACAAAAAATACAAGTCAGACAAGAGCACACATTAAAACACAGCTGACGCTTAGACACACTTAATGTTTTCTCACAGTATGAGGAAGCAGCACACTCATATGAAGCAATATCAGCTGTGTGGTAAATACACAAACAACACATCACCTTTCATTATTTGTACATGCCTAAACTCTGTACTCTGCACTCTTTATGAGTTGACAACTTTATGTTTTGTAATGTTTTTTACTGTTCATTAATAAGTATTGCAGCAAGATTTGTTACAAAGGAAGAATAATTTGGGCACACACCCTTTGTATGTAACATATTGTGACATGTTGGGGGGACAGCAAAAGTGATCACTTTCCCACTGTATGAGTAATTCCCCTATTTTAGACTCCCTGTAAATGCAACCCATAGCTAAAACTAATGACTACAAGTTCTAAGGAGAAGGCTTCTATATCTCCACCACACACTGCTACAATATTTGTCTCGTCTGATCTTGAAAATAATTTAAAGCGCCTGTGAGGTGTTTGTAAGTGGTTATGAAACAGAGAATATTCTTAGTAAACCCTCAATGTAGGCTACAAAAGCAACTGTGACAACATGTCATGAAACTGACTATTTCTTTATTCAGGTTTTTTTATGTCGTAAACCACTGTAGAGGGGGAATATGTCACACAAGAACATTTCAATTTGACTCTTTAAAGGAAGCAGGATGACATGCTCTCTCAGATTATACCATACTGAAGCATGAAGGACTAGATGATTAAATAATCAAGAGGGAGCCTTTTGTCCACAAGGGGTCGCCAAATTCAGCAGAAACCAAAAGTTCCTGAGAGGAGCTTTAAGAATCTGCCCCTTCATCATTGAGTGTGCAGTTTAGATTGAAATTGTCTAATTAAAATTCAAGCGGAGTAATGCAAACCCACATAGTTTGACAATTTGATGTCATACTAAAATAAATACCTATAAAATAACCCTTCTTAAAAGTTAGCACATAAACTGAAAAGGCAAAAGAACTTAGACAAACTATGGAAGTCAAGGTTTCATGTCTTTCTAAAGGACACTGTAATAGTTGGACTGAATTTTTACCTAACTCTAAAAAAAAAAAATACTTTTGGTCTTCCTTATCCCTTAAGGGCACAAGTGTTTTTAACGCCCGGTTTTTACCATTGGCTTGAAGACCTGTAAACATTCCCATCACATGATACCAGCACTGACGCTGGCACAGTTATTTTCTGGCTCATACAGGTTGCCGTTTCTATTTTTTTTCTTTTTTTTTTTACAGATCGCACCTGCTGGAAGACTTAGCTTGTCATTTTGGTGCCAAGATCGGACAACACGTTTAAGCACGCCAACTATGAGACGTCATGGAGACGAATACTCCTTGCTGTTGTTTTGGGGAAATATCATTGTGTCTAGGATTTCAGCTAAAGTGTTTCCCAGCGGGTCCCCCAACTAATCAGACTGGTTCAGCTGGAGAGAATGAGTCCACATGAGGAAGGAGACACTGGGAATTAGTCATAACATTGGGGGATTTAAAGGAGTGAAAGCAGGTAAAGGAACAAAAAGCCTTGCATTCAACAGTCTGCTGGCCCATAGCAAGCAGAGCTGGGAGTGTCAGGGGCAACAAAACACAGCCTCCTGGGAACGAGGCCAAAGACTGGTGAAAACTCTAGCAGGCCAGTAAGGACCTGGGAGGTTATTGAAAATACTAGATAGTTGTTGCTTTTTTGAAGTGTCATGTTTTTTTTACCATAAAAAAGGGGGTCTGTTCTCTACCCCCTCTTCTTTTCTGCTGTTTTTTTTGCATCAAATTCTGCATTTGGACTTTTAAATAGTATCAGAAATAAAGGTTTTATGAAGCCGACTGAAGTTAGGGCAAATCTTCTGGTTAAGCAAAATACCAGTCACCTCAAGTTTTTGAATTCCCATCAGTGCAAACATTCTTTTTCATTCTCAACTCAAATCTTCAACAAAGTACTTTTGGCCATGCAAGAAGTTTTATTTCTGTATTTGAAAAATATTGCATTGAAAAAGCCAAAGCTAAAATATGCCTTTATCACATAAGAAGTGCTTTCCGTGTGTGAAAGCTCTACTAATAGAATTTAGCCTCTGTCACTATGAGGGGAGAAATTGTGCAGTGTTTAACTAGATTTCAGCATTAAAGCATGCTATATTCATATATGTTCAAAGTAATTATTCAAGGGTGGAAAGCACAGCCCATTATGGAATTATGGATTTCAGGGCAGAGGATGCTGTCCTTCAAATTGCACAAACAATCAGGGACAAAAGGCAGGTCAGACAACCAATAAGGTCCAAAGATGTTTACCTAACACAGTAAATTAGATTCCTATGAGTCCTGTTAGTCTTTTAGAATATGTTATATACAGCAGGCCATTTTTAGGGGAATATTATTTTTTGAAGGAAATATTGTCTCGTAAAAGCACAAAAATGAAATTATTTAAATTTGCCCCATGACTGTATGTAATCGCCTATCTTAAGGGTTCTCTGTATTTACACTGGAGTACTGTTGATGTACTAGGCAAGCCCTATTCAATTAAGCGGCCCGCGGGCCACATGCGGCCCGAAAGCAACTGCTGAGTGATTGTGACTTGGGTCAGGCAAGAAAAAACTGTGCCCCCTGTTTATGTTTTTGATTACATGCACTGAAGTTGTGACTGTCTCAGATGGGACCAAATATGGACAGGGACAAACTATGTTTTTTATTATTTAAAAAGAAGAAAAATACCTCAAGTTCTGAAAAGTTGCTGTTGAGCAAATTACTTTTTTATGCACTTTCAGATATGACCAAAACAAAAGATTGTTCCTAATCTACACTTTGTTTTTTGTTTGTTCATATGCACCTTAACATGTGCTTGTATTTACCTGTCAAAATGTGTTGAAGTCGTGTTAAAAATGTAAAATTTAAAGGAGCAGTATTTCAGCATAGTTTTAGTTTAAGCACTGCTCTTTTATTGTGTTTATGCCCTTTTGGATGTGACAATATGTTAATAAACATCCAGTGTGTTTGTAATCTCATCTATTTGTTTTTCTTTTAAATGGTTAACTTTACTCACTGTCTGCTAAACATGCCCGGCCCAGCTCATGTCCTTAGTCTGAAAATCCGGCCCGACCAAATATTTAAATTAATTGCCCTGTACTAGTCACTGTCAAAGAGAAACAGCAGTATGCCTCATGGAGGCAACATAACCCTTTTCCCAGATTACTTCCTGATTCAAAAGTCCTGACAAATGGCATTACCTTATTCACCACAGCGCCCCGCCCTCACCTTTCCAAACCAGCCAATAGACGACGCCTCCTGAACTCTCCTCGCGCAGAGGCCGGGCCACACAGGTAACCTAGGAAAAAATAGAAAGGAGAGGAGAGAAAAAAACTCCAGGGCTTGTTATGGAGTTCGTGTGAACGAAACACGGATTTCCACCCTTCTTTACCAGTTAAACCAGTATCTCTGGATAGAACACGCTCAAGTACTTCAACAGGTAGAGTCTCTGACCGCAAACTCTTCCGTGGCTCCTCTGAAAATAATCTCCCTCTTCGTTTTCTCTCTACCGTTTACCTCAATTGAGTTTCCAGCCTTTTTGTTCGCTCTTCTTATCACTTGGAAAAAGGTGAACCCTCGTGTTATTTTTATTTTAATCTTTGCTTTAATTGTAGTTTTTACCCTTGTGGTCCCTGATGGCTTCGCACAGTGATACTCTGGTGGTGTTCTTTGGGGCAACAGCTGGTGCAAATGGGGGTAAACTGGGTTCGGATGAGAGGGAAATAATTCTCTTGGTGTGGCAAATTGTGGATCTACATGAGAAAAAGGTACGGACCTTCCTGACCCGTTCGTTCGTTGTACGGTTTCTTATGTAGCAACAGTGTTTGTGGCTTAGTGTCTACCTGTAGTGAAACAATATGTTTGACATTTGAATCAACACGGTGTGCTCTCTGAACCCGTCTATAGCCTGCTTTCCTCTCATGCGAGCTAACGCTACATCAACTCTCTGTCCGCCTCACCCTTAACAGGTGTGCGACCCAAATTTAACTCGCAGGTGAGGAGTGTAACTTCATTAGAGGAGATAACACACCTTTTTGGTTTGGCATGTCAGCTTGTGAATAAAAACAACGCTTTATTGACAATTATGTGCTTTTTGCATTTACATTGTCAAATGTTTGTTTTACTTTTGATAAGAGTTGATTTCCTGAATATTATAGCCTTCACTGTTATTATCCATAAATTAGCAACTATTTTCAAGCTGTATTGTCCGCCATGAAACGTTAAATCCCTTCACAGGTGGGGGAGCTTCAGAGGTGTCTTGTCAAACCAGACACTTTGGAGCTGACAGATATATGTAAAGAGGAGACAGGGCTGACTCTGGACGACATCATCAAAGCTGAACCCCTGGACAAAGTTCTACAACAGGTGAGTCCTACTGTGTCAGTGAGGCCTTAATGTGAGGGACACAAATCCTCTAAAGAAATATTTCATTATTCTCAAAGTAAAATAGACCTTACATTAAGGCAAGGCCACTTTTTTGTATAGTGCATTTTATACACAAGGGCAACTCAATGTGCTTTACATTAAAACATTAAAAGCATTGAAAACATTCAGACATGCAATAAAGAGCACAATTAAAATGACAAATATAATACAACAGAAAAGAAAAGGATTACTAGGAATATGTTACAAGTAAATTTAAATTTTTAATTTAAAGCCAGTTAAAATGAGCTAAGATAGGAAGGCAGTGACAAATGAAAAAGTCTTAGTCTTTGATTTAAAAGAGGTCAGAGTTGGAGTAGACCTACAGCTTTCAGGGAGTTTGTTCCAGATATGTGGTGCATACTGACTAAACGCTGCTTCACCATGTTTAGTTCTGACTCAAGGGACTGAGAGCAGACCAGTACCTGATGACCTCAGAGGTCGAGATGGTTCATACAGTAGCAGTAGATCATCAATGTATTTCAGGCCTAAACCATTCAGTGCTTTATAAACCATCAGCAGGATTTTAAAGTCTATTCTCTGACAGACAGGAAGCCAATGTAGAGATCTAAGAACTAAGGATTAAAAACCAACTATTGTAGGCCTTCAGAGTATGAGGAAAAGCTCTAATGTGCAACAGCATTGTTTAGTTTTGTGATGTCCATTATACATGCAACAAACAAAGTTAAAGTGTGCAGATTGGCAAGACATAACTCCCAGTCGTTCTGCGGTTCTGTTTGGAAGCCATAAGTGGACATGTAACCAAACTTCATCTTAGCCTTTTTCTAAACTTCTTTTGTGCTTTTGCAAATCTAGCGATACTAGTAATGATCATCTGACTTAAGGTCTCTAAAAAACAACTGCAGTCAAACGGTTATCTTTGGAAACCTGAGTAAAATGTATGGGGCTGTCGTAGTTCTCAGTATTTGTAACAAAACCTCCCTCAGCCACTTTTCCCTTACTCTCGTGGTCAGTTATTGGCTTGCTAGCCTTGCTGTTGACACCAGGTTTATTCCAAATAGATAGCATCTCAAGTCTTTCTGTCTTTGGTTATGAGAAATTTAGGAGCTTATTAAACCAAGCCAACTTTTTCTGACAGTCTTTCCCCCACAGCAAGATGAGACGTAGCAAGCTTGACTTGGTATTAAGCTGTAAATTAATGTGAGGGGTGTCAAATTTCCTTGATGACCTTAAAGAAAAATGGTCTTCCACCTGGTTGAGAGATGTCATTGGTTTGTTCCTGACAGTTAAACTCTGCTGACAGTTAGTAGAAGCTCAGGGCAGGGGATAGGCAGAGCCCGAGGCATGCCGAGATAAGGAGGAGTCACAGGTCTCGTCTTGTCCCAGCCTGATGCGTGCTGCAGACATCTGGAAGGCGGAATGTTTACCTGGGACCGCACCTCTGTTTTAAGCTGCAGGACAGATAGGAGGGGAGGCTTTCCGATCCTCATCCTCCTGCAGTCGGTCACGGCACGTTTTTACGACCAGGACGTGAGTTTGGACTCAAGTTCCTCCCTGTCAGGAGGTTTGTTTTTTGTAGAAAGTGGTTATGCTGCCAAACAAGTTTTTCAAACCATTCTCCCAACAGTGCTTGATTGAACTGAATGCACCTTCCTAATCCCTACATTGTCTATGTTTTATAACCTCTTATTATAGTGAGTAAACATTCTGTTATGGATGGTATTAGAACCATGCAGGCACAAGCAGGTTGGTCGGGGTTCTCAATTTACTCAACCTGGCTCATCTCGGCTCAAATTCTGTTGCTTTTTTCTTACAAACATGCAGCCAAAAGTGCTTTAGAGTGGAACAAACAGATAGGAATTAAGTCACCAAAGAAAACGTTGGATAACATTAAGGAAGAATAATAAAAGTTGAATAGTTCAAACAATAAAATGTACAAAATCAATAGATAGAAATCTGTAAAATCAGACAAAATAAACACCAGAGATGAAACTTTTGCGAGGGAAATTAAAACTCAAGTTAAAACATATCTCCAGATTAAACAGATACGTCTTTAATATCCTTTGAAAAATACTGACAGAGCGTGCCAGTGTCATACCCAGAGGCAATGGTTCTCATATAGGAGCTCAAACAGAGGGGTGTCTTGCCTATACTTGTTGTTAAACACACTAGGAACATGCAAAAAAAAAAACAGTTGAGGCCTGTAGTGTTGCATTTTTACATGTTTACATTTTAAGTGTTTTCTAGGTTGCTGCTTTATAGATGACATTCATACTACAGCCAAAAACAATCAAAAAAACATGAGGTTTGGTCTACATGCTCAAGTCATTCGTGCCTCATGCAGCCCTGGTAGGACTTCAGCTGCAGTGTAGGTTAGTTTGTGTGCTGAACCTTTAAATATTAACCCAAGTAATCAGTTTGTTCTTTTCTACCATTATCTCGCCGGTTACTTTCTCTCTATCCATTGGTCATTCTCAGATTAGTTTCATCCCTGAAAATTAGCAAGGAAAGCAAGGGAATTCACAGTCCTACAGATATTTCAAAGTGTTTTGTACCACTGTAGATTAGAAGCAGCTTCTTAAGTTGGTGGGCCCATTCCAAATTGTACAATGAAAAAGGGGAAACCAGCATCAGTCATTCACCTGTGTGGTCAGAGCCCCCAAGGACATCTGTTGGTTCCCTTTGGTAAAAGATTTATTAAGGTTCAGAGACTAGAGGGGTTGGTCAACACTTAGCCTCCTTCAGTTTCTCAGTGGACTTTATTTTGCAAACATGAAGGCAAAGTGTTTGATTTCTAGAGCTTCAGTTGCGCTTAGATTTTATATGTTGCAGCCAGCTGTAAACCACTGTTACTCCATATTACTTGTATGTTAAGTTACATGTTTTCCCAACACACTCCACAACATAACATCTGGCTGCAGACCTCCACAGTCAGGCCCTACCTCTGCAGACCTCCTCTGTGAGGCACCTCCACTGTCAGGACAGGAAGTGCATGCAAATGGTTTCAAAACAAAACCAGGCTGCTCTTTCGGTGTAGCGTTTCAGTCATATTTACTCTCGTCCCGCAAAATGTATGCAAGATATTGACATTTTGAGAATTATACAGTGGAACAGAAATGAGGATATGTTTGGTCCCCCTTTAGTCATTATCTCAACCTATGTCCTGTCCAGTGTGATGCAAAAGTTGTACATCTAAGAGGTCCTTGACGGGCATAAAATGCTTTAAAACTTAAAGTGCAATCAATTTAATATTTTGTTGCACGAAACACAGACTTCCAATACTAGTCCCTCAGTGCTTGAAAGTCACCACATAGCAGACAACCAATTCAAAATTCAACCTTTAGAATTTAATCAGGAAAAAAAGCAAGGACTCTACAAGGAAACTACAAGTCCCTTTAGTTCATGATTATCTACAGGGACCAGAAAGTACAGAGGTTGATCATAGAGACAAAGATACATTTTGAAAAGTAAACACATTCAATTCCCCAGTAAATGATTAGAATTGATAACATGTTATGAAGCCTCAGTCAGAATAGAACAGATGTGATGTGTAAGGTGACAAATACAGACACCATGCTTGTACTCGTACATCTGTGTTTGACGGCATTGTGACTCTTTTTATCACATTATTGAGCGTGAGCGTCACGCCTGCAGCCCAGTGTTGTTCCTGGAGGGGGGCTGACAGATAGTTTCGTTGTTGTCAGACTGTTGCTGACTGCACAGGTTTGACTTTACCCGTGCAACATTGATGGCATGTCTCAGCCTGTAGGGAGCTGCACACATTGGGAAAGCTCGATCACCTTGCAGTTGTTGTTGTGAAACAGACACATTGCTTCTCCTACTGTAATTGTTTTTTCTTCTGTGTGAGACCACAGCTGGAAGTGCCGACTACTGGATTCAGCTTTGAGTTCACTTGTTGATATTTGGTGCTTGTTTACAACGGCAGACATATTATGGCATGGTTGAAATTGTGATTTGTATCTACGAGTGAGTCACACAACCTGAATTTAAACCCAATGGTAAAAGGCTGTATCAGGATGACAAACAAAAATGTGGTCTGAACTCAAACCTGTGATGTTTAGGTTCTTATAGCTCATTTCCAAATCTAGTGTATCCAGCTGTGTGTGACTTTAGATCTCAAAGACTCAGATGTAAAGTTAATACATCTGACAGTCAGATCTTAAAAGAATATGCAAACTTGATTCAGGTAGAAAAAGCCCTTCAGAGCAGCAACTGGCTTATTTTCACATCTCACAAAACACACATCTCTATCTTGATCTTTGCTTACTTTGAATAACCCCTGTGAATGCAAGCAGTGTAGAGCTCCAGTGTGTCATGTAGACATGCTGATGCAGTGGGCGCGTTGTTTTTTAGCTGTAGCTCCCCTCAAACAGTTCGTACAGGGACTGTTCTGCACCTGACACTCCCCGCTGCTCTTATCGAAGCTTGTTTCAGCCACCACCACCCTGCCATCACCTCCGCATACAAACAGTTCAGCTACACTGGAGTGCAAACTCTGATAGCACCATGTTCAAAGGCCACTTCCTCCCCCTCATCTGTTGAAATGCCTTCCAGAGGGTAGAGCGAGACTGAAAGTTGGTTTAACAGAAAAATAATCCTCCACGGTGTGTGTGAGGCCCGAAATGATGCAGCAAAGAAAAACTGAATTAAATTTTAAGCTAAATTAAAAAAAGATATTCTTATTTTCTCTAATAGTACAATAGCTTTAACATGCAGAGAGTGGGGCATAGGTTATCACACCATAGCTAGTAATGAGAAGCCAGGTAATGATGACCGCACCACCAGATTAGGACCTCATTTGTTGTAGTCCAGCCTGTAAGAAGCCAAATACAGAAAAATTATAGAAAGCAAAACAAGAAAAAGTTTTTAGTCATGCACATTTCCAGATCCTGAATGAACCACCCTCTCTGCCTATTCGCTGTCAGTGTGAAATTCACCTTGTGTTGACTTTGTTTGCTCAGTTGACTCTGCGGTTTCTAACCCAGAGGAGAAAAGAGAGGGTGTGTCTCTGCATCTTCTGAAACATTTGCTTTTCTCTCTGTAATCCGGCTTTAATAATTGGCCCTAGGCGGAGCGGGATGCACAGCTATGAGCAAACAGGAGTTGTGTTATCACCGTAAACACCAAGTGAAGTATGGCTATGCTTGAAATGTGCAGCTGGGTGAATCTGCAAACTTTTGAATACCAAAGTTTTTGGATTTGTTCTGTTGGAACAAGAAAGCTTTGGGCATTAATTCGGATTAGAGAAGATGCTTTTTGATTGGTATTGTGAGCTTTGACGCACAATTAGCTGCATTTGAAAAGAAACAAAAACATAGCGAAGACTGTCAGCTGACTTCCTGTACATACATAGAACATGCATCAGTGAACAAGGTGCAGGCTTTTTGGCTGAATTCAGGGACCAAAGTTTTTGTTTGAAGTGCAGCTCCTGTTTGCACATGACCTTGGTCCTCAAAATGTTAGACACACAAGCAGGCTAAGATGCAGGCGGAGGAGCTTAGTGGAAAAAATTGTTATGTAGGTCCATCTCTCTTAGCCTCTGTTACACAGTAGCAAAGAAGATTGCACAGAATATACATTTTACCAACTTTTAAAAAGACCTTTACACTCTATTTTTAAGTTTAGCAAGCTCTTTAAGTGAGTTCTACTTGGTCTGCTGGTGTTCACAGACCTCAGGAATCAGTGCAGCCATCCTGAAAGCTTTTTAATCTAACCCTGAAGCACTTCTTCCCTCATAAGCAGCTGGGTTGGTGTTGCCAAATAGCCCTGCTTTTCTCCCTCACTGTTAAAAAAAAGCTTGCCTCAACACGAAGCTCTAATACCCTCTCACTGTCTGAAGATCTGTCATATATAGCCAGTGGCCATGCGTAATGAGTCAGTCACTGGGCTTTAGGTGGTCTCACACTCAGACGGTAATTTTGCAATTACAGTGGTGTCTTTCAGGGTTCAGTGAAGAACAGGGGACAACTAATAACAATTTACAGAGGTGGCCAAAGACACCAGCAGGAGGGTAGTCTCAATTTGATGCCAAAAGTGAGCCCTATGCCAGATAAAGTGGACGAGAAATGGGTTTGTTTTTGTTGAAAGATCTTTGTCAGCCAGAAACTGTAAGTCAGAGGGAACAGTTCAGCCAAAGAAGCTTTGTTTACATACTTAACTGCCCCTGTTCCTTTGAAGAGAACTGGCTCTACTTAGTGTTTCTAATACTTTAGATCTCACTGAGGATCAATAGCTTTCACTGGTGTTGTTTAATTTGAAAGTATCCACCCAGAACAATAATTTCTCCACACTTCAGTGGATGTTACTTGTGCAAAAAGGTGATATATTTTTTGTCCCCTGGAGTCTTTGTGTTGTAATCATCTCTAGTTGCTTTCCTCTTGAAGATCATGTATATGAAATAAGAAAGTCATCGTTACAAAAAAATTTCTCTCTGACCTCAGATGTCATTTGTCTCATTGTGTGTCGATATTAAATCGTGTCCTCTCTTGAGAGTTAAATGCTGCCATTAACAGGTTGACACAACACAAAGAACAGGGCTCGTTGGATGTGGTTGTAAATAAACATGCATATATGTGGGAGTTGCTGGTATTTGGGAATGGGTGTTGCAGCCGTCAGCATTTAGGTGAGGTGAGACAGGCAGGTCGAACTCGTATATGTTGTTTTTCCTCCCGCCCACTTGAGTCTGTTGGTCACACTGTGAGACGAGTGTGATCCTGGTGATTAGGGGTGTGATCATTCCTTTTCTTTTGTCTGCCTCTTTAGTCACTAAGCAAACACTGAAACCTGTTAGACAAGCTGCGTTCCCCACGAGAAACAAACACAGTCAAATGTCAACACAACACCACCTTCACTTTTGTTGCTTTAGATAGATGTGTCCACTGTTACTGCTTCTACACAGAGGATTGTGTTAACAAAGAGTAACACTAATAGACTGTTTAATTATTAAGTCACTACATAAGTGGGAGTAAATTCATCCCTATAAATTACTAATTGTTTTTTGTACAGTAAACATACCTTGAGTGATGTTCAGATTTGAAAGGTGCATATATAGGTTATGTAAACATTCTCATAATAAAATCCATGTTGTTTCTTCTTTTGTCCTTCTTCTCTGTGTCATCGAGCAGTTCCAGCAGTCGGTGTCTTCAGAACTGAAAAGTCTCGGCAGAAGCTCTTACACACTTTGTGTCAACAACCCCCTCATCATCCGTCAGGCCCTCCACCCAGAAGCCTCCAAGAAGGTAATAGTTGTTTGCACTGCCTGGAGGGAGGAACTGAGAGCTGTTTTGTTAAGTTGATCACTAGTTTTGTTATAATTTAAAGAGACCTGGTAAAAAAAAAAAACATTTTAAAGATTTTAAAGTTTTTAGTTGTCATTTTTTCCCACTGCTAATCACAAATATTATTCCCTTTCCTTATAAGTAAGAGTATTGACGTGTTTCAGGTGGTCACGATTTTATTTGATTGATGTTTTCTTCCTTTTTGTGTTAACTGAATATTAATCCGACATGAGACGATGTCTTCCTTTTACTTGTACTCATCTCTTCGATCGATAAGCTTCCTGCTGTATGTAATCTCCAAATTGTCATACTATGAAGCTAAATCCTTTACTTTTGTCTCCTCCTTCTCAGAATCTTGTCCTTCCAGAATGTTTCTTTTCATTTGCGGACGTGAGGAAGGAGTTTCACAAATGCTGCCCCAACGCTGGCCCTGCGCAGAAACTCACACTCGACTCCATGATGGAGTGTATCCTTTCTGAGCCTCTGTGCTAAAACTGTATGTGTGATCACATCTTATTGGTACTGAATGTGTAGGCATGATTGCTGACAGCTCAAACTGGTCGGCTTCTTTAACTCTCCGGGCAGATGTGGGTCTTCCTGCTGTATCAGAGCAGATGTTTGGGGTGAGGGAGGTGAACAGCATGGTGCAGCTGATACTCTGCATCCTGGATGAGCCCCACGGTAAGCAACAACCAAAGTTTGCATCAAAATGACCTGATATCGTCATCACATCCTTATTTAGTTTATGGACAGGAAGTTTACATAATCAAGAGATTTGTCTTATTGTTTCAATACATAACCAAACACATAAAATCAAACAAGTGCAAAGCTCTCAACTACCTGTGTGATGAAAGCAGGGAACACCATGTCCGTATAGAGAGCAGTGAATTGGCACGTGTTGTTCACAAGCAGTGATTACTGTGTATCAGCTGGCTTTGGCAACCTGATGGTTTGGGTTTCTATGATCAGCACCATGACATCAAAACTGAACACAACAACCCATCTGACAGCTTTTCTTTATAAAGCTTAAAGGTGCGGTAGTTCTTATACCATTAAACAATAACTTGATTACATCAATTGTACTTAATGAGGCAAAAAATACTTGAAGTGATTCTGGCATTGTTCAGTTTAAACTGATCTTAAAATGTGTGTTAAAAAGCAGCTAATGTTACATGATTTACAGACATATGGATTGATGTAAAAAAAACAAAAAAAACGATTCCACACGTGACAGATGAAACTTTGATCTGATATCTTCGTTCATATCTGTAGCACTCGCCTCAGGCTTTACCTTCTTAATAACAGACAAGTATGTATTTGTGTGTGATCAGTAACAGGAATCAGGGGTGTTTGAACACACGCTGCAAGGCAGGATGAACCTGTTCACAGCAGCAGAGTCAAAACATTGTTTGGTACTTTTAATAATACATATGCTCTTTTCTTTTTCAGATCACAAGTTCTCCAGTGTTGAAACTGTGAAGTACAAGTTTGATTCCGGCACATGGTACGTAGGAACTTTTCAATAAGCGTGCACGTCTTTGTGTTTATGCCGCACCTGTTAGCCAGCAGTGTTTTTACGGCCTGAAAAATCCCCCAGACAAATTCAGACCTCAGACCTTTAGCATTGATTACAGCAACAAGGAAACCAACCAGGAGCGTGTTATTTAAGCTGTCCAACTTTGCCATCAAGTGCTTACCTGGGTTATCTTGTAGCAGGGCACCAAATCCTGCAGTCAAAAGCCTGTCACCTTGACAACCCCCTGACATTTAATCAGTGTGTGTGTTACTGTGTTGAGCACTTACTGTGAGTGGCCTCTGTGTCTGCAGGCTGTGGACAATTTGTTCAAATGTAACAGGAGAGGTGGTGGTGGTGTTCTTTTCTAAAAGCTATAGTCCCCTGAACAGATTCCTCTATCAGGCCTTCCTTTGTAGATCATGTCACAATTTCATTGATGTTATTTTTCTTTCCATTTTCAGCAGTAAGACCGAGCCAGTGGACAGTGAGACGGTCATCAGAGCACGAGGGCTTCCATGGCAGTCATCAGACCAAGACATCGCTCGCTTCTTCAAAGGCCTCAGTATTGCGAAGTATGTTGGACTTGATTAGAATCTTCCAAAAGCCCCTTTACATCACACAACTAAATATAAGCTTGATCTGCAATAAAACATTACAGAGAATTCAAACAATATAAAAAAATCTGACCTTATCTGACAATGAAGGAGCTCTTATTTCCATCTGTGTGACTGCAATGTCAGTTTAAACATTTTTAAAGTGTGTTGGTCTTTGAAACGTCCAATGGAATGCTCTGACAATAGACTAAAAAGGTTAATATCTTGAGGTTACATGCACTTATCATTCTTTGTACAGTAGAATTGGAAAGTGATTTAGAACATGCTTTAGTAGCCTATTAAGATGAGCATGGTTCATCCCCCAGAAATCCAAGGAAATAAAAAAAGAGCAGTACCTGCAGATGTAGGAATTGACCTACACTCTGATTAGTCACATTTAGATATGGGGCTGTTGTTCTGCCATACTATGAAATTTGGTTGCATCTTAACTTAAGTGTAAAATGACATAATTAGTTTTCAGTCAGGTGTCTGACAACAGGATTTGAACCACTCTGATCTATGTATGTAAATAATGTGGGTGGAGATAAAACCTAGGTCAGCATAGCGTAGTCTAGCAAGGACTGGGAAGCAGGAAACATGGGTGAACAGTTACACAGGACTTCCACCAGATCCGTGTCCGGTCTATCTCCGATCCGCTGCAGTCCGGCCCCGTGCGCTCTCGTCCATCAACACCCACCGGTTGCGTTTTCGGAACGCAGCACGGAGCAGGACCGCTGGACAGCTGGAGTCATGTGACCGAGGTTTTCCCACGGCAATCACTGAATCAAGGATTCTCCTCCTTCTCTCCTCATCCATGTTGTCTCTATTGGCCTCTGACTTGATGACTCCAGGCCTGCCTCCGCTCTAAATGACATTTTTTTGTCATAGTTAAGTTAAAAACGATCTAAAAACAACACTGTTTTATTCTGAAAATTAACCAGGGTTTTTATTTTGTTTTGGTGCCTACGTCCTGTCTGCACCATCTGCTCTGTGCTGAATTGATGCGTCATGCTCCGGTATCTGGCAAAAACAGAGGTCTTGCGTATTTGATCCGTTGCGTTCCGACCTGCCGGATCAGAGACGCATGGATCTGATGGAATTTGGCTCAAACAGCCTTATCTGTTGCCCCCTGCATGTCTACTGTACAGACTTGAGAGTGGTATCATCCTCTCATGTAGCTCTTGCTATGGAAGTCAAGAGACAAAAAAAACAAACCTAAATGCTTAACTGTTTCTTTAATAAACACAACAAGAACCTGGTAACTGTCTCTTGCCATTAAGTGGGTTCATACTCATCCATTTGTCCATTCTCCTGTGTTTCGTAGAGGTGGAGTGGCTCTATGTCTTAACGCTCAGGGCAGGAGGAACGGCGAGGCTCTGGTTCGATTCATCAACTCGGAGCACAGGGACCTGGCCCTGGAGCGCCACAAGCACCACATGGGCAGCCGCTACATCGAGGTTAGATTCAGCATCTCTCCGTTCCTCACCCATGCTCCAGTTTTGTTCCACCTGAATGGATCTTAAAAACATCTTCTTTTTCACTTTTGTTTTGAGTTCTGTTGTCATAGCTCAATCACTTATCAGTGTGAAGAACAAGTTTGAATTGCATCTTCATGAACAAAGTCATATATTAAAGCTAATCGAAGTTTCCTTTTGTCTGTCAGGTGTACAAAGCCACAGGAGAGGAATTCCTCAAGATCGCTGGAGGTCAGATTTCAGACTTCTCTTCTCTCCTCACCTTGTTTGTATGAACCCCATGATGAAAGGCTTTTTGTTTGTGTAAGGTAGATTTCTATTTCATGGATCTCTTGCATCTCTGAGGAAAAACAAGACCCTTCCACATCTGTAAAAGAGCAGCCCTTTAGTGACTGTAAGAGAAGAGATCTCATTTGCTCTGCTGCTCTCTCTCCTGTTACCTCTGCCTCTGCCTCCTCACACTGACCCTCCAGCAGCTTATCTAGGACTAATGAAAGACGCTTTGTGGGGAACTTCCCCCCTACCTCCCTCCATCCCTTTCCTCACCTCTAGATCCCCAGCGTAAAGCTTCAGAGGCCAACGGGAGAGAAATTTCACTCTCCTCTAACAGCAGCTCACCTGTTCTGTTTAGCCTGGAGCTGCACTCCCCTGAGGGAGAGGAGGCTGACGGCCGGTGAAAGGACCGGCTCAGAGCTGGTACAAAGGAGGTGTGAAGAGACAAAGGCAGGGCCTGAGGCCTCTGGACCACAGAGCAGCCGCCCGCAGCAACACAGGACAGAGATAGCAGACAAAGAAACACAGTCACTCGTAGCAGATAACTTACAGAGGCTGCTGCGAGTGACTGTGGACTTTACTCTGATGTGTCAAGATGTGCACAGGTTGACAACACATTGGACTTCAAGCAAATAGTTTGAGCAGACAAGACACCTGCTGCACAATCCAAAACATTTAGAATATTTAGCATGGTCATAGGTGTTTATATGATATTGGATTATATTAGATTTTTAGCTGTTCTATGTGAGGATTTACATTCCTCTTTTTAAACTGAATATTTCTGGCTTGATCAAACAAGATATCACATAAAACAATGATATATCACGCTTTTATATCCACCGTCTTCATCACCTTGAATTACAGTAATGAACAAAAGCATCTTGTGATGGTTTATCTCATTGCTCTCCTTTTTAGTCTTCTCATAGCTCTCTACTTAGTTACATGATGATCAAAAGTAGCACACTTCTCTGCAAGCTGAGGTCGGTTAGTTTAACACTTTCAAACCAGAAGGAGTTATTTGCTTACACTTCATATGTGACATACCATGAGAAAAGTTTTCATGAACAGTGAGAACATTTTTGCATGGTTCATCCCCGCCTTCACACATGTCATGTTGCAAAGCCAGTGTGACACTTAAGGGTTGCTCACCAGCCAATTTTAGCAGTCCAGAAACAGATCCTTGTAGAGAGCTCTGAAAGACTGAACCTGCTTTGATCTGTTGCTTTGCACCAGCAGGTCAAAGTTGTCTTGTGAAATGTCTCAACATGCTTCACATGGATCAGAAAATAAATCAATATTTCCGGTATGACGAGTCCTGAGGATTTGGTGAACCTCTGACCTTCTCTGTAGTGCTGTCACGTGATTAACTGTATTTCAACTTTGTGATGGTTGAAATACAACGGTATTTCTGGGAATATTTCAACATAAATTCATGATTTTTGCTGTATGATCTAGTGCTAAGATACTACATTATACTACATTATCAGTTAGCTAACATCCCCTACTTCATAAAAGCGTAACAAAACCGATCAAAGAAAGTTTCCCAACAACATAAAAAGTCTAAAACATCTGAGAACAGTTTGAGTGCCTGGAGATGTGAGGTGTTGAATCATTGCTATCTTCTGACACCAGGTACATCTAATGAAGTGGCCCAGTTCCTGTCCAAAGAGAACCAGGTCATCATCCGTATGCGGGGGTTGCCCTTCACCGCCACACCCCAGGATGTGCTGTCTTTCCTCGGCCAAGAGAGCCCTGTTACAGACGGCGCAGAGGGTCTGCTGTTTGTCAAGTACCCTGATGGTCGGCCCACCGGTGATGCCTTTGTGCTTTTCTCCTGTGAAGAGTACGCCCAGAACGCCCTGAAGAAGCACAAGCAGATCCTCGGGAAGCGGTATATTGAGCTGTTTAGGAGCACTGCAGCTGAGGTGCAACAGGTAAATGCTTTTAGTAGAATGAGCAGGAGAGCTCTTTGAGCTGTGAGTTATGTGATGATGTGAAAAAACAACACATCATGTAAGATTTCCAAGAGAAGGCCTTGGAAAGTGTTCGAAGATACTGCATGGAAGGGTTTAAAATAGATGTCATGTCAGAAATGAGGAGGACATTGTTGTAGTTTGGGTCTTTTTCGGTTTTATGCTTCTTTGAACAAGAATCTAATCACATGAATTGAGTTGAGTGTAGTGACTGAAATGTCTCAAAACAACACTAAAAGTGAAATCATAAGAAGGGGAAGTTGTGGCTTTGGTTTTGTCATTCCAGGCAAACATAATCCTGTTTTCATTGGCAGGACCTGGAAAATTATATCATGCAAAAGACCATTACCATATTTTTTTAGGAAGAACTATCGCTTCATTTTATTTTCATAAATTGTGGGTATTGTTAAAAAAACAGAGCATAAGATGTCAAATAGAAAAAATTTAAAATGGCTGCCCTCCTTTTGTTAGACTTCTAAAGAACTGATGTCATGACAACTGAGAGAAGTGAGAAAATACAATGACGAGTGTGTGACGAAACAGTGGAGACATCATCAGATGATTCACAAAGTTTGCACAATGTGGATGAGTCTCACTCTGAGAACTGTCTGTAAACATTTGTTCCTCAGCATCATGTTCAATGAAAAGTTCTTATTCTGAAGGTTTTGTGTATTGTGTCTTATGAAGAACAAACTATCAAATCAAAACAGTAAGTTTCAACCGATTCTTCATCACTCTTCCTCTTTGCCAGGTGCTGAACCGCTACATGTCCACGCCTCTGATCTCCACGCTGCCCTCCTCACCCATCGTTCCCGTCCCTGTCCTCGCCACGCCTCAATTTCTTCCAGCTGCTAGCAGCACTAGAGACTGTGTCCGCCTCCGCGGTCTGCCGTACACCGCCGGCATCGAAGATATCCTGGAGTTCATGGGAGAACACACTGTAGACATTAAACCTCATGGAGTCCACATGGTCCTCAACCAACAGGTTAGATCACCCAGCGCTCAGGAACACAATGTAACTGTCAAATTCTGTCTTAAAGCGATATTGAATGTCGCCTTAGATCACTTTCTGTCAAGTATCTCTATTAGAATCCTGGACAAATCTTCATTCTGACATTATTAAATAAATTAACTGCTATCATCCAGCTCTATCCCTCCTCAGATTTGATCAAAATCCATCACCTAACTGTTGATTTAAAAATGTCATCTCTTTTATACATTGCCAGTGATGTAGCCCCTCACTTTTGTCCTCACTGTGAGTGGTTTATACGATCCGTTCCTTCTTTTCTGTACCCTGCAGGGTCGGCCCTCAGGTGACGCTTTCATCCAAATGAAGTCCTCTGAGAAGGCATTTATGGTGGCCCAGAAGTGCCATAAAAAGACCATGAAGGACCGCTACGTGGAGGTGTTTCAGTGCTCCACAGAGGAGATGAGCATAGTGCTGATGGGAGGAACCCTGAACCGCAGCGGACTCTCCCCTCCGCCCTGCAAACTTCCATGTGAGTGACCTAATTAAAGAAGCAGCTCATCTAATGGCCATGTTGTGCTGCTGTTCATTTGAATGAAGACAAACTTGTTCCTCTACAGTCATATCTTAGAGAATTAAAACTGTCACAGGAGTATTAGAATATTCAAAAGGCTGCAAACATGCTACACCGCTAAGTCCATGCTCTCCGCTGACACAGTGATGCCAATTTGGCCTGGACTGAATGTGGCTCAGTGTACTTTGCTCTGTTATGGCTCATATCTGTCTCTGGTGTTGGAGATTAGATTAGGATTGGCAGCACTAGAGTGATAGAGGTCACTCTGTATTCTGCGTGTCTCTTTCAACTGATATATAATTGACCTCATTCTCAGCAGACCTCTATTAAATAGTCTTTTTTGCAAACGGTGGTTTTGCCTTTTTGCTCACATCTCCCCCAGAATTACTGCACAGTCAGGGTGCATTATATCTTTCCACATAGTTTCTCTCTTGAACAACCTGGAAACACTTCCTCAAGGTCAGCAGTGTTGTGTGACAGCGTGTAGGCGCTGAGGGAGACCACAGCCGCCCACAGTCTCACACTGCTGGTGGCTGTTTGTATGTAAATACAGCAATACTGTCGTTTGTGTGTTTACATTGTAAGTATGACAGCCTGAAGGACGCAGTACACTTTGTAAACAAAAACCTGGCACACAGAAAGTGTGTTTGTCATTCTGGTAGTTGTGTGCTGTGACACATGCAGACTCTGCTTCATCACAACAGTTAAACCTCATCATCTAAACCCAACATGTGAATAACCAGACCTGATGTGTGTGTTTGTGTCTGTGTTGCTCTTTAGGTCTGTCTCCTCCCACAGCCTACGCCCCCTTCCCTACCCCACCTGCCATTCTCTCTGAGGCCGCCCTCTACCAGCCCCCCCTGCTGGCTGCTCCCAGGCCTACTCAGACTGTACCACACAACCCAGCTCACGCTCTGGCCTACTACCCCCACCAACCACACCTGTACATGAACATGAACATGAACTACACAGCTTATTACCCCAGGTCAGCACATCTTCAGCTCAAGCTAGCTCCTCAGACAGAAAATCAAGAACCACACCTCTAACTTTTTTTTTTTTTTTTTTTCCCATCAGCCCTCCAGTCTCTCCCTCCACAGTCAGCTACTTCACAGCTCCTCCAGGCGCAGTGGCAGCAGTCGCAGCCCAACCTCACCACCCTGCAGCCGCTGCTTCTTCCGTTCTGCCTCAGCCTGGGGCCCTGGTCAGGATGCAGGGTCTACCCTACAACACTGGAGTCAAGGACATTCTCAGCTTCTTTCAGGGATACCAGGTCAGCAAAGAAACAGATATATAGGCCCTGTTTACACCTGGTACCTACATGTGTCCTCAGTGATTTGTCATAGAGAGGCAGCCTTAACAACAAGTGGTGATGAATCCAGGACGCATCAAGGTCGCACAGAGATCTGACGAGAGGTGGTCATTGGCGTTTTTTTTTTGTTTTTCCAATAAGTGATGATCACTTGGTGGGATGAGGGAAGCAGGCGTGACCGTTTCTGGTGTGGGGGACAGATGTGACCAACACGGAGTTTATCACATAGACTATATATAAAATGGACAGCGAGATGCACCCCTGGTTTATTGTAGTTTTTAATAATGCACGTCAAGTGGACGCTGGAGGAACTGCAGTTTTTTGCACTTACGGGCATTAACCTTGTTTCCAGCCACTTTGAATAAAGACTCATTGGAGTTTATACTGTCACTGATAAAGTTTTATATCACATTCCCCCCCGTCTATACTCACCAGCCTCATCTTGTCCTCAAGAAATCTCTCTCTCTTTATATCAGCTGATGTTTTTATGAGACCATGTGTGAACAGGTCGGGTGTGAACAGAGGCACTCAGAGCTTTCCACCCTGAACAGACAGATCACCTAGGATGCGTAATAAGACCAGGTGTAAACAATTCACAGTTATTAAAGTGTAATGCTGTTTGATGCGATGTAGGAGCCACACCAAGATGCCTTTGTCCACAACCGCTCAAAGCAGTCATGGGATATTATTGGTTCATGTTAAATGATGTTTTAACGACAGGTAACCTATGTGATGATATTCTGTTGAGTGTGACCTCTCTCCCACAGCCTGACGGCTCACACACGGTGAAGTCAGGAGCTGTCGGACATCTGAGCCCTCAGCCCTGCACTTACTAAAGATTTACCATCGCTGCTTGTTATTGCAAAATCTCAACCACAGTAGTGTCTAATTAGGGGACGTGTGCACACTTGTGCTCTCTTCCCCTCTTCTTTGTGCTTTCCATATTTTTTCGCTGCCAGTCCAAATTAGGTGGAGTCTTCTGAAGCAGGTATGACTCTGACAGGTGTGGCTCCAGACAGTTTGGCTTGTCGGACAGGGAAGGCGGAGAGTGGGTGGGGTTTGAGGTGGAGGGGTTGCACTGTTGTTGTGGAACAGGTCTTGGGTCTGCTATCGGTCTTTATGGGTTCAGCCGTTTATTGTAGTGGATCTGTACCGCCCGTGTGCTTCTGAAGGGTGTGTTTGATTAGTTAATTTGACACTGGTTCAGATACACAGAGCGGGTTTTTATTCCCACTTGAGAAAGAACATGCTGATGGATGATTGCATGTTACCAAGTGTTGTTGGTGGGAGTGTGTGTTTTAGAGAGAAATGAGAATAAATCTGACCCATGTAGTGACTGCTGGCTGGACTACAGTAATTGTATCCTGAACGGAGTGTGAGTGTTTGTGTTTGTTTCTGTGTGTGTGTTTTTGGCTGCAATAGCATCTCTCACACTCTCCCTGGGTGAGAAACAGTTCCCACACCAGCGTCGGTGTCTTTTACAGCACAGTGTGACATTCCTTAACGCAGTATTTGGTGTGTGCTGTACGTTTTTCTGGTTTGGTGTGTATTTCTAAGAGTGTACATTATTCTGCATCTTCTGTGACTGTGTCCTTTAATGTGTTACAACAATGTGAAAAGCCCCTTCTCTGACTGTGCGTTCATTGTCATGCTGTCTGTAGTACACCCCTGAGGAGTACAACGGCTTGGTTCAGATGAGCGATCAGGCCAGGAGTCTGATTCAGCCCAAAGAATGGCTCTGTCTTTAGAGACACCCCAACAGGTAAGAAGAGGCCACAGACCGGTGGACCGTGGTGGACAGAACGGGCTTTTCTATTTATTCAGAACTTATCAAAACAAACTATCTGTATGTTAAAGTGCAAAACGTTTAGGAATGGACAAGAACCAAACAACCCAGTGAGCACTGGTTTGTTGATATAATCGTCCAGACATCAGAGCACAGTTGGGAGTGTTTTTTTTTAGTATCACCATGTAGGCCACATGAAACTTTTGAATACTGAAATATGTTGCATGTGCCAACTTAACTTAAAAACTATGCAAATAAATCAGATTCCTTAGATCTCGACTTACACATTTGATTCTAGAGTTGCTGTTGACACCTGCACATCTTGCAGCTTCTTGAAAATGTCTAGCATTAGATGTCACACTATTCTGCTCACAATCAACAACTTCTAGAGCACGACATCCCTAAAAGTGAAACACATGAGAGAGTTTTTAAAATCACATTACAAACTTGATGAAGCATTAGTGTTAACACTCATCTAAATAGGAATGCCCAATCTGATCCTCCAGGCTCTGAGCTCCTGACCCGGCATGTCTGCTCGCTGCTTACCAAACAGATCTGTTTCATATCTGCTGTCTGTCCTGTAGACCCTTTCAGAGTGCTGAGTCTGGACTTGTGACACACACACACACACACACACACACACACACACACACACACACACACACACACACACACACACACACACACACACACACACACACACACACACACACACACACACACACACACACACACACACAGATTTAACAGACTGTTTGACTTATTAGGCACATTATTCACCCTGTGATGAAGTAACCTCAGGCCCAAACAGCTGTCTCCCAGGTTCATGTCTTTAGATATGACTGCTGATCTGAACTTGTGCCTGACATTTTTTGAAGTGGGGGTTGGAAGTTAACTTTACAACCCAAACTTGAGAACGATTAATTGTTAGTGGGAAAGTAAGTGTACATGTCATGAGCTAGAACTTCTCATATATATATCATACCCAATAGGGTGTAATATTTCACTTTGATTAATACTTAAAACACCAAGCATTACTCCATGAAGTGTAAAAAACACACTAAAGGCTCACATCGCCTCTGAACTGTTCATTCAAATCACTAATGATGTGTAATATCAGTCTTCAGCACTCCATCTCTAACCCCCATCATTCCTACCTCACTACCTCAATTATTGCCAGAGAACACTATCCTGATTGCATTATCCTACTCACACTCTTCCTCTATTAACAATAATCTAACCTAATCTAACAATAATCCTCTTATATGTGCTCTGTACTGTTTGTCATGCATGACTTTAGGAAACTGACTTTCATGCATCAAACATGATCCTGATGAAATATGTGAATGCACGCACACTTACAAATAATCAACGTGTGATTTGTTCCATCTTTGCTTGTGGCTTTCAGGTCCTCTGGGAACAGCATGTGCTCTTCTTCTGCTCTCTTTTCTCCGCCCATTTGTCTCTTTTTTTTCTCCCCATCTAACTGGACCGGTTTGATGAGACTTCTCTTCCAGGGAATTGTTCATCCCTTGCTTTTTGTGCTCCCCCTGGTGTTAAAGGTGCAGGGAAGTAGGTGACACTTCTCAGGTCTCAGGTTTTGTGTTTTGTTTCTTTGTATTGTTCTGCAGCTCCAGCCAGATGCCGTTCTCATCTTGTACAACTTCAGTGGCCAGTGCAGCGGCGAGGCCTTGATCACCTTCCCTAGTGAGGAGATCGCCAGGCGGGCCGTAGCAGAGCACTCAAACCACTCCTTCTACGGCCAGCAGGTCCACCTGGTCCTCTGTAACTGACCATCTCTTTCCCTCATCCCTCACTTTAACCTCCCCCTCCCCTTACTTGGACACTAAAAACCGCTGCTGGACCCCCTTTTCCATCATTCCCAATTTAACCAAACATGAGACCTTCCTGGCCCTGACACTCCTGAAGTCACTGTTGGAGGTTGGACATCAACTGCTGAAGTCACTGATGCTTCATGTGAAGATGTCTCTGTGGAAGTTGAACTGCAGCATTTTGTTGAGATGAGATGGTGTGGAGCCTGGACAAACACTCAATGGCTACACAAAGCCAAATCTGCATGTATATTTAAATCCTCTATATATGAACGTGTACAGATGTTCATCCTGAAAAGCTTGAGGCTGTACAAACCACTTCTGCATTACCTTTATTTTGTTTATATTTCTGACTGTCACTCATAATCACTACAAGATCAAGATCTCTATGCAAACACTGATGTGTGTGTGTGTGTGTGTGTGTTTGTGTGTGTGTGTGTGCATGTGCATGCATGATGTTTATTTAGTTAATGGCTTCCAGCAGTGAAGGGATGCCTTTAAAAAAAAAGAAAAGAAAAAAAAGAAAAGAAAAGAAAAGAAGAAAAAATAGCCATAGAGAAATAAAAACTTTGACAACAGATGGAATGGTAATGTGCACTTGACTCAATGCCACTGATGTGCCAGCGTACCAGCGTACCAACTAATTTGTAACTTTATTTTTAGGAGAAAAAAAGTGAATAATGTACTTTATGTCATCCTATTTAGACCTTCTCAGCACTACAGATTAATTTTCTCCAATCAGAGCGACAATGTTTCTGTAACAGAGTAAAAAGATTGATTTGAATGAAATAGTCTTGAGTGGAGATTTTGTTATGACTTGTTAAAGACTCAGGCGTATCCTTCTGTAACGATGGACCTCAGCTAATGAATATCTTCTTTTGTTTCCACACTATTTATAAACGACTGGTCTGTGGCGTGCTTTCATTCCTGCGTAAGACCTGAGTCCTGTGTGAAAACTGCATGAGTTTTTTTCTTGTGACAGGCCAGCTATTGTAGTTTTTCTTCTTTACTGTGCCTACATTACCCAGAGTGCAATACTGGCCTAAAAAATAGGCTGTGTCAACCTCTGGTGGCAGAGGAGATATTTGCTTCTTTTGTTGCAAGTTTGACACTTGTGTGAATTTAGATCTGTGTACGAGTAAACAATAAAATGTTGGCAATGACCTGTGTTTCTCTTGTTCGCATCTAAAGGGTGGTATTTTAAGATACAATAATTAGGTTTGGCCAAAATACAAATTTCCCCCTCATGTCATGTGGAAGGTATTCTTGATGCCATATGTCTTTCAGTTAATAACAGAGAAGGTGTTTGCTGTATTTTTAGAACTATCCTCTGTTGGGAACAATCAAGTTATGTGTTACTTTCCTTGTAAGTGAATTATTTTCTTAATGTCACCACTAGAGGGTGCCACATCACACATTTCAAATTCCAAATGGCTCTGCAAATTGGAAAACTCATCTTTGATGATAGCTAACTGTAGTGATATTGAAAAGATGTTATCACAATAACATTTTTCATATCAGTCGATATCGATAAATTTCAAGATAAATACCAAATCATTCTTTTATATCATTTTAAATGCAGATTATTTTCTCCTAAGTGAAAGTTGAAGAAACCAGACAGTTTAACTTGTATCAGGATTTAGTACTCCCAAAAATAACAGCAACATTTCTCCACATTTAGCTCCAAAACGTCATAAAAGTGTAGTGCATTTTTAAAAGTCACTTTTTTTAAATCACATTTAGAGGAATATTTGTGACCTTCTTCACATTTCATTTTCTTGTGAAAAATATATTAAGTGAAAATAATTGTTAAATCCAAATGCTAAATATAAATCTAAATGTGAAATAGAAATCTAAATGTGAAATAGAAATCTAAATGCTAAATATAAATCTAAATGTTAAATATAAATATAAATGTTAAATGTAAATCTAAATGTTAAATGTAAATCTAAATGCTAAATATAAATATAAATGTTAAATGTAAATCTAAATGCTAAATATAAATCTAAATGTTAAATGTTAAATATAAATCTAAATGTTAAATCTAAATCTAAATCTAAATGTTAAATGTAAATCTAAATGCTAAATATAAATCTAAATGTTAAATATAAATCTAAATGCTAAATATAAGCCTAAATGTTAAATGTTGCTCTGCAATCCTAAATATTTAGCTGATATGCAGATTCACACTGCTGCCTAGCGGAAATACCAAAATAAAAGCTTCATAAAGCAAAACGGACTTAGCAATAGCAACTTAGCTTGTCCGTACCATAGACTGGGTCAGTTCTGTCTCTGAGCGTTGAGAAATCTCTTTATAGCCTCTTAAAACTGCCTATCCAGCATTTTTACAGCGGGCAGTCCGGCTGTAACCTACTGAAGTCATACTGACAGACTTTGATTGGGATATCTGTATTACTTTATGAAGTTTTTATTTTGGTACTAACAGCTCCCAATCATAGTCTGTAAAAAATATGGACGTAGTATCAGTGACGTCACCCATCTGTTTCTGAAGCGCTGTTTTGAGACCAATCGGCAGCGGCAGCCATATTGCTTCTGTCGAGCCAGTGTGACGTAAAGAGGCGGGCTTTGAGCCTCCTAGCCAACAGCTACAGTGTTCTTGCAGGCAGCTGTGCCTCTCATTGGAAGACTAGTAATCTCAATATCTTTCAAATTGCAGAATTAGAAAAAAATTCACCCCCCTCACAGTGAGAGGACATCGAGAAATTAGCTATTCAGACTACACTCGTGTTTTGTACCAGGCTGTAAACATGTTTATTAATGCTGCAAAGATCGTCTTTTTCCCATTCATGTGTATGTGACTTCCGGTACTTCCGGAGCCAGCCTCAAGTGGATCCTCGATGAACTGCAGCTTTTAACACTTCCGCATTGACTCATATTTTTAGACCGGAGGTTGCCGCTTGCTCACAATACAAATTTACACTGCCGCCCGGCGGAAGTACCAAAATAAAAGCTTCATAAAGCGATACAGATATCCCAATCATAGTCTCTGGTAAAATGGACAAGCATGGCACATAACACCCTAAATTCAACTTTACACTGCATGCAACACCATCTCAAAACCCAATGGCTATTCTCTTACTTTTCAACATTTATGATGGTTAGCAATTAACAACGTCCTTTTCCTTTTTGAAGTCCAGTTATCAACATGAGATGCAACCAAAAAAAGTGACTTTTAAAAAAGCACTCCACATTTTTATGAGGTTTTGGAGCTAAAGGTGGAGAAATGTTGCAGTTAATTTCGGTGTGCACATCTTTACAAACGGCGCCCCATAGTTTAGTGGCCTTTTTTGCTGAGCACTCTGCTGAGCTGGTAGGTTTTGTGTTTTCTTCAGTGTTGCTGTCGCTCGTTTCAGCTGTGTTTACATTCCGCTCCAAACGTCTTTAAGCCCGCCTACCTCTTACCCTGCAGCGTGATTGGCTGTTCCATGCCGACTTCTTCTGTTTAAAGCTGCTGTTGGTAGGAATGGTGTAAAAAACGTTCTTTTTTTCTGCTGGGTTTGGAGAAAAGGTCATAATGCTCATTGGTACTCATCGTTAAGTGGAGTAATTTGAGACTATTGCAAAATCTCTGTGTTTTCCAATGCCTTTGTATCAAGCAATGTTATTATTCCCCTTGTTCCCGTTATGACGGACCAATCATAGCTAATCTCCAATCCTCTGTCCTGATTGGTTAAGGGGCGGCCCCCACTACATCCTCTGATTGGTTATGAGTCCGGCACTATCATGACTGCACACGCCGATCTGTGTTGGGGGGCTAAGAGGAAATCTGGTTGGGTGGGATAGTGTTGACATTCGAAGTCCCTCTCTGAACAAATGTTTACTCTGTGACTACCAACAGCAGCTTTAATATAAGCTGGGGAGTAACATTTAAGACAGACTAGTGCCCCCTCCCTTTCCAGTGGTTGGGGTGTGTAATAACAGGTTTAAATATATCTACGTTTTAACGTACATTTGTTATATTTTTATTGAGAAAAATAATATCACAATAATTATCATTATCGTTTTATGGCCCAGCCCTAGCTAACTAGCCCTGATAATTACCCCAAATAAGCAATAAGTTCCATATTCATCCCTAAGTCAGCCTTTGTGTTAGAATATGAGCGTCTGTGTTTACTGTAATCTTTGTAATATTCATAACGGGAGGAAAACGCACTCACCTTTGCTTCACTCTCAAAAGTGAAGAAAGGCTTTGCACATCTACTTCATGGGACAGGTGCGCAGGAGAGGAGTGAGAAGCTCATAAAATGAAAGATACAAGAATCCTGCACACAGTCCAACATGTGAAATATTTTTAAAACATGTGAAAGGCATTGTTTCGATGTATTAAAAGAAGTCTGAAAAAGTGACACAAAGCCATGGTTGAGTTTTCAGCTTTATTGATATACACTACTTTAGAGCCTACATTATAAGCAAGGTATTCCCTTTGAATAATTTCAAAAAGCACTGCAGTCTTAAAAATTACAAAATTTTTAACATACAAAATATACAGTAAATGACAATACAAGGCTCGGTAAACATCAGCTAAACCTGTATTTCCCTTTTAATTTACAAAACATATATATGGATGTATGTATGTGTATATATATATATATATATATATATATATATATATATATATATACACACAGATATATATATATATATATATATATATATATATATATATATATATATATATATATATACAGATATTTATATATATATATATATGTATATATTTGTGGGTGTGTGTGCATGGATATATGTCGATATAAAAATATCAATACATATTCAACACTCATACATGTCCCCAACCTTTTAGGAATGACATCCATTGAAAGTATCAAAAATAGAGCAGTACAGTCTCTGTTGCTTTACTTTATGTAAAGAGGGAACATATTGTTCGGTCTTTGGTTGTGACAGAAGAGGACGGCAGCCAGAGTTTTATTTTGATGCTGGTTTTGGTTCCTTTCTCGTCTTTGAAGCTGCAGAACCAGCTCTATATGAAAAAAAACGCCTGTCTTGCCCCCCCCCATGACCCCCCCCCCCCCTAAACAAACGAAAAGTAATAATAATAGTTAGTGACTTACGTCTTCGTCATGGAAATAAAAATCAACCCAGAACAGCATACAGAAACACTGACAAACTGGTTTCAAACAAGAGTTAAGGCATCCTAATAGTTTACAAAGTGACATGAATCAATCTATCTGAAGGTCTTTTTTTTCTTTCTGCTCTGTGATGTTCAAAAACAACATCATCACTAATAGTTTATAATCTCTTTTTCTCATGTGGTGTCTCACATGTGCTGCTGTTAAAGTTTGCATAGCCTAAATACATGTGTGTGCTTCTGTTGATGAAAAGAGGACTCTTACGCTTCCTGTCTTCTGTACAGCATATTTGGTATAAACACCATCCATCCACTCACACTAACTCAAAGATACTTGCACTGCGTCCTTGACAAGGCAGATCAGCTGATGAACAACTCCAGGATGCTAACAGAATCTATCCACGAGTCTACTTCTAGAGGCATCAAGGTCTTTTTTCTTCTTTTTTTTTTTTTAAAGGCATTAGGCAGAATTTGAATGCATAGCAGAATCATTTTCACCTGGAAACTGACTTCAAAGCATCATCTGTAACGTGCTGTGCTCCTCACACGCAACAGGAGCATCATTGTCGAGCTTAAGGCAAAAAGAAACAAACGAAAAGAAAACAGAAATCTTCACGAAGCCAGAATCTGCATCTCTCTGTTCAAAGCCACACCGTCTGATCTGATTAGAAAACACTCCTATCGCACGGACTGTTATTGCTGCCATACAGGCACTGCATGTCTTACAGATCAGGAAACACCAGCCAATTCTTTGTCGTGGAGACGTTTAGGGAGAAGTCTCTGATTGTGAACAGCAAACACTGTTTGTCTTTGATCTTAAAAAAAGGGGGAATAAGTATGAAAACTTTAAATCTTTTTTTAGATTGTTTGTCATTATACGTCACCGATCACAGCTGTGATGGCTGCTTGCTATAAGAAGGCACACAAAGGCCCCCTGGAACATTTGGGGAGTTCTGCATAAGAGAAGAAACGTGTGAAACATTTCTCTGTAAAGTGGATATAATCTTCAAATGTCTTTGAATGAAAATGACCAAAAAAGGCTTTCTCTGTCCTGAAACTCACAAAAACACCCCTCATCAGGGGTCAGGTAAAGATCCGATCCACATGGATCAAGTTGCACGCCTGTTTCCACACACAAAAAAAAAAACATCTGTCAAACTCAAAACCAGCTGTGCAAAACAAGAACAAAAAGCTTTAGCTCTCATTCAAAGCTGTGAAGTGTGAATAAGGCCTTTGTTCAGCTTGAAGAAGGGGAACACAGAAGAGGGAAGAGGTTGGAAGGAGGGATTGTTCATGTACAGATATCTACACGGCTGCAATATCGCTAAACGTTGTGGAATGTCGCAGGTTGCAGACCCAGGACCTCCCTGCCGGGGCCGCTGCACCCCACACCTGATCGCTTTCATCACTTAAAGGGAGAAAAGCAAGGAGTGAACAGAGTTGTCATCACTAATGCCACAAGCAGACATGCGTGAAACTTTCTCAAAAGATTTCTATTTTAAACGCGGTACAGCCAATTTGTCTAATTTCACATCATGTCACTTGTGCTGATGCTCGCTCAGCGAAAGAAGAATGTGTTCGTAGCATCCTGGGAGCTTTAATATCCTGATGTTTGAAAAGATGTCGCCTGAGAAAACTCTTCCCACCAGTTAAGAATCCCAGCTCTGGCTTCATGTGAAAGTACCGTGCACTTTTGAGTCTCTCTCCTTTTTACTGTGTCTCAAGACGTCCTCATTTATAAATAAACGTCAATGCTGGTGAGAGGGTGGGGACTACAACACACACTCTGTGTTGTCTCCACCACAGAAAGTCAGTCAGTTAGTGCTCCATGAGCAAGAAGGGCTGATTGATCAGGAAGACAGTGGTGCTTTAACAGGTCCATCTTCCAGCTCGACTGTAAAGTTAACTCTGAGTGAAGATGTGAGTTCTTGAGTCTCTACATGAGAGAAGCGTTGGACGCTGAATGAGATCAGAGGAGACGGATGAGTGTCAGGTCCATGAGGTTTTGACAGAACCTCATTTGACCGTAGTCTTTCTTTTCCCCCTCGTGCCCATCTGTTGTCCCACTGCAGACAAGACCAGCACCTGGACCAGGAGTTGGATCAGCACCAGGGTCTGGAGCTGGAGGAGGGTTGGTTTGAGGGCCTGAGCGTGGGCTGAGCTATGACTGGCCGTGTGCTGACGGAGTACCATGGGTGCTGGGGGACTGGGACATGTCTCTGCCGATGATCTCATTCACTGTGAAAAGAAGGACAAGAAAAAACATTTATTAGAACCATTTTCTGTCCATATTTATTACATTAGACGTACGTAGTGAAAATGGTTGTGTGAGCACAAATCCAAAGCTCCAGTTCTTGTTTCTCTGAAATGGAGTGTAATGTTTTTATCTGTTGTGAGCAAACGAAGACGACTGATTGCGTCTGGCACTTTAAATGTCACTGCTGCCATGCTGTGACCGATGCAGTCAGTTAGTTACAGATAAAGGGTATATATCATTACATACTGAGGGGAAGAAAAATACAGTCATGTGTGCTGGAAAAAAAAGAGGAAACATTTTGACCTAATTGCAAGGAAAAAAAAGTTACATTTCAACAAATTTAAACTAACTAGATTAATACACTTCAAGATTTTTACAATAAACTCATGTATATAAGATTACAAACTCCCATCAGGTGTCACTGAGTGGTGTGTTTATGGTCTCTGTGTTTCAGCCATTACTCCTCAACTTTTGTCATTTTATATCACCCTGTTCTGTTGCCGTATCGAATAATCACACCATGTCACCATGTCAACCTGTCACGCCCACATAACATGTCCAAACTGCCTGATTAGTTCATCTATTTAAACCATGTGTAACATTTGTATATAACATTACATTTTTTTTAATTTGTCTATTTTAATTGTATTTCATTATTATTATTATTTAATTATTTATTTATCAATTTATTTCTTGTATTCACCTGATCTTGTTAACGCTACCCTATTTTTTTTAACTTTTCTGTCCACTATTATTTATTGTATTAGTTTTACTGTATTGATTTTATTCTATTTCTAATCCTGCCTTTTATAATTTTACCATCGCTGTTTTTTTCTGTCTGTCTGTCATTCTGTGAAGCACTTTGGGCTGCATGTTTTTATGTATGAAAGGTGCTATATAAATAAAGTGGAGTTGAGGGTTGAGTATTATTATCATTTTATCATCATTTAATTGTATTTCATTTCTATTTATTACAATTATAATTTAATTTAATTGAAATTTAATTAATTTGAATTTGAACTTAAAAATCAATTTTAATTATTACTTAATTTTTTTTAAATTTGTACTCTATTTATTTTGACCCTTATTCATGTACTACTACCTGCTACTATGTCTCTGTTGCTTTAACATCTGAATGACCCCCCATGGATCCATGAAGTATTATCTTATCTCACTCCTTGTAACAAAGCGCAGTAAAAGTGCACATATCTGTCCAGCAGGGGGCAGTGTTTTCCCACTCTGAGTTCCCCACACCACTGAAAGCTCAACCTCATCCAGCCATCAGCTCAAAGTGGAAAAACTCAAACACACTGGCAACCCCCAAAGTTCAGCGAGTCACGGCAATGACGCGGGATATAATCACTCCTGACATGAGAAATGAGAGAAACTATTCCATTCACAGCTCTGACCTTTTGTCTGAGTCCAACAACTGTGAGTGGTTACCACAGCACACTGACTGCTGTAAACACGGTCCTGTACGGGGCAGGCCTGCCTGTGCGTTACTTCATTACAGCTTTAATAGTGCTGTGGTGCATTCCCTCCCCCTTGGCCTGTTCGTGAGGTTTGAGAGCGTAAAACCAAACCCTGGTTAAAAACGTGCCGTCGAGCTGACAGTGGCACTGAGGCACGGCGAGGTTAATTACTCCGCCGACTCAGTGAGAGCTGCTTTCTAAATAAATAACACAAGTCTTCTTTTTGCTGCTGTTGTTCAGCCAGCACGGGTGATTGTTTTACATCTGCTGCCTCCATTCAGTATTCACACAAGGACCACATGAGACACGGCAGGGAAGCTAGTAAAAGTGCAGCTGAGGAGTAAATCAGCTCGGAGTGCTTTGACGTGGTGAGGAGAACACGAGAGCAGACAGACACATAGACAGTCACAGTTTTATTCGTGTGGAATTCAGGGATAACGTGGTTTTCCTTTTGTGACAATACATGTGTGTATTTCCCCCTCCTGTGTTTTCCAGCTAACGTCACAGGTCAGAAACACACACACACTTCAGACTGGGCAGACTGGTTTAGGAGGGTGCAGCAGACACCTCTAGCCCAGTTTGACACTGGGAGTTTTACAAGCAGACCTGCCTCTACACGACAGCTGCTCTTTATTCCTCTTGAGCTGCAGAATCACACATTACTCTCCTTTGCTGTAATATACAAATGTGTTACTGTAACTTGGGCTCCAAGAAAGTGGGTAGAGGGGGTGAGTCAGTGAGAGATGAGCAGCTGTATTTCACGAGAAAAAGAAACCATATTTAAATTGGATGACACACTAACTGAAATGAGCGCTTCAGATTTAAGTTAGTGAGAAATGCAGCTTTCAATGATTCAGGGAGACAAACATTTCCCTCCGTGCACCTTCTCTTGTTTTATTTGTGTTTTCTGCTGCTTGCTTTTGTGTCTGGCCACCATCACTCACATCATCCTGTTAGCGTGGGAGGCTCTTCCTTTCCCATGTCATCTATGTTCACACACACACACACACAGTCACACTCACAAGCACCACCACGAACCCACGAGGTTACACCGTGAGTGTCAGAGCAAACATTTACCTTCGTTTATGTTCTGCAAGGTAAAGTGTACAGCAGCAGCATGGTCACTTCATTGATTTTGTCAGAGAATTCACTCATGAAATAAGAGTCTGATTGAGCTGTACAAATCTCTACTGAAGGCCGTGACCTTTAGAAAGAGGAGCGGTAAAAACTGTGCTCAGAGTAAACAGTCTTACAGCTTTAAAGGACGACAGAGAAACTGTGTCACCACGAAACAACAACGAGTAAATGGACTTCTCTTGTCCAAATGTCACCCATCCAGTGAATTCAGAAAAGAGACTTCTTTCATATCTTGATGGAGGAACAAGATTAAAAAAAAAAATAATAATAGAAAACAACTATCATGTGTTTAAGGGTCTAAATGAGACTGATAACTAAAAAGACCTGGTCAATCAAACAGCCGTGTCTACAGGCCTTTACATTCTGAGCTCACAGTTCAAATGTGATGTGGTGAACTCTGTAGCTCTGCTGATTGACGGGAGTGAATCTGCTCGAACACCACAGGAATACAAGCGATGAAGTGAGAAACGCCGACATCAAGTAGGCGTTTGCAGAAGCATGTTCTCTTTGCGGTACTGATTAGATTATCGCAAAGGTAAACATTAAGCTAAGGGCAGACAGATAAGAAGGGACATGGGGAATTTGCTGTATAACAATTTTTAAAAATCCTACCTTTGTCAAATGAATTTTTGGAAATTAATCGACTAATTTTTTAACGAGTGTTTTGGGGCTTTTTATTCAGAGGGTGGGTCAGTGTAGAGAGAAGGAAACTGGTAGGAGAGAGAGAGAGGAATGAGACGCAGCAAAGGGCCGTAAGTTGGAATCAAACCCAGGGCGCCTGCAGCGCCTGATTTAACAACCAGACCAAACCAGTGCCTCGTATTGCAAACTTTGTGACTCAATTTCAGGCTGTTGGAACAGGAGTGAATGTAGTTTGGAAGTAAATCTCCATCAAAGTCCTCTAACAGGATGTAGAGAAAATGATTCTTCATCTAGTCTTTGTAGTGTTTGCTCTGATGGGTTATCAATATGAAGCAGAAACACTCAGGCTTAAGAAGCCTGCTAAAGGCAGGATAAGCTTTAAAAGCTCTTCACATAAAACAGAGGGTTAATTTCCCATATCGATGAGCAACAAATTCTGCTTCAGATACAGTCATTCACTCAACACTCGAGCCCCACACATCAACAATCCAGAGGTGAAAGGCAGATCTGAGTCGAGCCTGCCTTGTGAGGAGTTTCGTATGCTGATAGTGCTTTCTCAGATTTACTCGTATCGATGATGACAGAGCAGCAGAAAGCCGGTGATTCAGCGCTGCCTGGTATAGTAAGTGTGGCTCTGAATGGCTCAGCCGTAGGGAGATCCTCTGCAGATGACTGGAAGGGGGGCTCCCTAGTCAAAATATACAAGTGCATTCAGCCGACTGCTGCTGCTGCTGCTCACAGGTAATCTGACATCAGACGGAGCTCTCCCATGTGGTTTAGATGGAATTCTAATATAATTAAACAGAGGGAGGCCAGAAAAACTACAATATGATACAATATGTTGCTTTGACGCTTTATTCTGAATATTCGTGTTAATCTTTCGGGCCAAGCTTCTTTGAGTTTCAGAGGGCATGCTGGGAAAATAAATTATAATTAACTATTATTTCTTGAATCAACAACAATAGACTATTTATTATGTTTCATTCTATTATTACCACCATTTAATAAAAAAAATGTCTTCTATTATTGTTATTATTATTATTTGTTCTACCTTGTTGGAGTCTACCCTCATGTAATACACACATTATCACAATGGTTTTTCATTTTCCATAGATATTATTAATATTAGATTTACTTTATTTCAGACCCATAGGTCCATATCAGCACAAGAGTAATATAAAAGACTAAAAATAATTAAAATACATGTTCAGCAAGAAATAAAAAGATCATATGACTACAGTGTACACATTCATTGTGATTAAAGCATAAAAAGGTACTTGTTCCAATGTTTCCAAAAGCAAGAAAAATACCTTGTGTCACTTAATGTGGGCTGAGTGAGCTCCCTTAAAATGTCATTGAGCTCCCTTAAAATGTCATTTTCTGAATCAGCTAAGCGTCACATAAATTCATGCAGAAAATGTCTTAGTACAGCATGAAATGTAGGGACATTGTGTATGTATGTGTATATACATTTATGTGTACGTGTATACGTGTAATGATTAATTTGTGTGCTTTTTGTACTGTAATTAATATTATTGTTATTAAGTTTGTATTTATTTTTGTCATTACTGAAGGATTATATTGTTTTATTGTTATTGGTATGTGACACTGTTAATTACAAGTATTCAACACGAATGTCAAAAAGTTCTTGTAAACAAAGTTCATAAAAAAAAGTAATAGTAATAATAGCTGACTAGCTGTAGGCGTAAGTAACAATGAGGATTAAAGTGAAAAGTTAAGATATAACCAAAAGCTATTTTAAGCATGCGCTGCTCCTCTCGTTAAAAATGTTAAGAAGTAAAGAATTGAAATGTGAAATACTGTCGGGGACGTGTCCTCTAAATCAAGCAGGAGACCTCAGAGACTTGGCTAAACTCACGTCTCTGTTTCCAAAGTTCAAGTCTTTAAAAAAGATCTCCATAATTCAGAACAGAAGTGAAACAGGCAGATGGACAGTCAGTACAATAAACATATCATCTGTGGAAATGGAAAATGGGTGATTGTCATAAAGCTGTGACACATAGAAAAAAGTTCCCCCGGCCCAGGCTTAAAAAGCATTACTCTGGCAGAGCAGCTTAGGCAAATAACTAGAAGATTGACTGACTGATTCTGGAGTCCAGCAAATGAAGACAACATGCCACAGTGGAAAACATTCTGCAGAGGGAACAAAGACAGAGGCGAGACTTGGTTTTCCTGCAAGAGGGAATATCAAAGCGCACAGTTTCCACTCACCAGGCCCTGTAATGACACGCACACGTCTTCACACAGCCTCAGGTATGAGACACAACGTGAAGTCAAAATGCACAGAGCACTCACACACACACATTGGAAATAGACGGTCAGTTAATGGAATTTGTATTGAAACCTTCCAGATCCTTCTCTGGTTCACTCTTTCAACTGCTGCTCCTCTGTTTTATTTTGATTTCACATTTGTATCGGGTGAGTAGGTGAGGGCTCAGAGCGCTCCTGAGAAAGCTCATTTAAAAGTCAGTTTCTTGAAAGTCACGCATATCTGTGAACTGTCGGCGGATTTCCTATGTGACGGTAAGTGATTCACAAGACTTGCGCTTTCGCTGTGCAGACACAGAATCATGGCTCCACTCAGCAGGTGGCTGAAAGAGCGGTCTTTAAAAGAAGGAAAGCACTGGAGCCAAAATGACCGCCTGGGGAGATCAGCAGAGCCAACTACAATGGTTAATATTATTAACTGTCAGACTTATCAGCAGAGAGCATGATGGGTCTCTGCTGTGGTCCTGCTCCTGATGTTTGATCTGTTATGGATCTGCAAACACATCTGAAATAAGAGATGTGAATTGTTGTTTTCTCTTTTTACCTGAGCAGAGTTTTGTTTAAAGGCTCCTGTTCCATTAGGACAATAAAGAGCTGTAGAGCAGCATTCATAGTTACAAAAGAAAGTGAAAAATATCCTTCAGTCCAAAGTGATGTCTTCATATCTCTTATTTTGTGCAATCAAAAACAGTAAAAACATTTAGCTTACTGTACTTCAAGTAAAGCAATAACAGAACATTTCTAAAGATGAAATATGAAAATATTTTGGGGGAATCTTTGCTTTGGTCAGAGTTTAAAAATCCATATTTCCCACATCTAGTCATCGTCAAACAGGACACAGTAAATCATGACTCATCAGATGGTGAGAGAAAGATGTATAATCTATAAGGCGTAGTTTACACAAACTTGTATTCACTCAGCAGCTCTGCATTTACCAGGGGGGGTGAAATCTACTCCAGCTCTCTCTGTCAAGTCCACACTTGTCTGCCATAAGAAATGTGAAGAGCAGCATTCATCTTCCTGTCAAAAACTGGCGCTCATTGCTCGACCGACTAGAACACATCCCCACTGACCCTCAGAATAGCAAACAATGATACATTTTTAAAAATCTAGGTTAAACTCCTTTAAAAAAACAAGTCTATTCATGTTCAGAATAATGTGTTATTCAGAAACACAGACAAAGAGTTCAAATGTTGCAGTAATCACTGCTGAAGGATTTCCATGCTGCTCCTTCGTCTGTCTAAAGGAAAAAGCAGCACCAGGCTCCGTGCTCTGCCAGGACCTCAGCATTAAACTCTCTAAAACCTTAATTGTACGGAGATGACACAGAAAGTCCCTTTCCATTCATTTCTGGGGGAAAGACCAGTAAAGCTGTGCCATTGTTTTTAATGAGCTGCAGCAGCATTTGATTGAATCGTATTTTCCTTCCACTGAATCAAGAGCTCTGTGTTAGTACTGTTGAAGGCATCATGAAACCTCTGTACAAACACATGCATGTATATACAGTCATTAAAAGGATAATTTATACTGAATTTGAGAATTGAATTAACTATAGTTGTGTTATTATTCCATCCCTGTTGTTTGAAAGAAGATCAATCAAAGACCCAGCTCTTTAGGAAGCACTATGCACTTAGCTAGACTGTTCTCCACTGTTGTCCCCAGTGGCAGATCGTGTCTTCCAGCTACAGTTGACTCGCACAGTCCTGCTCTACTCTGGGAATCTGTGTTCAGCTCTTGAGGGACCCAGCACTTGGTACTTTTGTCATTATTGTGGTGATGTTAATTGTTGATGATGATAATGGAAGGTCTTAAATTGTTTGGTTGTTTCATTGTAGATGTTCCTTATTTAAAAAAGAAAAAAAACATCCTTATTTACTTTGTGCATTGCCTTCACACTGCTTGGCAGTACCTGCACCCAAATTGACTTGAAGCACTTTGTTACTCTTACTGATCTTGTTTCCTCTTGTTTAGATCTTTGCTTGTGTTGTTCTTGTTCTCATATGTACTTCACTTTGGATAAAAGCATCTGCTAAATGACATTGTAACATTATAATCAAAGAGCTATTTTGTGTGATTCAATCCCATCAATCCCAGAGTTTCATACAAAGACCAGTCAATGCGTGATCTGTAAGTAGCTTGATATACTGTTGTTGAATGGTGGTTGATGAGATGGAAATAAACAAGACATGTGGACTTCTACAAAAACAAAAACAGGTTCATATGAACTTGTTCTGCCCTCCCCAAAAAAACTAATATTACGTATTTGGCCAGAAAACCAAAAGTAAAGTAGTTTCATTTAGTAAACAAATATAGTACTATTTCACCACCTGACTAATGTAAGTCCAATATTTACCAACACTTTCTGTCTGCTCTCCTCTGCCAACTCTTAATAAAGTCTTTTTGGATTTCAGACGTTGGACTCTTCATTTCTTTCACTCATTTGACTCTTTCAGCCATTTTTTGGCTGCGGGCTGAGGACAGCTGCCCATGAGCTAAAGGGCACTTAAATCTGAACAGACTTCAAAGTTGGGGTTGATTCTCAGCGGGACTGGCAGCGCTGACAAGGTTTTTAAGTTACAAAGAGCTACTGTTAAAGCATTAGTCCGACATATTCTTTTCCTTGACAAGAGCATTACTGCTCTCATATCTCTCATTAAATATAAGACCGCAGCGAGCAGCCAGCTCACTTAGTTTGGCGTCAAAACTGGAAACAGGGTGAAACAGCTGGCCGTGATCTCTCAAACTGTAATAGTATCAGCCAACCAGCACCTCTTAAGATCACTAAGTAATGTTACATGTTGCCTGTTCCTAGTGGTGTAATGTGCTAACTGGCTTACACAAGTCGTAGAGTGCAGCAGGTGAGGCGAGGACTTTATCTTGTCCAAAAGAAATAAGCGGTAAGCGACCAGTGAGTACTTTATGAAGTGACTACCTCCTGTCAAGTAATCCTTCACATAACTTGGTCTTGTAAAATTTGAGTTTGGTGTTAATTATTGCCCCTTGTGACAGCCAGACTCAGCCATACCTGGTTTTCATTTTTTAAGTTAAGTAAAGCTAACTGCTGTTTCAGTATAAAATCTTACAAAATAGATATTTTTATTTATCAAATACATTATGCATGCTTGCAGGTCTCTGAGTAACAATGGTGTTGCCTGTGAAATTATAAGTTTGTGTTATGTGACAAACTACAATGCTCCGCACATGTGGCAATACAACTTTTTCATAACAGCTCTTGAGAGTTTGTCTTTTTCTGTGCTCTTATAAATCTGGAAAAACAAAACAATAAAACATTTTAAAGATTTGTTTCACTGCCTCTTATATTTGATTACATTTGCAGGATAACATGTGTATCTGTGCACATTTGTGTCAGTCCTGCCTCTGCATCTCTCTTAAGGAGTGTTGGCAGCAGGGCTCGTCCTATTATTAACCCTCAAAGCCGTGCACACAGTTTAAGGCAGCTGTGCATGTGGGCAGGGTCAACAAGAGACCAGCTTTTGTTGTGACCACAAACTACACAAACTATGGACACCACAGTTACTGTTCACCAACACGTGGACTAACACAAAAGTGTTATCTCTTCCCATGCACGCTCTGTCAACAGAGAGATCATCCCGTGCTGAGTAATTAGTTAAATGCACAGTTCCTGCAGCACATCGGCTGCAGACATCATCACGGGAGGGCCAGCTCTTCAGGCAGCTACTATGTTTGTGAGTAAAGAATCAGACACAAGTTTGGTAAAGCTGGCTGACAGTCACACTGGGGATTAAGGAGAAATACAGTATTAATAGTCTAAGTCCATCAGTCATCTATACCTGCTTATCCTTAAGTCCTGAGATAGAAAGAGTGAAGAGAGCCTGCATGTGTGTTTCTGTTGAGGTAGCAACACACCGTGGTCTCTATGCTGGATGTGGAAACATTTACAATGAACAAGCTCCCTTAAGTAGCATTTCATGCTGGTGGCATCCTAACATAAGCTGTTCTTTTCAAACAACAAAGCAGGAGATGTGCACAAAACTAATTTACAGGGCTTATCCAGGTCGCTGCTTTTGTACAAGCGGCAACCTCGAATCTAAAAGTATGAGTCCGATGTGGAAGTGCTATAAACTGCAGTTCATCGAGGATCCGCTTGAGGCTGGGTCTGGAAGTACTGGAAACCACATACACACCAATTAAAAAAAGACGATCTTTACAGCAGAAATAAACATGTGTCGTTTGGATAGCTCATTTCTCAATCGGCACACACTGTACGGGGGTGAATTTTTTTTCTAACGTGGCAATTTCGAAGATATTGAGATTACCAGTCTTCCAATGAGAGTCACAGCTGACTTGATCGACATGCGGGAACACTGTAACTGTTGGCGAGGAGGCTCAAAGCCCGCCTCTTTACCTCACAATTGCTCAACAGCAGCAATATGGCTCTTGCTGACGATTGGCCTCAAAACAGCGCATCAGAAACAGATTGGTGACGTCACATATACCACGTCCATATTTTATACAGTCTATGGTTTCGTAGCATATATTTGAGCTTTTTTTCAAATGTTAAATCTCAACAAAATAAAACGCCACAATAATAAATCCTTGTATTTCTTCAGTTAATTTTAAAGAAGCTTTGTTTGAATTTGTGTTTTGATTTCATCCCCTTACGCTGACACTACACTGCTTCATTAAGACTTCATAGTCAATTTCAAATCCACAGTCCACAAAGCGTAACATCTTTTTGTTTTTATTGACTTTAATCGGAGATGCCAAGTACACTTCAGATTGAGCGTCTCGGCTGAGTGACCCCGCAGTGGGCTTGGATCCTGACCTTGTCTGTCCATCTGTCTGTCAGTCTGTCTTCTCACCTCCTGTGTCTCCTGCCTTTCACGCACGCACACACACACATACAGTACACTCACACCTCAACAACATCAAACAGATCCACACAAACACAATCTCTCATCTAACACAAACACACACACATCTCAAGCATGCTCTGGTGTGCGTCACACGGGCCATCTGCTTGCTAACCAGAGCAGTTCTCTACACACTCGCAGTCATATTCCCGCTCACGCCTCTGACACAAATCTGTGACACTGCTGCAGGAGGTAATTTAAGGTAAAATGATGACGTAGAATATGCAAAATAATCGGTTGATTTTAGGTTTTGATTGGGAAAGTAAATCTATACAGACACAATTGGCATTATTGCATATTTAGCTTGACATTTTATTTTAAATCTATAAAATGAAAGGGGGAAGGATTGGCAGCAAACTTCAAAGATGGAGAGGAAATTAAAATCATGAGCTGTAACAAGTAAAACTGATGCACCTTCATTCTAAAATGTCTAAAGCTGGTTCAAACTAATGACATTTGGTTGAGTTTGATCTTATAAATGATAAAGATAGCCTCATTGTTCCACTGATAACTTCTAGTGCTAATTATTCTAGATAACAACAGTGTTCCAAACATATTTACTATCTTTACAGTCAATACTCACACATCTACGTATATACGTGGTATGTTTTTTACTAGATAAGTATATGTGCATGACTTGTTAAATTCTCCTACATGTATTTGTCCCATCCATTTCCATATTTCTGTCAAACTTGGATGAAAATGGTCTACTTAAGAGAGTGAGCTGTGACCTCCTAAAACTCAGAGCTGTAGTTTTAAGCCTCACGTTGCTACTCCAAAACATGGCCTACAGAGCTGGGCTGGCACAGAAAGCTATTTTTAGCCACTGGCTCAAAGGGAGAGCTTACATTCTCGGCTGAACCGTGTCACTCACAAACTTTCCTCACACTTTCTTCATTAGAGCGACTTTGGCCGGCTACTTGTGAAGCAGCTGTGTGTGTTTACATGTTACACAGAGGCAGAGTAAATCAGGGTTTGAGGTGAAGTGTTTCTGAGGATACAGATTTTATGAGTGCAAAGACGCATCGTGTGAGGCTGTAGAAAGAGAGACAGAAGAGCTAATTCATCAGTTTTTTTGTACATAGATTACATCTGTTAAATGCATGTGAGTGTGTGTGTACGCATACGTATTAAGAACTGATGAACAGTGCTTGTTTGTCTTTCACACATGACTTATTGACATTGGCCCTGTGTTAATTAGGCTGACCCTCGCTTGCACACAATATCACACCTCTCTGACACAGCCTTGCCAGGCTATTTATTAACCTTAAACCTTTAGGACCCTCATTTGAATATGGCGCTGAAGTGCACACTACAAAGCGATGCTGTGAAATCAAGATAAGGACGCTGATTATTTAGAATAGTTTGGACAGACACATTTAAGATAAGGAGGGAGAGTTCATGAATGACAGAGGAAAAAAAGCTGCTAAATGCAAGCGCTGACTTCACTAGTCAATTGTTAAGTCACTAAGTTCTCCTGAGCATGCTAATTGGGGCTGTTAACACACCTACACAGCCATTCACAAATGCAAAAACACATACAGGATGTAATTTTCGGTGGCCCCGAAGGACAAAACAGATTTACAAAAGATGAAACACTTTTACAAGCGGTGAGACAATTTTACAAATGGCGGAACACTTTAACCATTCCTGAAACAAATGTACATTTATTTTTACGGAAAGGGAATGTACCAAACACTGGAAGTGATCCAGGAGTGATCCAGTGAGGCGTCATTTAGTTTGTTTGGATGGAGAGAAACCAAACCGAGTGGCGTTTGGTACTGTTACTCCATTTGGTACCGGATCACTTCCGGTTAAAACTGAATGTAAATTTGTTTCAGGAATGGTCAAAGGGTTTCGTTGTTTGTAAAATTGTCCCAACGCTTGTAAAATAATTTTTTTCATTTTGTAAATTTGTTTTCTTAAATGTAAATTTGTTTTGGCCTTGGTAAAAGTGTTTTCCTGATGTAATTTTGTTTTATAAAATGTAAAAATGTCTTCCAAAGTGTAAATTTGTCTCCAACTTTGTAAAAGTGTTTATCTTTTGTAAATGTTTTTTGTCCTTCAGGACCACCGTAGTAATTACTGCAGCGGCACACAGCGGCAGTTTTGGTTTTCCAGCGACAATCCTTGCATGTAGCACAAAATGATGCAATCCTGTTTAAAAAGATACAGTGTACTTTATCTCCAAACTGCTGCCAGATGTGCAGAAGCTGTGTTTTCAATTAGACCCTTTAATGTGATGCTGCTGCTATCAGTCCTACTATGTCTATGCAACATGATACTAAGTCACAGGACCCCTCAGTAATCAACACATCAGCATGCTCTTATGACAGATGAAACGCCATCACCATTATCAGACATCAAGGTTTCAGACAGCACCTTAAAAATACAACCGGGGCTCTGCACCGTGTTATATTAAATTTATCGAGTGTGCGACATGTTGCAGGGTGATTTTGATCCCTGGGCGGTCCCTTGTTTTAGACTGAAAATGAGATTAATCACAGATGGGTTGTGTGATACAAATAACTCGTGTGAAATTACGGCTAAGGAAGGAAAATGTGATAATGAGAAGAATGACTGGACTGACAGAAAACTGGAAGATGAGAGTCAAAGCAAAAACAAAAGAGACGTGAATATAATCAAAGTGTAAAGAAGCAAGGGAAGGTGTCCAACAGCACCTCCTTCAATACATTTGAAGAGTTTCCAGAGTGCTTGCTGTGTAATCTGTTTATCCCTGACGTCCTTGCCTGTTACCTCCGTGAGTTTCAGTTCAACATCACTTTTCGTGACATTTCAGGAGCTGATCATGTAGACACCAGCTCTAAGAAGAACAACATACTATCATTTCATTGTTACAAAGATTAATAAGGTGAATAAATATCTTACCATCGTCCAGCGTGATGTCCTGCAGGCCAATAGAGCGGAAAGTGGGCTCCCTCTCCTCCGGCTCTTGTTTGATGTTCACGCTCTCTTCGTCCGTCGAGAAGGGCCCCTGGGGGCTTAGAGGGTGAACCAGAGGACCTGGGGACAGGCTGGCCATGACGGGGCTTGAAGCCTGGGGTGAAGGCTGACCTGAATGCTGCTGTTGTAGGGGACCCAGAGGACTGCCGCCAGAGGTGGGGGAGGATGAAGTGGGAGACTGGTAGGGCAGTGAGTGGAGCTGAGGGGAGGAAGGCCCAGAGTGTGGACTGGGAATCATCCGCGGAGGTGGGGGGGCGCTAGACGTTGTGGGACAGGATGCTGACCTTTGACCTACGGGGTGATAGCCCATAGCCCTCTGCATCTGAGAGGGGTGCTGCCCCACAAGTGGATGGCCGCCTGGAGACGGCACCTGGGCAGGGTTTGGGTGATAGCCTCCGAGTGTGTGGAGGTGAGGGGCAGAAGGATTGAGAAGGGGTTGCTGGCTTTGAGGAGACCCAGAAATGTGGTTGGTGGTAGAAGAGGAGGGTGCTGACGGTGAAGAACAGGGGGATGAAGAGTACACCATCCCCATGCCCATTTGGTGTGGTGCTGCACTGGGGCTGTGCTGAAAGGGCATCCGCTCATAGCCCTGAGGAGACAGGCTGGACTGGCCATTGTAGGGCAGGCTGTGACCGTGACTGTGACTGTGCTGCATGGGCTGGTAGGAGGGCCGGGGAGGAGCAGGAAGAGGGCCAGGACCAGAGCTTGGGTGGAACGTCATGTGGCAGTCTGCAGGGGGGTGGTGCAAACTGCGCCCCTGTAGGTGAGGCAGGTGCTGGAAAGACGGGGAGCCCAGGGAGGGGCAGGGGGCCTGCACGGGTAGCAGGCCAGGTCCGGAGCCCGTGGCCAGGCCGCGAGGGGAGCTGGACAGAAGGTTGTCCGATGGGTGGCCCTGCTCAGGAGAAGGCAGCTGGGTGCGCACCAAACTGGCAGCATGTACCAGGGGCATGGACATAGGGGATACTGTAGAAAGGTCCAGCTCATCTCTATTCTCCTGTTTCACCATGACTAAAGAGAGAGAGAGTGGAACAAAGAGAGTGGGAGGAAGAGATGTGACGAAAGAGGAAGAACAGACAGGATGAAAGAGAAAAACCACATTGTCAGTTAGGTCTATCAATCAAATACTGGGTTAGAACAGACACGTTATCTTCACATTTGTCAAGTCATTGCATTGCAACATTGTAAATGTCACTACTATTTTTGCTTCAGGTACAGAGGTGCAGTGACATCAAGACAGCTTCACAAATGGATCAGTAGGGTTTTTTTTGGTTGTTGTTTTTTCAACACCTACGAATTAACTCCCTCAATCTGTGGCTGTGAAGTTGTAACATGTTTCTGAAACCAGAAAAACTCGGTCAGAGGAAACTCTACGCTCACTTCATCTCTGTAATGTATGGATTGTGAAAAGTGGGTCTCCTTCCAGATGAAAAAAACCTCAAACTGATTGACATTTTGATAACAAATGGGGCCATTGCCTTTTACAGTGACAGCTCACAGCTCTGCTATGCCAATCAGTAACCTATTTCTCAATCTGGTGCCTTGTGACAGTGAGTTTTATTTTTATCCAGCTCTGAATCAGAGGGAGAGCATATGTTGTCAGTCCGGGTGCCATCATGTGAAGTGCTGTGTGGGAAGAGGAGCTGAATGCCCCGCAGCCCAGATCAGACGGCAGACAACAGAACAAACGAGTTCACTGATCTCGCCCTCCACTCACCCCTCTCTGCCTCTGGGATTGAGGGGCGAGGGGCACAAAAAGGCCAAACGGGGTTTGCTCTGGCTAAAAGTGGCGTATAAGGGATGTGACGGTTAAGGGAAAGTGCAGAATATTCAAACATAATGTAGGACCAGATTTAGGTTGTTTTACATATTTTATCCAACTTTACTACAGCTTCAGAATGGACTTAATGGAATGGAATAATCTGTAAAAACAAAATTTTTCTTCCAGACATTTCTTCCCCCAAACTGGGCCAAGTCTTCTGAAACCCAGCCCACAATAAAACATCTTTATTTGTGCCACAATAAAGCAGGCGTTGTTCGTGGTGACATTGGTGGTGTCAGAAACCCAGCTTGCCTGAGAGAGCAGGGTTAATCTACTTTGCTTTGATTGGCTGCCCTGATCTGTTAACGGTGAAAACAGGAACTGTCTGTGCCGAGTGGGCGTGCTTGCAAACAGAGAGGCTGGGTGGGTGGAGGGACGAAGCACACATGCACACATACACACACACAAACATACAAACTATTGTGGTAAAAGTCAGGGTTTAGCTACGTTGCACAAATTGTCATTATATTCCACCAACGTTGTTTTCACTTTGACTGACTTCAAGAGGGAAAATAAACCCATAACAATATCAAATACCAAGGAAGGAATTCAGCCTTAATGAGAGAAAGTAAGGAGATCAAAATATTATGAAGAGTGATATAATTAAATTAAACCACAATTCAAGGTTTACTGTTTGATTATGAAAGTTTCCTGGACAGGGATAGATTTGCATGATAAGACCCCAAACAAATATAAAGCACGTGAGTCGGCTTTAGAAAACAAACAGTTGGCAGGTGTTAATGTTAATGTTAGAGGAAGACACCCTCCACTCCCCACAGAAAAGCCACAGTGATGCCTTTAACCGGGGAAAGAGACTGAGAAACTGGGTTAGCAAAGCCCCTGTTGAGAAATGTGCAACATGAAAAGTATGTTACAAATTTTTCAGTTGAACTTCTTGTCGTGACTTAGCCAAGCTTGAGAGACCATTTGTGTGGAGGGGTACAATGAGGTCCAGCAATATACAGTATATTATGGGATCTCAGATACTTAAGTAACACATTAGTTAGTTTTGAGTTAGTTAGAGTTGATGGTCTAAAATCCCCCCCCATAATGGATTTCAAAAACTCTCCTCTCACCTGATAGGTAAGTAAAGCGTTGTGATTGGCTCCTTTTCCGCTTGCCATTGCAGACGTAAAACTGCACCTGCACAGCTGAGCCCACAGTCTTACTGTGGTAGGGTGGGACCTCCACCACGATGCAGGACTACAAGTAGAAAACACCCAACGTTATTTACATACACTTATTCCAGTAAAAGGATAATGACATTTGCATACCATAAAATGTAAAAACAGTTGAAACAACTTATAACAGAAAAGTTTATCAGAGTGTAAATACTAAAAGGACAGAATGGTGTTGAACAACTGTACTAAATAAATGGGTACTTACTCCTTGAGATTTCTCGCGTATTATTTTTGCCTCAACTTCCCATTGCGGTCGTCCATCTAGAGAGAATAAAGAGAAAATGTATTCAAAATTACATGAAGCTGCATAATTGACAGATCATTCTTTAAAACAGAATTTGTGAGGATGCACAATATGATGTTATTCATATCGAATCCTCACATTCTAGATCACATGTGAACCATTGATAATAATACATTTGAATAATATATTTTATTTATATAGCACTTTCAAAATACTCAAAGACATTTACATTAAAAGCACATTCAGGAACAACACAGTAAGACCATAGACTGTATAAGTCATGAACGTAGTATCCGTGGCGTCACCTGTCTGTTTCCCAAGTGCTGTTTTGAAGGCAATCTACGGCGGTAGCCATATTGGAAATGCTGAACTCAACATAACTGCTGTCAAGCTAGTGTGAGGTTAATAGGTGTGCTTGGAGCCTCCTCGCCAACAGCCACAGTGTTCCCGCCTGTCAAACAAGTCAGCTGTGCCTCTCATAATTGAAAACTCGTACAGTGTGCGCCGATCGAGAAATGAGCTATCTAGACTACATTCGTTTTTTGTACCCAGAGGTAAACATGTTTATTTCTTCTGCAAAGATCGTTGTTTTTTTTTATTTGTGTATGTGGTTTCTGATACTTCTGGAGCCAGCCTCAAACGGACACTCGAGAAACTGCAGTTTTAAACACTTCCACGTTGGCTTCAATTATCGCAGTCATAGGTTGTTAAGATTAGGATTGAAGAAAATGAGTGTAAATTAAAATCACATAAAAGCATTAACAAATGAAGGCCTCACATGATTAGTAATGACCATCACTTTATAAATGAATCTCCACTTGAAGTGTAGTTTCTGATATTTTTTAAATGAACTTTCCTCATCTGGAGTAATTCTCTGACCCATTTCTCTATTTTAAGGATGATGATGATGATGTTAGTGTACAGTGCTTTCTCAAAAAGACATGGACCACATGAGGCTTGGGTAAAGCACAAGATTTAAATTTGTTCTGCAGAACAAGGAGACATGAAAATGAGGTCACTTCTAGAGGCCCAGATGCTCCATGAAGAAAATATTAGCAGCTATTAAATAGTAATCAAATGTCCAAATATCCTGCTGTTTGTCTTGTCTGGTTAAAATTATGGAGAGACCAGTGGAATAATTGTATTCATTCTAAAATTCTGTTACGCACTGCCAGATTTCTGGCTAGAAAACATCCTTTCCAGTTTTCCAATGAAGGATCTAATTATTTGGCCAGACATCTTAGGGGCAGACGCTTAGAGGGAAGCAGTCGCGGTAAAAGCATTGACAGACTTGCTGTGTGGGTGGAGGGAATTATAGTCATCGCTGCAGCTAGAGAATAAAAACTTTGATAACGAGAAGTAAGCATGATGAGATCTTTACAAAACAAACATGCAGCCTCCTGCTGTAAGGTGTTTACATGATGCAATTTCACTCTGCACCTGCGTGACCTCTCCTTAAAACCATAGAGGATTCCCCCAGATACCACTGTCAGGCATCTGCAACATGTCTGCAGAGAGGACAAACCTATATATTCAAAGTAAGCACTCAACTGTAATCCAGGTTACATCTAGCTTATTCAGCTTTTTACCAAAATCCACTCTTCTGTTGCTTTAAGTCAGCAATGTACCTGTTAAAATCTCCCTAACATTAGCCTTATGTGTGGTAATCCACCGGCACATTAACCAGTCATAACCTCACACAGACTGTGAAGGAAGAGCTTAGCTTGTGGATGACAAAGAGAACTTTTCTCCAACAGGCGAATGACCTCGAATGTCTTTGCAGCTGACAGCAGTGCATTATTGCAGCGCAGCTTGTTGACATTCAACAGGCAGAAGCAAGGGCCCCACATGCTCTGTCAGACAACAAGCACCAACAGGAGCCTCATACCAGGCTAAGACAATGACTCCCATCCTTCAGACACAGAGTCAGAGGGGGAAAGCAAGCTTGCACCCATTGTGCCAGAGCATGGAACAGAAATAATGAAGGTGATTACTGTTTATGTTGCAATCTCTTTGTAAAAGCCCACAGCTATTTGGTTTTTACGACTGAGACAACCTGCTGACTATTGAGTACACACACTGTATCAGTTACTAGTCAAAGCAGTTAGTGTTACAGCCTTTAAAGTCCACTTCTTTACATAAACATTCAGCCTTGTAAAGTTGAATACTCATACCAATTATGGACTTGATTTGAACTTTGATTAAGTCACTTCATCTGTATTCCCTTTACGTTGGACTTAATCATGATCACTCCTCAAATAATATTTCAAAAGTTGTTGTAAAATAAATTAATCATTGACTAAATAATAGTTTAATTTTCAATGTTTTTTCTCAGTATGTATGAAACTTCTGTTAAAGCTGAAAAAAAATTCTAAAACATGTGAGAAAAACAAACATCTGTGACATATTCTATAAAGTATTATGTGTGCTTTAAAAATGTCATCAACAACCCACAGTCAGTGGCTGAAAGACCTGATGTCTTGTTTAGATCTTGAGAAGATTCGCTACTCGGTCGCTGGCTGTAACAACAAATTCAAAAAGATATGGGGACGTTTCCTGGACCACATTCAGAAACTCCCATCATTTTAAACTAGCACTCTCCTCTTCTAGTCTTTTTCTTTTTTTGAATATACATCTCTGATATATTATAAACATACAATTTAAATCCCTATTGTCTTTCTTTCGTACTTTTTAACTTTTCCGTTACTCATCTACTTTTGTATTTTTCTCAACGCACAGTCGGCTACTTAATTGTATTTCCTTTTTATTTTTTGTTTTTCCGTCATTCTCTTTAATTCAGGCTTCATGATACCCGAATTCCAGCACTCATTTGACCATTAACTACAAAATTTGATACTTAAGCACAGTGACATGAATATCCAGCAGTAGACAGGGATTTGAGGGAACGAGGGAGGGGGTTACTGTTTCTTTTCTGTATCTTTCGCTCTTTCCAAGAGCTCACTGTACTGTATTAATCTGTATAAAAAACTAAGAAAAATATTGTTGAGTAAAAATGTCATCAACTTACAATTAGAAGATTTCAGAAAAGCTTACATTTCAGAAAGAAAGAACAGTAATCCAACCAAAGCTCTGCCTAACAATGGACAGCAAAGCTAAACAAATTTACTCCAGTTTGATGTTAACTCGCTCCAAAATAGAAACAGATCACACATGAACAAATCCCATCCCGGGATATACATAAGTCATTTATAGTACCAGTTTATAATCTCTGTGTACTGGCAACAATAGGCCAGTCCCTGCACTTCTATATGGGCCCACTACTGTCTTTCAATTATGAGAGATGGTGGAAAAATGTCAGTCACTGCCTTTATTTTTCTTTTCTTCCATTCCTATACTTACTCCAATCAGTGTCTTTCTGCACTTAAGCGGACGGATTAGTCATGATGAAGGGGATAGCTTACAAAAACCTAATCAACATCATCTTCCCCTTCCCTTTCATTCTCTTTCTGTCTCCTTCCACAGTCCGCTGCCTCCCTGCACCATGGGGCCCAGCTTTCCTCGCTACCCAAGATGCACCGAGGTTTCCACTTGCTTGACCATCAGTGAGTTTTTTCAGCAATGCTACTTTTCTATGCCATGCTTCACCTAGTACGACTCAAAGAGCTAAAGACATTCCTGGGGCCTTTTTTTTTTTTTGCCCTGACTGAACCTTAAGAGAAAGAATGGCTCTCACTTGCAAAAACAACACTGCTCAACTCTCTGCCATGTGTGAACTTGATTCTGTTGCTGTGCATGACAAAGGTTTCTCGGGCAGGCAGAGACTGGCTCAACAAATGCTACCTATTTAAAATTTCCATCTCAGGGATCCCAGCTATTAACACATGTTGTGATTGCAGAGAGGTGTACAAGGCCGAGAAAACAGAGTGACTTAAACAAAAGAGATAAAACAGGATGAATGGTATGTTGCACTGTAAAGATGAGGCAGTTGCTCATAACATTAGAGCAACTTTTAAAGACACGATTCTTTAATGAAACAGAGACCCCCCCTATATTTAGTCAGATCTCTACTCTGTCTGCAGTAGGTGCATCTGAGGTGATACTTACGAGTTTCTTACGACAAACACCGTTAGACTGTCTCTGTAGTTGCAGCACAGACCCCCACTCCCAAAGACATGCCTCATTTCACCGGGCTTTTCTTTTCAGCAGCTCTCTGTTTCTAGTTAACCAGAAGCAAAACTGGGAGTATCATTTTTACAACAGAAACTGATGGTGACACATATCGTTCATGTGTTTTGTGTATTTCATCAATTATATTCATAGAGAATGATCATTGGCATAAGGTGTAAGAGTAGATCATCGCTTTATTTCTTTAAATCAATGACTAAACATGATTCTGTCTTCATTTTGTCATCACTTTTATGTGTTTATGAAATATATTGCTACTGCAGTTGTGTGATCTTCATAGAAAACAACTTAAAATGTTCATAAATAAGATTAAATTGACACATGCTGCTATTTTTCTTAAAAAACTGCAATGTAAGATTTACTTTTAGGATAAATACTGTATTGCGACTTGATTTGAGTGTTTGGTCTCTAGTTTCACAAAAGTCAACAAAAGCAGAAGACATAAATCTGTTCTGTATTTGACAAAATGCCCAGTTGTAATAGAGTAATTAATTAAATTGTCTTGTTTCTATAATACAGCCAAAAATATTATTCAATGGGGCACTAGTTGGTTTAGCGTTTTAAGCATGCCTCACATACACAGAGGCTATAGTCCTTGTCCCAGCCATTGCTGGTTTTGACCAAGCCGCAACCTCTGGTCTAAAAATATGAGTCCAGTGAGGAAGTGCTAAAAACTGCAGTTCATCGAGGATCCGCTTGAGGCTGGCTCCGGAAGTACCAGAAACCACATACACACCAATTAAAAAAAGACGATCTTTGCAGCAGAAATAAACATGTTTACAGCCTGGTACAAAAGATGAGTGTAGTCTGGATAGCTCACATCTCGATTGGCACACACTGTAGGGGGGATGATTTTTTTTCTAATGCGGCAATTTCGAAGATATTGAGATTACGAGTCTTCCAATGAGAGGCACAGCTGACTTGATTGACAGGCGAGAACACTGTAGCTGTTGGCTAGGAGGCTCAAAGCCCGCCTCTTTACGTCACACTCGCTGGACAGCAGTAACATGCCTGCCACCGACGATTGGCCTCAAAACAGCGCTTCAGAAACAGTTGGGTGACGTCACGGATACTACGTCCATATTTTATACAGTCTATGGTTTTGACCCCTTGCTGCATGTCTTCCCCGACTCTCTACTCCCTATATTGCTGGAAAAAGTCAACCTAACAGGTTGCAGATCCCTGCCATGAAAGTCTGGTTGCATGTGTGCTTTTATTTCTTTTGTATTTCACTCAATTGTCCCTCACTGCTACCTTTCAGCTGAGTAAGCAGAGAGGAGAAAAGGGAGAGATTTATTCATCTCAAACATTCCTTCCTTTAGTAGATCTTGGGCACAAATGTGAAGCTTACACCTGGATAGCTTCACTGGTATTTCTTCCAAAGATTTAATGTAAGTAACTAACATATCAGCCATTAGATTGCTCATCTGTAGTCCGGGAGTTACACGTGCGCAGTGCAGAGAGGGCAGAATTGACACATGCTAGCACCAGTTTTCTGTGTCACAGGCCTTCAAAGTAACGTTTTCCTTTAATTTACTGTTACTTCCTACAGAGCAGTTTCAGCACCATCAAATGCTACACCATTTATTACACCATAATAAATGTTAAAAGAAAACGTCTTTTTACACATATCAGATATGACTCATTCAAAATGTTCATGCCCTTCGCCTTAAAGCATTTGATTATAAATGACATGCAATATTTTACTCTGTGATAAAATCTGTCATCAACGGTACAACATGAGTTTTTATAAACACACATAATTGGCACAAGCTGTTTCTGCAGTGGTGTTTCAAGACTGAGCTGCTGTGCGGACATCAAACATACCAGGGCCTTTCTCCAGGAAGATGACCTTGGACTCTGGGAAGAAGTTGGAGCCTGTGATGACCATCTCTTCTCCCCCACTGACCAGACAGCTGGTCAGGCTGGATTTCTCCACCTGGGGCAGCTCTTGGGCTGAACGCTGGGCTGGTAGAGACAAAGCAAAGGAGGTGAGGGGAGAAGAGGATGATTATTTATTGAGATTTGTTCCTTAAAAATATGTAGTACTTATTTAGAGGTATGGTGATAGCAAGGCACTTTTAAATGTATATGATTTGACTTTTTAAAGCAACATCTTTTATCTCCCAGCAAAAAGCCTGTTTATTAAGGAGGAGGAGGTTTCTGTGTACATGTCTGTGTGTGTTTTTCTAATACACATTTTCTGAATGAGTTCTTTTGGCTGTTTGAATGTGTGTGAATCTGGAAAGTCGACACTCACAGCACTCTACAGGAATAGAGGCAGCCTGTAGCGACAGCACCTTCCCGTTAGGTTGAGGGATGTGCACTCGGAACACCACGCGGACCCGCGTGTTCTTTCTTCCTATATCCGTCTCCCCTTTCCGCAGCTCAATGTCGGAGTTCCGCAGCTTAAGGATGCCAGCACAGTCGATACTGCAAGGTAGAGAAAACATATTTGGCCCTGTAAGGCACCACAGGGACAGCAATCATCTACGGTACATTTAAGTAGTTAAGGTCTGGGAGTGATAAAAACCAACCGCATGCCCAGCAGGGGATTGGCAATGAGAGGAGAATTAAGTGTTGAATCACAAAATAAAAACGCCTGTTAATATGATTTATTGCAACTGTAAAGAGGGAAACCCCTACCAAATCCCTTCCTATGAATTCCAGTGTAAATGAAACCAGACCCTGTGTAAATATAATCATATGGGTAATGCAGAATCATAAATATCTTATAAAGTGGGCTTTTACTGTGTAATGGGAAATCCTCAAATTTTCCTCCAGTGCTTAGCTCCCCCATTAATCTGAATTAAGAAATCTATTAAATCTGCTTAGGCAGATGTTTCCACCCCGTCTGATCATAAATGTGGTCACTTTTTTATACAGCCATTATTTCCTCATGATGATAATCACAAAACGGATTTTTATAACCCCAAAGTGTTTATGGCCCCTACCTGGCTGACATGTTGTTTTCAGGCAGGAGAGGAATCTCAAGAACTTTGGTGCTGGAAAGTATGATTTCTTGGCTGGCAGTGGCTACGGTTTTCCCGGTGATCCGATGCACCTGGTAGAAGGCGTGCGGTCTCAGGTAACGGTCGTCTGCCGTTCCAATGAACATCTGCAGATTGACAGGCTTCTCGCTGTAGCCGATGAGCTGAGACATGACAGAGAGAAAAACAGAACAGAAACAGATGTGAGTTCTTTGGATCCAGACGAGAGTGTGAACAAAGGAATACTCTTTGAGTTTCCACAGCCTACAGAGGGCAACCATCTTTGGAGGGAATCTAAATGTCAGGTCAAGGGTATTATGATTTTTCTGGAAGAGCCGCTGGAGATTCATCTGGAGCTTTGGCTTCAGACTTGTTTGACTTGATGTTTTCAGCTCTTAGTCTCGTAATTTTTCCCTCGCATGCCTGCTCTTTAATGGGATTCTGAGCTGGACGATGTATTCTCCAAAAACCTCACAAGAACTTTAGAACCTGGCCAGGTCACTTCTTTCAAGACCAGGCCCAAAAATTGTGTCACAAACTAAAGGAAAAGGACGACACTGAATTAGCTTAAAGAGACAGAAAGAAGAGCTGCTGTGCTAAATCATGAAATCAGATTACATTAAACGTGTAAGTTATGCCTTGAAGTCATAATTCACACACATGGAGGTGTTAAATTTAAGTGAGTCAAAACATTGAATTAAACATAAAGCTGTACAAAAACATCATTTAGAAATCACTGAACTAAGTGTGTGTGGTTCCAAGCGTAAAGAAGCGTTTTAATGGTTACACTGTGGTCAAAAGGGAAAAAATGCCAGTGAAAATGTCAACATTTGAAATCCAGTGGTTCATGCATGCCAGCCTATTTGGCATGGGGCACCTGGGCGAGCGGCTGCCCCCTCCATAAATGCTAGAGTGCTGCTGGCACCCTGCTTTCTATACAAGCAGGTGAGATGTTCTATGAAGGAAAAGTGTTGTGTGTCAGGGAGAGACAAGGGGAAGATGGAAAGGAGAGCAGGACCTTTCCTCCTCAGAGGGACAGAACAAACACTCAGGCCACACAATCCCACTACTGTTGTAATGTTGTACTTGGCAGACTGCGTGACGGCAAGATGGCAGCCTCCGCTCGCATTCACATTTTCAGCGTACTGCCCTCCCAGTCCACACCTCCAGCTTAGATGGAGGGCAGCCCACTGAGGGGAACTGAGAAGAACAAGACCATTCATTGCTGTTTCACCCCAGGAACTGCCAAACCTCAACCCTGCCACAGCTGGCTCCTGACCCTTTCCTGCCTGCAGGTTTGCGTCACACACCGCTGTGTCAATGTTTGGTACAAAACGCAGGGTGGGGTCGGTAGAAGGAGAGAAAGTGGGTGTAGCTTCAGATTTGTCATGAACTGTTCCAAAACCAGCGAAAATAAAAAGGATTAAATTGATCACAGTGAGGCCCTGGAAACAAACAGTATGTACCTGACAAAGAAGTGTGAGCCAGCACTTCCAAAGAAATGAGTACTTGGTTTCAAAATATTGTCTTAGTTTCTTTAAAGTCAATTAATTATACAGGTTTTCAGCAGGATTATCAAACACAGCTTCTTTCCAGCATTAGTATGAGGTGTCCTGGAACCACTGGTGGAACTGTTGTCGTTGGATCAACAGGTAGCCTGTGCTCTTTTTAGTATTTCCCTCTTTCTCTCGCTACTTCCAAGACAGCCCCCTGTGGTGAAATAAGCCAAGGTATGGAGGCACCAATGTTGAGCTGAGCTGTGGAAAAATTGGAATATGCAGTGTTTGCAGCAGGTCATGTGAGAGGATGAGCCCCCAGAGGCAGATATTATAGGCAGGCTGGATGGCGGGGCCTTCATCTTTTATATGTTTTACTGTTCTTAGCTGAGTAAACTTGTAGGGTTTTACAACTGAGCTCAATAAAGACACATTGGTCCCTAGGACAGAGCTCAACTGAACATAATATACAGTAAAGGGAAGCCTATAGGTTTATTCTGGTGAGTAAACAAATGAAACTTTTTGGTAAAACTTTACACTAGCTACTTTAGAAAATGCACATTTGGTATCTTAACCATAGTTCCCCAAATGCATTGCTTTTGGAGGTAGAGAGAGAACAATTCAACATCCATAATCAACCCTAAGTGGCTAGGAAGCTAAGCTTTCAGCAACAGTTAGATTCTGTAGTCACCATGTATCTTGACTCTGAAGTCACGTTTGACCGCAAGAAACTAAGCAAGAGTTTCAGTTTTGACAGTCAGGACTGGAAAAAAATAATCACACTATAAGAACCAAACTGTCAAATCGATTTCAAAAACCTCTGGCCTGCTGGCCCTGCCTGGTTCAGACAACTCATTGAAACACTTAATGTTTCTTTATCTTTTTAGAAATAGACAAAGGGATGTAAATAAAAGCATAAATATATAGAATTTTAGTATTTCACCGTTTTTTTTCTTACAATAACCATTCATGAGCAAAGTATCATTACCTTCAAAACATAGAATTTCAACTTGAGAAAAAAAACTAATCTGTAAAAGAAAATGTTTTAACTTTTAGTGTCATGTGTAATGGTGTAATTAGAGAAAAATATTTGTTCATAAAAGAGTTATTACTTTGACAACTGTTGATTTATTTTTGGCTATTACAATCTCTCCAACCCAGTGGCTTTGTTTTGAAGCAAAAACTCCCCGCCCCAAGGTATGCCGTTACTCCTCCACCACATCCTCCATGTGTTTTAGCTGCTTACTGATGGAGGCATGTCTGACTTGGAATGAGTAAACAGATGAGTAACCTGTGTTGTTTTTGGGTGTGTGTGCTTCCTACCTAGACTTGATTGCTGCTGTCGGTTCCTGAGGTACAGAAAGTGGTGCTGCAGTAAACTTGAATAAAAGCTACAACATGTCCTGAGATACTCTTGAGCACCAGGGTCAAAGTGGAAGAAACCTAACCAATGCTCAAAACTGCTGTATGTGGCAAATGAAATGTATGCGGAAGGAAGGAAGGAGCAGAATGAGGCCCCTTTAATGACCAGTAATGGGTTCATCTTTGGAAACCACATAAGATCTCAAGAGCCACATGAAAGTACAAATCTTGCTAGTAGCAAGCTAACAGGTAATTATGCATTCCGGTCTGCATGGATCCATGGGTTATAAATGACACCATTATTCAGGATTCAAAGAAGCACAGAGGCACAGGGATCAACCGTATTGTGGTTAGTGTTGCTTGTTTTATGGTCATGTCTGCACACTGTGGAAGTGAGGACAGACAGGCAGTGCTTGCAAATGTGTATGTGTGCATGCGTCTGTTTGCATGGCCTGTAGCGCACTTTGAGTGGACGTGTGTGGACGTGTGTGCCTGTGTGTGTGTGTCCATAAATCAGGGTATGTTTATTTGTAGCACCATGTGTGTTCCAGACAGCATAAAATGAGTTAAAAGTGTTTGGGGGATGTATCTGAGGAAGGATAAACCCATGTATAAAAAACACTGAGAACACCTCACAGATGTAGATAACAGCACCGCAAAAAGAACTCATGAATTATAATAAAAATGTGCAAAAATATTAACCACAACTCAAAAGTCAAGGATCGTATTTGAGTAAAGGAGTTTTCTCCAAAGGTTAAGAATATAACTTTCTCTGTTTAACTCTTCTTCTTACTTTTGTTTACTGTACGGGTACATGCATGCATCTGTGGCTATGCCTATGTGTAGGCTATGTTTATATATGTATACAAGGTCATGGCTGGGTGTAGGTATGTGTATGGGTCTGTGAATGTATATTTATGTAAGTATACAGTTCTCTTAATGTCTAAATCAGGGGGGAGAGGGGAGAAAATGTTATATTTTTTTACTGTACCTTTTTAATGTACCTTTTTTTTTTTCTGAAAATGAAAAAGTTAAAACAAAAAAAAAGAATATAACTTTCAGTAAACATAGAGGAAGTTGATTGTGATGTTTTTTTTCGATTTTGTCAATTCTACCCAGCACCACAAGCTGTCACCACCAAACAAAAAATCAGATTTTCTCCTTTCCTTCTAGTAGCACTCACTTCATCTCTGCCTCCCTAGGTCCTTTTGTATTTTCTCCCTGTCTCCGTCTCTGCACATGAGGGATTTGGTGTTGAGCCAGAGTGTTGACAAACATACGCTTAGCAGGCCGGGAGTTCTCTCCAAATCAAATAATCGACCAGGAAAACCTGATTAGAGAGCCAGAAAGAAGGGCTCACTTTAGCAGTCGCAGTGAATCAACGCCTATGGCCAAACAGAAACAAGCAACACAGATGGACTGATTCAGTCACTCCACTGCAGCTACAGCTGTTACTAAAAACAATTATTTTCTGTTTGATGTTTTCCTCCATTTTTTCATTTAGATGATTGGAAAACATATAGCAGCTTTATAAAGGTTGGTCAACAATAACTAAACACATGCTAGCATTATAATACAGGAGCTTGTTCAAAGAATAACATTTACTTAGCGACGGGGGCTCAGCACATGCTATATGAGATTGAGGTTGAACAGGAAAGGAAGGTGGGAGGTTGTTAGCTGTGCGTTTTCAAAATCTCTGCAAAACATTAAAGGGTATACGTTGAATGGTGCTGTTTTCTTCCAGCATGAACACAATGTTTATCACCCCTAAGACAGCATTCAAACTGAAATGTTGAGTTCATTGATGCCACATGCTTCACTTTTTACACATACAGTTTGAGAAAAACACAACCTGCAAACAACAGATTGTGTCAACAGGCACACAGTGAAGTTATCATTGTCTGGGTGACGGATGCTTCCCCACTGTGAAGTGCACACGACACACACACTTCACTTGTTTCACATTCCTGAGTCACCCCTTCGCCGCCACCCTAAATCCATGCTCGAGTGAGAAATACCACAGGAAGGTGGTCTCTGCACTTTTAACTCCTCACCTTTTTGCCTGCCTAGAGTGCACTGAGCCCAGCTGGTCAGTCAGCAAGTAACTGAAGCCTGATAGAGATCGGTTCTTATATTAAACCACATTGACATTAAACCCAGTCACATGTCCCCGGGCCTGTGCTCGTCCGGGGCTGTAACTAACTAACTTACGGCTGCCGCTGCTGCTGTCGCTTTTGCATGTGGATCAAGTTTAGGATGAACCCTCTCCCCTAAAATAAAACAGCTGGATTCGGTTACACAGTCAGCTCCCACTAAATAAAGTTGGCATTTATTTTTGGCCTTCATCTGTTCCACTGATCCAGTAATAAGGCAAGCAAGCACAGGGGGAAACATCTCCAATCACTGCATATGCACATAAACGACTCCCTGACATACATAAAGCAGTGTTTAACCTTTAGCTCAAACTCTGAGAACCACAGTGATATTAAAGCTATTTTAGGCTCTGTGACTTTTCAAAAATGAAATGTTTACATGGTCTCAGCAAAGAGGGAGATCATCACCTGCTCCCTGACTCTCCTCACAGCGTGTCTCAGCAGCAACTACTTATAACAGGTCATTCATTTTCTCAGTTTATTCTCCCTTCCTACTTGCTTAGCTTTTTATATCTTGTTTTCATCTCTCCTTTTCCCCTCCTCCCCCTTGTCCCACTTCTTTTCCCTTTGTCACTCTCCTCTCCGTCCCTGTCCTCACCTCTCACCTACCTCTGCTCCAGCCCTCTCCTGTAACTCGACACTTTCTCACAGCGAGCGCCTGACTCTGCCAAGTTGTTTCCCTGTGTTGCTCCAAGGTTGCCATGGTGAGACTTTGTGCGTGTGTGTATGTGTGTGTGTGAGTTAGAGAGAGAGAGAGAGAGAGAGAGAGAGAGAGAGAGAGAGAGAGAGAGAGAGAGAGAGAGAGAGAGAGAGAGAGAGAGAGAGAGAGAGAGAGAGAGCAGCTACATACACTCTGCCTGTAAACTACATCCCTGAAGCTTGTGCTAGAGTGTGTGGATTTAAAGACCACTAACTTGGGTGTAAACTGTAACCCGTAGAAAGGTTTGTGATGTGTGTGAGAGAGAGAGAAAGAGAGAGAGATAGTGTGTGTGTGCATTTGTGTTTGTATGTGTGTGTGACCCTCTGGCTAGCATGTTTGTCTATCAGATGTAAAAACCGGAGCATGATGGTCAAGGTCACGGGTGGGTTCATTTATCTGGCAGTGGTTTCCCCACTGTGGCACGGTGGCACCACATTGTATGATCTATGGATACACACACACGCGCACACACGCGCGCACACGCGCGCACACACGCGCACACACGCGCACACACGCGCACACACGCGCACACACGCGCACACACGCGCACACACGCGCACACACGCGCACACACGCGCACACACGCGCACACACGCGCACACACGCGCACACACGCGGTACAGCTCACACAAGCTTGCTATTTGCCCAGCACACTAGGGAGGGCAGAGAGAGCCAGGGGGCCGGTTGACTGTTTGTTTAAACAAGGTCAATACATTCATGCACGCGCACACACAAAAACACACACACACACACACACACACACACACACACACACATACACACACACACACACACACACACACACACACACACACACACACACACACACACACAAAGGAGCGTTTACTGTGTACTGCAATGAGGGCTGTATATGGCCTTGCTAGACTGATCCAAGCTCAATTCTTCTTATTCCTCATTCTGTCCTCCCCCACTCTCTCTCTCTCTTTCTCTCCTTCACACACACACCTTGCCGCCTCTCTTCCCCTCTCTCTGAACACTAAGCCTGATTACAACAAATGAGAGTCAAGCTTCCGACATGTTTACATGAAATACAGCCCTGGGGCAACACTTCACCACATACAGTCTGTTCACACAGTGCAAACCGCATGGCACAGCATTGTCGGTGCGCCCTCCCTCTCATTATGACAGTCAGTCTACTGAGTGCCATACGGAGTGTGTGTGTGTGTGTGTGTGTGTGTGTGTGTGTGTGTGTGTGTGTGTGTGTGTGTGTGTGTGTGTGTGTGTGTGTGTGTGTGTGTGTGTGTGTGTGTGTGTGTGAGAGGGAGAGAGAGAGGCCAGTAAAGGCATGGCAAAGGCTTTACTACAGAAAGACGGATGATCAGATGGAGGTAAAGTGTGATGGATAGAAAAAGATAGAGGTTAAAAGCATTCAAAATGTGGGAGTGAATGACAGAAACAGACAGTAATGGGGTCATGGCCCTGCATTCAATCACTGGGATCAAAATCACTTAATGTGTCCAAGCCAGTGGAAATATAAGGCTGTCTTGGAAAGCTTCTGGCATATTCTATTACAAATCCTTGTTACCAGACACCACGGCTTCATTTAGATTTATGAACTGTCGCAACACGTTTAAAGATGGGCATCATATTTTTTCCAACTGTCTGTTTTCCTTCGGGACTTTCAGACAACGAGGTAGTCACAAGAAGTGTTTGAGTGGACTCATTTGGTTTTCTAACACTGTGTACAGGAAGTGTTACTGTATCTGGCAGCTTTTCTTTGTTGTGTCTGCCTGCCTCTATCCATGGCAGAGGTAATACCAGTGGGGCTCCTTATATTTGTGTGGGTGCTGCAGCACTCAATTAAGCTGGTTAAATACGCACAAGGATACCTCAGCCAGCCAGAGAGGCTTTGGACTTATATGTCTCCTAGCAACAGGTGTACCGATTATGGTCTACAGCGAGCCCCAGAGGAATGGCTAAAACAGCCAAGCAGACAGGCAGAGACAAGGCCATCCTGCAATGTACTGTGTGCAATTACTTTTGAAAAGTCAGCTGGGTTATATATTAAGAAGCGTCTGGATTGTGCACATCTTTCAAATAACCTCTGAAATTTGAATGTTATTACTGCACTATTATCATATATTATTTTTATCCTGTACATATCAGTCATGCCTATCTTTTATTCGTTTGTGTTTATAGTTGATGTTATTATTATTATATTTTAATCTTTATTTTTATGCCTTATTCTTATGCCTTTGTACAAAGAGAGCACAGTTTACCAGAGCAAATTCCTTGTGTGTTCAAGCATACCTGGCCAATAAAGCTGATTCTTATTTTGATTATCAATACCCCAATAAGTGTTTCCAAGTCTGTAAAATGTATTCAAAATTAACAGAGTTAATCTGAAATGTGTTTATGTTGTGAACAATATATTTAAATCATCAGTGTTCAATATTTATATTTTTTCTTGCAATCTCTGGATCATAATGGGGAGGATTTCTGTCATTGCATTCAATTATATTGTGCTTAAGTTGTCAGTCAGTGTTCTGCTGAATAAAACTCTTGACATATGGACTTCAACAATGATACACTGTGGCTAATGACAATAACATTAGCCCTGAGGATCAGTCTTTGCATAGAAATACACATCATTCCCTGCAGAACTCAGAGCAATGAATGATGTCTGCTTGTCTGTCAAAACAATTCAAAGTGAAAACTCTCGTGCTTTGTTGTCTTGATTTGTCTGGCAACCGTCAATTGGAAAAGAAGCTGTCTGTAAAAAGTTGTAGTCTTCGACAGCGTAGTTGCTATCCTATTGTGTGCAACTCTGGTGCCTTAAAGAGCCAAGATGATCATGTGGGTATGTCCACTGACATGCAAGTCTGGATATTTGTTGGCAGCTTTATGATTTATTGATTTTTTCTCAGATTTTAAAAATCACCTCATAGACCTATTTTGTGTTTGTAAACAGCAATGATGTGTTTGGTGGAAGAAAGTTAGCTAGCAGCAGCTGGCAGTCAGTGCTAAACAGAAAGTTATGGACAAACTAAGCAGCAACCTCCGGTCTTCAAAAATAAAGCCAATGCAGTTGTGCTAACAACTGCAGTTCATCGAGCGTCTGTTTGAGGCTGGCTGCAGAATCACTGGAATCCACATACACACTCATTCTAAAAAGACGATCTATGCAGCATTAATAAACATGATTACAGCCTAGTTCAAAAAATTGTTTAGATCTGGGTAGCTCATTTCTCAATCGGCACACACTGTAAAGGGGTGAATTTTTTTATAACTCAGTATTTGCGAAGATACTAAACTTATGAGTTTTGCTCAAATAGAGATATGGCTGTCTTGATTGACAGGCGGACGCCCTGTAGCTGTCAGTGAAAAGGCTAGAGGCCGGCCTCTTTACCTGTGTTCAGCATTTCCAATTTGGCACCCACTGATGATTGGCTTCAAAACAGCTCTTAGGAACAGATGGGTGACGTCAAGGATACTACGTCCATTTTTTATACAGTCTAAGGGACCAACACGCCACTCTCTGATCATTTGAAATATTTGTCAGCAGCAGAAAAGGTGTCTGATAGGGAAAAGCTCATTTTAAGCAACGGGGTGAGGTTTCCTCTCGTACTTGCTGTTGGGTCAGTGGTTCAAGGATCCGATTTTGTGGCCGGAGTTACATTTTCCTGATATCTATGTATACCTTGGAGAGAAATCAAGCATCTGTACTGAAGAAAAACTCAAGGCATGCAAATCTCTGGACGCTTACATTTTTATACTTTATGGACATGTCCAAGACATTGAATACAATGTCTGTGTGCTGTCATAAAAAAGGTAAACAACTATATACTGTGGATAATGAGTATGCCAAAAGTCAGAGTCTGAAGAAATCATCCAGAGACATCAGACATAGTTCTAATTTTGCCTAAGCTGAAATAGTATTTGACAGGCAGACCTGATCAAAAACGCAACGCAAAATAGGTACGGATTAACACATAAATCAGAAATGAAAATAGCTCACACTTCCTCCTCATGTACACTCAAAGTACAACATTTTTGATCTTGAACACATGTAAACTTGACCAGCAGGCACACAGCTTTCCCCAGACATCCTCTTGTTTTCTGTTGACACAGCAGCTCAGTGGTGCATTGATCTGAGCAACAGCATGGCCACAAAAGGAAGTCATCACCATGTCCAGATGGCAGCTATGCCGTCATCTGGTGACATCACGCCACTAGAGTCAAGACCTAAGGAGAAGTCCCACAGGGTGTAGGCAACATAGAAGTACAAAATATAGACAGAACAGTTACTGGAGTGTCATGGTGTTTTAGTTTGAGATAAGCTTGTTATCGAAGCTCGCTTCGATTGTGAAAATGAGATAAACAGAACATTTAAATGTTCATTACAGTGGCTGCTGTCTTATCATTAAAGCAGCACATGCACTTCTTACTATATACACACATTTTTGCTATCACTGTATAGAAACAGCTTCTTGTTAATGATAGCTGCCAAATGGTTTATCCATTACATAAATCACAAACAGACAACCTAGATTGAAATTTGGAAAGGCTGCAACCACATAAGCCGGCACCAGTGTCATTCTGCCTCAAGGGAATTGCTTGCTTCACACCTGCAGTGCACCTGGGAAACATGATATGTGCAAGCTTGTTAACACAGTCAAATGATTGGCTGAATGATTTTGACAACTACTCCAATTTCCAGTTTTAGCTTTAAGCTTTACTACATTCATCTTTGCTGGTCTGACCTTGTATCAGCCATCTAACTGCACCTTCTTTTGATAACCTCAGACAATAATAGAGCATACACCGTGAGCCTAAGTGTACTGCTTTTGGAGTAACCGTATTTGTTCCACAACAATGAGGACGTCACAGGGTGAGGACTTTACATTAATAAGGTCATTTTTTGCAGAGTGGATCAAAAAATAGTCTTGGAATACCAACAATAAAGGAGTGGGTGCTTAGTAAACACAGTATGTCTGTCAGACCTGCTGGACAACTGCTGATATAATCTATCCTCACATTGCACAAGCCAGCTGTTGGTGTTATGTCAACTGTCAACATTAAAAAGGACCAAACAGAAAGAGTATTTTCATCTTTGAATTATTCTGGTGCAAATACTTTTCTGTCAAGGGTAGAAAATGTGAGTTCTGTGGGTCCAATAAAAGAAATAATAAAATGTTTTTGTAGAACTTTTATGATTTAATCCACAATCAAAAAAACAGATGCTCATTCATCCACTTACTGTTGGCAGGCAAATGTTGTCTGTGTGCGTCTCCTGCTTCACCTGCTCTCTCCATCAAACGGACTTTTTTTGTCAATGAGATTGTAAACATGCAGCAAAACCTTTAATGTGTATCACAGCACATGTAGTTAGTTGAAGCATCCTCTGCCCGGATGCCTGTGTTATCAAAAATTCACAACACTTGGCCAGACAGACATAGGTGCCCCGTCAGATCATTAATCTTCTATGCATTGGTCAGTAATTGTTGAAAAGAGACCAAAGTGATTGGTTGATCTGAATCTGATAATCGCAATAACAAAAAAACAAACTACATTAAAAAAACTCATTGATGAAAGCATGTTTGACTGCGATCTACAACTGATAAAATGAATACCTGAGCTGAACAGGTAGATCCTGTAAACCAAATTGTTGGTGAAACAACTTTGAGATATAAACTCTCCTCTCACTAGCTTGTGCAAGGAAACTGCTATAACCAAACATTTCCCTCTGGGGATGGGGAATGAGGGCAAGCGTGGCAAACGCTTGGTTGAAAAAAATTTGGCGGATAAATTATGCATCGTCACATATGGCAGGATAGAATCTCGGTGTAACTGAGGTTGAAATGGTTAATGATTGGCCTGCAGGGAGCCTGCATGACTGAATGTATGAGGACATGGACTGTTTCTAAAGCAACAAATGACAGTGAATTAGCCTTTCTCATTGCTTCAGAAGTTTTGTTTTGTCCACAGCTGTTTAACATATCTTTTAGAAACTGTTTGACCTTGTGTGTACTGTGCAAAATTAACAGTGACTGAAGTCGCCTTGTGACCGCTCTACCTCTAATGTATAGTATCTAGCATACACTGAGCACAGTAGTACCAAAACAAAATACTAATTGCACACAAATCTAGATGTGCTTATTTTACCACAGACATATTATAATGTGTTAAGATATACACAACACTGTTTAGACTAGAGCTGTCGCAATACACAAGGAACAGAAATCATCTCTTTGAAAAATGAAACATTGACATTGTGCTCAGAATAAGCATATTGTAACGGTTTTGGTTTATGGTAGGGGGCGATAGTGTTCTTGATGCTGGCTGCCAACCACCATAAAAGGGATGGAAAACAAAGGAAAACCAGAAAAGAAGAAGACTCAATAACAAGCTAGCTAGAAGGGATGGGCATTTTAATAATAACATTATTGGATAATCACGGCATCTGTTCGGCGATTATTCCTAATCGAGCGGGACGAGGTGTTGCTAGAAGTGGGCACTGGCAGTGTCTGTCTCAGCATTCATGCTGTTTTTTCTGTGACGCAGCAGCGTGGCGTGTATGTTTACATTTTACAGCCATGCTCAGTCTCTGCAGTGTTCTCCATTTCTGAATCTCACACCACTACACACGTATTTCAAGCGACTGTCGCAAATGTTTTCAACTTCTTTCGCTGTTAAATGCACTTAGCGTTCATCTTCTTAAGAGGCTCTAGATCCACCGTCTGGCGGGAATACCGTATTACAACTGGGCGCCGTCGAAAACGATGAAAATAGTATTTTCAAAATGAGATAATATTCACATGAACTCTTTGATTTTTAATAAGTGAACTAATATTGAAGCATTAGAAAATCATGTCCCATCCCTACTAGCCAGCTAGCCTTTACCACAGTTTGTGGCTACTGTAGTTTAAATCATGTCGGAGGACATGTCAGACTCTACTTGCACAAAAAAAAGTTTACTAGCCAGTTCTGAAGTATTCTGGATTTTGTATTAAAAAAAAAGATGCAGAAGTCAATAGTAAGTTTTCATATGATTAGAAACTTATGTCACAATGTTAATCAGTTAGTTGTGTTTATAATTCAAGTTTATGAAGTAACGTGTTGCTCCACTCTTGTCTTACCTGTCCTTATTTAAGGTTTCCCATAAACATTGCAATTGTGGGGTTTTTTTTGGCCACAATAGTTATGAGGACAAAATCTGATATGGGCCTATTTTAGCCAAGTGGCAACCTCTGGCCTAAAAACACGAGTCCAATGTGGAAGTGCTAAAAACTGCAGTTCATTGAGGATCCGCTTGAGGCTGGCTCCTGAAGTACCGGTACCACGTCCATTATTTATACAGTCTATTATTTTAGCATAACAGTTATTTTAAGTGATTTGTAATAACAGTGGACCTGTGACCAATTATTATTATTCTATTATTAAATCATTAGCAAATGCAGCAGAGACTACAAACTTAAGCTAATCTTAATGCAAAATTTTCATGCAACAAAATTCTGAAACAGTTCGACAATCCAAAATTTGTGTAAGTGTGCAAGACAAATGGAGGACAGTGAACTATGTGTGGCAATGCTGGATGAATGGCTGACGGAGCTAGTCTGAACTGAACTCAGCCACTGTTGTCATGGTCCAGCTCTTAATCATACACACAAAGGAAGCTTTTCACCGGGGTTCTGAAATATTAATGGGACTGATATCCTCCGCTCTTGCTCTCTCTATCTTTCTCTTACAGCAGCCCTAGCTTTGTGCAGGCTCACCTCGTCTCTCACAGGTGCTATCAAATGACAGAGCAGCTGACTGGGCTGCAGGGACAACATCCTTGCCTGCCTGGCAGCCTGCTTGTCTTCCTGCTTCAACAGGTTGACTGACAGTCTTGCCATGGGAGAGGATCCATGTGACAAGCAACACATGCAAATATGTAAAATGACACCCTCAATGTAATGCTCTCATTCACAACATCCAGTTGATGTTTGAGCTATATGGATGACCAATGACTTATTTACAGCCATGTGATTTATTCATGTTTTCATTCACATGTGCTGTCTCTATCATTAGGATTAAAATGACTCCCTTTACACAGCAAGGATTAGCATGAGTTTCAGCCACAAGCAAATGTTACCCATGCATCTGAAAATCTTTCAGGCAGTCATTGCTAAATTCAGGTAAATAAGTGTGGTTGGTTTATTTTTCTACCTTTTATGTTTGATTTCACCACAGAAGGCTTAAAATTTGATTAAAATTGCACTATAGCAAAGTTTTAGCACTGTTTTAAACTGTATTTTATTATTTTTATTAGCTTACTTCTTTTTAATTTTAGCTTTTAGCTATTTCCTATGTTTATCTGTTGTTGTCGTTGCTAGGGTCTGAGAGAGAAACGTACTATCAAATCCTCTGTATGTCTGGTGCATACTGCAGTTTTTGACAATAAAGAAGACTTTGAACTTTGAACTTTGAACAACAAGAGTTGACATCTTGGACCTTGTCTGCATGTGGTAAATAGTGGGAGTTGATACAAACTGCTAGATGCTAAGGGAATAAATGAATGAATGAATGTATGGCCAACATCATGTTAACACAGTCAGCCCTAACCAGGAGGAGAAATGTAACCCTCAGTCTGGCAGACACATCAGGTGTGGTTAACAGAGAAAAAGTCTGAATGTTTATGTTCTGTTATAGAGATCTGGGTCTTTTTTCTGCATAAGATGTCAAAGGAAAATGCCTTCCACCACTAAGTGTGTTAGTGTTTGAGTAATAGTGATGCTAATGTCAAGACAGTAGAATGTCTGTCTCATAGATGTGTAAATATCGCACTCTGTTACCTTGACGAGTGGGTGGCCTCCAGACGCTGCCTTGACAGCTCCTCGGCTGCCCTCAGTCTCATAGTGCGCTCTGTGGTGGGCTTTGGGTTGCACCTCTATCTTCAGATCATACTGTCCGAACTGGCTTGGCAGTGGCCAATCTAGAGGAGGCAGTGAGGAGGTCCTGAGGAGAGGAAAAACACAAGCATTGTCTAGATTTATAATGATTCCGTAGAGATAAATCAATGAATGCAACATCACAGATTATGGTCAATCAGCTCTTGCTCTACTTTTTGATTGATGACAAGGACCTGAATGCAAAAATAAAAATAACTGTGGTATTCCCCTTCATGGTCAGAGAGAGTATAACAGGTGTAAAATGGGGGTAAACCATGCAGTGTATTTAGCCCCAGCAGACAGTGAATCATTGGAAAGCCCACATGCAACACTCCTGTTCTTGAACATAACACTTGTAAAAGGCCATGTTGAGCCTTTAAGGGTGAATCACATTCTAAAGGGGCTTTTCTTTTGTGAGTCTCCAGTGTGGGTCAGTGAATGGCTGGTGGGATGAGAGAGTGTGTCAGACAGTGAGTAAATTACTGCGTGTGCAAGGCTGTGTGAACACTGTTCAAGTGTATATTACACGTGCATACACCACAGGAGCTGGTATTGTGTGTTTTTCCTCCAAGCCTCTTTTTATCTTTGTAGGCAACAATCATATTTGAACAGCTGCACTCAAAAATAAAAAACTCTCTGGCCTTCTCTACAGAGAAAACGGGTCCGTCCATCCGAGTGCATTAGAGGAGTTTTTTCCCCCAAAAAATATTTTGTAAACACTGGCATCAACCATTAGCAGCAACAAAGGCCTAATCTTTTCCAAGTGTTGTTGATCAGATTTTATTTAATCACATAGAACTACCCAACCTATCATGATAGATTTTAGAGCATGATGTCACAGAAATCCAGACCTTGCTGTATTTAATTGTGGCCACATTCAAAAATATACCAGCGACATGGACAAAATTATAAAATTCACCAAACTTTCAACATCACTTACATCCACTGTTCTTAATTCACTTTATGATATCTGCACCGAACCACAACAGTACATCTGTTTAACACTGTGAGGTATTTGGATTCTAGTAAAAGCCACAATGTAAACAGTGTCACACCTTGAGAGTGTACACAATAAATTATTCATGATCCAAGAGGCCTGCAGTAGGACAACACTAGCTGTACGTAACACATCCAGGTGTTTTGTCTGGCAGCATGCCTCTTTTTGTTTATATATAATCATAGACTGTGCACATCCCCACCGTGTTCACGCATGTGTGTTTGTATGCCTTGTATGGATTTGCATGGAAGACCTGAGTTAGCAAATTTACCGAAATGTAGGCAGCTTCAGGAACGTGCCGTCTAATGAGCCCACCCTTTGCTCCGTCCACCCTTTTACATGGTGGCCTAAGCTTTTAATTGTCTCTGTCTGAGGCAGTACAAGCTCCTAGCATGCAAGCACACTGCATGACATATATTTGACAGCACAAATCATTTAGAAGGGAAAGTTTGTAAACTTTTTGCCAGCATGATTGACTCCCTTAATTCTTCCCTTTCCAAATGCCTGTCAAAGTGCTGGCTACACGCAAACAAATTTGATCACACTGAATCAAAAACATGTGTGTCAGGCTTTCAGTGGAGCCTTTTCGTTTCGCAAACTGCCTCAGAGACTGGCATCAAATCCAAAGGAAAGACTGCACTCTGGAATAAAATGCATGTGGCTGATATTTTTTGTTTTGATCAACCTAATGTAGTCTTGAGGTCACAAATCTCAGTGAGCTCCATTCTACAAATGCTCCTACCACACGTGACAGGGAAAGTTCATCTTAATCCCCTTAAAGCTGTGTATGATGTGTTTACATAGGCACATAACCCAAATAGTTTTCCTGTTCATCTTTAAAGGTCAGTGGAAATTTTTTAAATGTGACCAAAGAAATGCTCTCAATACCCTCACAGTTTTGACTTGGTGTGATCTGCAAATGATGGAAAAATGAACCAACCGCTAACGGCAAAATTCCACCTGATCCGTGTCCGGTCCGTCTCCGGTCCGTCACGGCATCAGGTCTGATATGTTCCTATTCTAGTCAATGTGTTAACTTCCACTGGATCCTCTCTGTTGCGTTCCGGCTGCGTCTCTGATCCAGCACACCAGAGCCCTCCTCTGATCAGATACGCAAGACTTCTATTTTGGCTGGATGCCGGAGCACGGCGCATAAATCTCAATAGAGAGGATTGAGCCGGACAGGAAGTCAGGCACAAAAACTAAATTAAAACATCAGGTTAATTTTCAGAATAAAACACTCTGTGTTATTACCAGATCATTTTTCCCTTAACTACAACAACAAATCGTCATGATGAGCAGAGCCATGCATGGAGTCAACAGGTTAGTTGTTTTCAAAGGATGATAAAGACAAACTGTCCCCTTAGTCAGCTGGTGAGGAAGTTAATCAGCCAGACTCCAGTCAGCACTGATCCAAAACACAACCAAATTAAACTCATCATGAAGCACTCCAAAGATCTGTATTTAGAACACTGGAGAAACCAAACAAAGACCCAAAGAAGAATGAATTGTTATTTGACCCTAAACCGTGATTATAAATTATCTGAATATCTGTACATTGTCAGAGATACAAAACAAAGATGTATCCTGACCAAATACAGGCTGAGTGACCACCAGCTGGCTATAGAGACGGGGAGACACAGACAGACATGGCTGCCCAGAGAGGAGCGTCTATGTGCTCACTGCTCTACAGGGGACATAGAGACAGAGATGCACTTCCTCCTCCACTGCAGCAAGTTCTCTTTACTAAGAGATTCCCACTACAGGGACATTACTAAAATGGTACCAAACTTCCCAACATTAACCCCAGAAGAGAAACTGTCAGTTCTCCTGAGGGAAGGGTCAGCAGCTCCTCTGGCTGCTAAATATGTGTCTGCCTGTCACAGCCTGAGGGACGCACCATCCCATGGTGTTTGATTTTGGGTGGAGGTTCTGTGAGCGCACTGCATCGGGTGAGGACATTGAGATATGCTGTATAGGTGACACCATCGTTCATTAATGCATATAAAATATGTAATATATGGTTGATATGTATGTGATGAATATAATATGTAATGAATATGGTGTGTGATCAATGTATATATGGTGAGTGTAGTGTGTTGTGAATATATATAATGTACTGTATTAATTTATGTGCTTTGGCAATAACATCTCGTTGTTCATGCCAATAAAGCAAATTTGAATTGAATTGACGACATGGAATAAGAGAGGAGTCGGACATTCATTGTCTGATCTCCTCCACATTGCCACCCCCTCTCGCTCCCTCAGTCTTCCACCTCTCTCCACCTCTCTGTGCCCTCTGCCCGATTAAGCACCATTCCACCCAACTCTGGAACTCACGCTCACCAAACAGGAATATTGACTCTCTAACCCTCTTCAAATCAAGACTCAAACTCATCTGTTCCAAGCTGCATTCTCTGTTTAATTCCACTGCTTCCTTTTAACGTGGTGTTACTTTGCTTGTTGTTTTTATTTATTTTATCGTGTTATTTTATTTATTGTGTTTTAATCCCTCTGTAAAGTGGCCTTGAGTGTTGAGAAAAGCGCTTTTAAATAAAATGTGTTATTATTATTATTAATGCAGTAATTACTGCGGGAAGACCTCAGTCACATGACTCCAGCTGTCCGGCAGTCCTGCTCCGTGCTGTGTTCTGAAATACGCAACCGGTGAGTGTTGCTAATGTGGTTAGCAAACAGCTTTAAGACGCTCTGTAGCCACCATCTGGCAGGAATACCGTATTACCGGTAAAAACGATGAAAAATTGTACTTTTAAAATGAGAAAATATTCTGAGTAACTCTTCGATTTTTACAAAGTAAACAAATATTCGCAAATCATTGCCCATCCCTAAGCCTGATATAAGTAAGGATATAAAGAAGTGATCTACCCATTTTGTTGTGTGTAAGATTCTTAAGAATTGAATGTAAAAGGAATATTGAAATAGTCCTTGCAAATTAATTTATTCTTTGTTGACAGTGTTAGTGAGGCATAGTAAAGTTAAAGAAATATCTGTCTTCTTTTTTTTTTTTTGGTCAATCTGTGAACAGAACGAAACTGTGACCCTTGATCCGATACTAAACTGAACCATGACATTTGTGATGTGTTGCACCCACTTATAACATTAGAGCCCAGGAAGTGTGGGGTTTACGTGACTCCACAATAACAGGAGTGGAAGAGGACAGAAGAAATATGAGCTTTGTAGCAGAGCAGAGCAGGAACGTTGGTCAATGTCTTGACGTATCGTAACCTTTCTCAAATGTCTATCCCTGGTGTCAGGGTGCCCCGTCCAACACAAACCTCACAACCCACATCCTCCTCTCTGTAGTCAAAATAATAATAACAATCTACTTCATTCATTGAACAGTGTGTCCTACAGCTACAGTTGTCATATGAATGTGAGTCATCTCAGCGGATGCCTCCAAACAAGACTTATAAAATTCTCCTCTAAAACCTTCTCTTATTCACATTGTAAATAAGGAAACTGAGAAAATACTGACTTGTACTTATTTCAGTCATGTACTGTCTTCTTATTGGCCCTTTTTATGCTAACAGATTCAAGCCAAAGCTCAGCTTACTGACTTAAACCCTGGATAATGTATTTGACCAAGAGAAATACTGGCCCATTGTTCATATAAAGCTTCAGGAAACCAACTCATTGCTGTTTATAAAATAGCTCATTGTATTACGCCCCTAAGCTGTGGAACTCTCTGCCTCTAGACATTAAAACAGCAAGCTCTCAGGGTGTTTTTAAAAGTAAACTTAAGACTTACCTTTTTAATCTAGCTTTTAATTAGGAGTCATTTATGCATTACTATTTTTATTATTTGTATTATTCTTATCATTTGTATTACTATTTTAACCAGCATTATTTGAATCATTGCTTTAACATATATTTATCTTATTTAATTATTTATTTATCTATTTATTTCTTGTATTCACCTGATCTTGTTAACGCTACCTTATTTTTAACTTTTCCTTCCACTATAACTTATTTTATTAATTTTACTGTATTGATTTTATGTATCTATATTATTTTATAAGTATTTTATTTATAATCCTGCCTTGTATAATTTTACCATTGCTGTTGTTTTCTGTCTCTCTGTTTAGCACCTTGGGCTGCATTTTTTTATGTCTGAAAGGTGCTATATAAATAAAGATGAGTTGAGTATTCAGCTCAGGGAATGAGATGTGAGAAAACGGAAGAAAGTGTCTGAACACCGCACCAACTCTGAGTCCTACCCACACTAACCCAACTCCACCCATATGGACCATCTGTCTAAAGCACCACTCGCACACATGTGCACACAGGCAACTCAATGACCCTCTATTTCATGAAGGAGATTACTTTACGCCTCATGACAGTCTTTTGAACATCTGAAATTTGAGATCTTGGTCCCAATCTAACCAGCATTTTACCTTGCCACAGAGGTTAGCTATTTGAGGCAGGTTAGCATCACCAGTACAGTAACTTTAGTAGGAGCAAGTGTAAGGTAATACTTGTAGGTCAAGGTAAAGGTAAACATCAGAGTTAAAAGAAGGAGTGGCTGCTATGCTTGCTGTGTTATAGAATCCAACGCCGCAGCGATGTCGACACTGTTCTGTCACTGTCTTGGGAAACTTCACTAACAAGGGCAAAGATGCAAAGATCAAATGGTGACTCACCACAGAGCTGACAATGTATCCCTGTTATTGTCTGTGTGAGCAAGCATTAGTGTGATGTCTTGATGTGTTTCTATGTGTGTGGTTCTGTGTGGTTGTGTGTGAGTGTGTGGTGGCCCCCTTGCCATATGTGCCCTGTGCTGATTTACAGTGCTAGGGGCCAGTGAATACAAACAAGGCCATGTCTTCATCTGCTGCACACATTGGAGAACAGACAGCACAGCAGACTCCTCTCCTTAAAAAAAAAATCTGTTAGGAGTTTCTCATTGCATCCATCACTCTTTCATGTGGAGATTGCGCCTGTGTGTTTACATGTGTGTGTGTTTGAAAGGGCTGGTGTTACGTGTGTCCTTATTTTTCCATCCACATACTAATAAACTTGAGTTACTCGATGTCGTGACTGAGCCAGATTGTGCGGCTAACACAAAGCTCAAAGTTCCCCGATTGCTGAACATTGATCTGTGGTTCGATCAACAGGCATTTATCCGTCTTGCTGATACTAATTTATTGCGTACCAATGTGCAATGTGGGGTATTTACAATTTCTGCCTGGATCAAAAAGGGTTCTGAATCTTTATGGCGGCACAAAACACTCAATAAAAACCTTTATCACAGAGGTCTATTTTTTAGCATAGCCCTATAAATCATTTTTGACGATTGACAGCGTCTGTCTGAATTATTAAAGCCTTATTGCCTTAATAAATCATAAATGTACTGATAAAGTGACAGTTATTGCTGAACTATCTTTTCTTTTTGGCTCTATGTCACAACACTCCTTAGTAATATGATTAAATACATCAAGAATCTATTCAGCACTAATACTGCAGTCACAACGGAGGTCACAGAGTCTTTCTCAAATACAAACAGGAAGTAGAAAAGGACGAATTGATTGCAACATGAAGTTGTTTCAACCAGTTGAGAAAGTCCTCTCTAACATTTAAAAAGATTTGTTTAAAAGTCTGAGTTATCCAGACACTTCCTGTCCTCTCTAGGTCTTCTACATCTGCATGAATCATTTACTCTTGCTGGGTTACTTCAGCTGACTGAATCTATGAGATGGCAATGAATCCTCCCCTTTTCTGTTTATTCTCCTCAATTTCATCACATTTACCTGAATATAGGTGTGTGGCCAGGCTTGGGTTTATTCCATGAGAAGTGCGAGGGCACTGAGAGGAACTGTTCCCCCGGTCCATCCTTCTTCAGGCTGTGCATGGTCTCTTCTGAAGGCGAGTCCAGATTAGGAGACATGCTTCCTTGATCGTCCATCCCTAGCTCCCCTTTCCCGGTCTGCATAGCTGTTCTGTCCTGTGAGGTCTTCCTTGTCTTGGATGGGATGTCGACTTCAGATGGGCAGCACTGAAAAGGTGACATGCTTACTGAAGGGCTTCCAACCCAAGTGTCCTCTGTCACGCTGCCCCTGGGTGAGGGTCCTGGTGTGGGTGTAGGTGAGTGGTGAGGAGACAAAGAGCTGGAGAAGCAGATGTCAGCGCTAGAATGGCGCCTCTTCCCACAGGGTGAGGTTGGACGTGAGGAGGGTCTGGATTGTGGTCGGGGGCTGAGCCAGTTTTCATCAGTGACACTGGTGCGTGGCGAGTGGCAGGGGGACTGTCTGGGTGACAGGCTGATGGAGTGTGAGTGGTGCACAAAGGCAGGGTGGTGGTGCTGCCAGTGTGGTTGCTCCTCCAAAACTCCACCGCTGGTTTGAGGGGAGGCACAGCCTGGGGAAGTGAGCGGGGAGCCCAGGGTGAAGCGGGCAGCCGCTTCATTTAGCTCTGAGTCAACATCATCGTACACATGTGAGAATGATTCACAGGAGGAGGCGTCAGAGAACCAGCTCCTAGAGGAAAGGCTGCTGCATGGGCTTGGGCTGAGTGAGGAGTCCCGGTATGAGTGATCCAGGGGTAGATACAGGTGATCTCTGGACAGGGGTCTATCACCGTGGTAGTCTCCATCAGGCCCATTGGCCCTCAGATCCTCCTCATTGGCATCCATCTCCTGCTGGCAGCTGGGGGAGATGGAGGTGATCTGGATACTGGGGCACTCAAAGGCCTTGGGTGCCTCCACAGGAGCAGAAGAAAGCAGGGGGGAGGTTCCATACTTGGAGTCTTGAGCCTCATAGCAGGGAGGCTCAGATCCTGGTTTGTGTGGCTGAAAGCGTGGGGAGGGGCTGATGACCTGGGAGTGGGACTGCATGCCATGACGATGCAGGCCAATAGACTGGTGGTTAGTGACCATAGATTGGGGCTGGCCCACATTTAGGATGTAGAACGATGTGTTGTCATCAGGCTCCAGATCTGGGAGAAGAAAGGGAAGAAAAGATTAACATCAGAATGACTTCAATGCAGTGTTAATTGTGTTAACGAAATTATGACGATAAATGTTCGTCAACGACCCATTTTTTCATGATGAAAACGAGACTTTAAAGATAAAAGTGATGACTTCCTGTGACAGGCTGAGTTATTATCTGACGGGCTCAGTGTTAGCTTGGTCTCTACCTGCAGCAGGTGTGCTTTATGAACCAGCTCTCCTCACCTCCATGCATCTGTCTCATCTTCATTGAGGATTTTTACCCCGGTGTGCGTTACTGACAAAGACACACCCGGGGGACGTCTGTTTAATATTTGATGTTTGACGTTTTTGCTGCTATTACCATAAAAAGCTCCGTGTCTACAGCTTGATTTAAGTCACTGCAGGTGCATTCAAGGACAATACAGTCCTTTCATGGCATTTCTCTGTGAATCATGAGAGTCAAAATACAGTCACAGTGGTCACATCTAGAATGTTTTCTTTTTAACTTTTTAGCAGGGACAGGTTGAATTATTTAACTTAAGATATTACACAAGCAAAAATGTTAAAGGAGTGTTAACGATTTTAACACTTGGTATAACCCTGTTACCAATATTTGATCGACTAAATTCATTATTTAAAGAGTGAAGATGTTTCAGCAAAAATCAAAGACTAAAATGTTTTGAGTTTTCGTCGACTAAAACTAGACTAAAACTATAAAGGGCTGAAAAGACTTAACTGTGACTAAGACTAACAGGCATTTTCATCTAAAGACTAAGACTAAATCTAAAATAGCCGCCAAAATGAACACTGCTTCAATGAAGACTGTTGATTCTTTGTTGATGCTTCTCATCCTGAAGCCTGTGTTGTTACCAAACACTGCAGGTTAGAGTGGTGTGAGTTTAAAGACTGCTGTGTCATATCTCCTGGAGCATCATTCTTTGGATGACTTGTGACACTAACAGTGTTGTGGCACATCTAAGGTTGTTTATGCAAACAAACAAAAACCCTTGTAGACACACCGCTGGAATCTGACTTCATCTGTAATCATAACCATTCATTTTGTTCCAGACCTGCTTTTAAACATTTATGTGCTACTCATGACTAGGCTACACCCTTTTTGTTAACAACATTTTTTTGGTCATCGTCACATGCAGCTGCACCTTGAGTTTATGTTTATACAACCGACCCCAGTTTGAAGAAATGAGAAGTCAGACTGTTGCTGGGTGGCAGGCAGTCGTACAGGCATCGTTCCAAGAGGGATAACCGATGAACAGCACTACTCAGGAAACAAATTCACACAACGATGCGTGCTGTCGGCTGTCATCACAGCTACCTCTGGCAGGCTATTTATACCAAAGGTCATCCGGCACAGGCATTAAGTAGACACACACAAACACACACCCACACACAAACAAATAGACAAGAGCCCATTGTCCGCATTCGCACTACTCTGTTAGAGGTTATTGATAAACTTTCACTGGGTATGCTCTGCTGCTCTCATTGGGAGTAACTCTCCCTCTCACTGTTTCACATGTGAGATGTTCATTTCATATGCAGAGACATTTACAGATTGTAACACATCAGGAACTGAGGATTTTGATGTCCCTGATATGAAAACATACATTTTAATAATCTCCTCACGCGGATATTTACATGACACTTTAGATAAATGTATTATTTAGGAGCGACATTTAAACTCACTGTTTACTTGTCCAGTGCCGCTCACCTCACCAAACCAAAACTAAACTTCATAAAACAACACAACACCTGCCTTATAATCCATTGTAAATACAAACGTGAAACGTGAAAGCATAGCAAGCCTTAAAAGGTCTTGACTTGATAGGAATTTAATGTGAGTTCTCATATTTGTTTCTTTTAGCGAGAAATGAAAAGCACGTAAAAGCAATATGACAGTGTCTTTAAATGAAACTCAAAGGACAGTCTCAATCAAGTTTTCAAACAAGGAAAGGAGTTTTGCTCTCTGTCCTTCTAACCTCTTTACTCCACAGCAGCAATAAAGGCAGAAGCAGCAAGCTCTATATTTATAGCTGCTCGGCTTCCACTGGTCCTGCCTGCTTGTCACAAGACCGAGCGGTGGATCCTCTGACGACAGCATCTGACTGACAGACAGGGAGCATGAGAAGGACAGCACAGAGGAGAGGAAGAAGAAGAAGAAGAAGAAGAAGAAGAAGAAGAAGAAGCTGTGTAGAAAAGAAGAAACTGTTGTCTCTTCAAAAGGAGCCTGAGCCTGACTAAGGAGATAATATGAAGGAAACAGAGGAAGAAAGGAAAGGGAGAATATGAAAAACAGACTGCAGAAGTGAAGACAGAAATATCATCAGTGAGGAAGATGCACTGGTATCACCATTTTCCTAATAACTCCACTGATGTGCACACTGCTGAAATATAACCAACAAAAAAAGAAAACACTGATAATTTTCTTACTTTCTAATCAGCTGACATTCTAGTTTTTTTTTGTTTAATCTGGGAGGCAAAACGTTTCCTGTCAACTGAAATGATGATAGGGCAAATATATCAGCCTCTTTCCTTCTTCCTCTATATACTCATTTAGAATAGAAAAAAAGGGAAACCTCTCTTTCAATTCAGCCAATAAGTATTCAAACCATTTGTAAGCATGTGACTTATCAGCAATAGGGTTTTAAATACCGCCAGCAATAAGCTGAGTGTGTAACACATTAGCAAAGCATTAATTACGCAATTTTAAGGCCATTGTTCCACTGACAGATCTAGAGCAATGTTCTTATAACAGTTTGTGAAACAGACGCATGGAACAAGGTGAGAAAAACATAAATATCCCTCCGTCATAAGAGATCTGAAAACACTAAAGTTACCCTTATTGTTGAGGATATGTTTAAATTTTGTTTTCATTGTGATGCCTTTTAAAGCCTTGTCAACACAAATGTGGATATTTTTGAAAACATAGTTTATTCTCTGTGTTTAAGCCTTCAGCCTTCAGAAAACTGAGGCTTCCAAAAATGCCTTCCGAGGTAGAGATTTTGGAATGTTTTGGGAAACACAGACATACTTTCATATAGCAATTGTTGTTTGTATGTGTTGTGCATGCACCAAGATGACAGCTACCAGTTTGTATGTGTCTGCTTGGTACTTTCAGGTTTAACTGCATGTTTAGAAGGAAACTTTGCTGTTCTTTTTCATAATACCACGGCACAGGGGCAAACAAATATATCAGTTAAAAGTTCTTCATTTGCCACTTCGTACACAGTTTGAAGAACATGTTTACAATAACTGCTAGCTCAAGACGACACACAGTACACATGCAAACAATGTTCTTCTATGATGTTTGACCATAGACTGTATAAATAATGGATGTAGTATCCCTGACGTCACCCATCTGTTTCTGAAGTGCTGTTTTGAGGCCAATCTTCAGAGGGAGCCATATTTGAAATGCTGAACTCAACCAAACTGCTGTCACGCTAGTGTGAGGTAAAGAGGCAGGCTTTGAGCCTCCTAGCCAACAGCTACAGTGTTCCCGCCTGTCAGTCAAGTCAGCTGTGCCTCTCATAATGGAAAACTCGTAATCTTAATATTTACAAAACTGGAGCGTTGTGAAAAGATTCACCTCGCTTACAGTGTGTGCCGATGGAGAAATTAGCTATTCAGACTACACAGGCTGTAAACATGTTTATTTCTGCTGTAAAGATCAGCTTATTTGAATATGTGTGTATGTGGTTTCCGGTACTTCCATAGCCAGCCTCAAGAGAACACTCAAGAAACTGCAGTTTTTAACACTTTCGCATTGGCTTCAATTCTCGCGGCCGGAGGTTGCTGCTTGTGTATGACATGACAGACTAATGCAGCCGTTTTCAACCATTTTCTGTGTTGTTCTGTTGACATAAAATATTCAAAAACACATCTGGTGCGGATAGGTTTTTTTGTAAACGGACAAGAAACGTGGATGTGCCTAAGTGGATTTGAAAACCAATAGATGGAGCAAGGAATGGGGACATAGAGCATGACATAAGAGGCCAAGACAGCCTGCTCAGTTCCTCTTTGCTCACTTGATTGAGAAGCTGTTTCCAGTTGCAGATTAACTTATAAAAGTCAAATAATGTACAGAATTATTTTCTGAAAGTTTCTGGATTTTGGAGGTTTCTGTTATGCTAACTTTCTGGACTCGTTAAAGCTCTTTGGACTCACTCCAAGATAGGGATGGGTACCGAATTCGGTACTTTTATAGGTACCGACCGAATTCCGTCGGTACTACCGAGTACCGATTCATGTAAAATGAAAAGGTACCATGTTTCGGTACCTATACGCATCCTTGTGACTGTGAGGGAGTGGAAGAGGATGCGATTTTCCATACTTTCGCCCTGTAATAAAGTTCGAGACTGATCGGGTGGACGTCTCTGCTCCCTGCTCTCTGCATCTGCACGGGAGCGCGCCACGGAGCCAACGGAGCCTACAGCTGACGGGCGCGCACTCACCGCGAGACAGAACTTCTGAAGGATTGAGTTTATTTTATACAGTCTATGGTTGAGAATAACCCTCTCGCTCCGACTACCTGCCATGTTCATAACCGTTCCTGTGTGCATGAATGCCCAACAAGTAAGTTGTGTGTCTTGTTATTATAAAGAGACGGCGGGCATTCACGTGTGTTCATTGATAAACTCCCGAAAGAGCAATTAGACGCCACGAGCACGTGTCAGCTAATATATCTAATCACCTATATAATCCTGTTTCTGTTCATTTCATGTTAAATTAAATAAACGTGTTAAATTAAACAAATTTGAGATTTTTTTTTTAAATTAACATTTATTACCGCATAAACACACAAAAGTACCGAAAATTGGTACCGTTGAGTACCGGTACCGATTCCCAGGTACCGGGTATCGGTACCGTATCGGTTCAAATGTGAAAGGTACCCATCCCTACTCCAAGAAGACATAAACCCCAGATGATTCAGGGCACAGCAGGGCAGTCTCAGGTGCTCCCTGAGTAATGAGCTGCTACCATAGAAAATTAGGTGCTAATTATATTCAAATAGGGAGCACATCCTGAATGAAAGTGGCAGGGAAATTTGTGCTCCTACATAGGTAAATCTGGTGCCCCCCCATAGCAACGTACCTCTCTGAGTAAGTACATCACGAGGAGCTAGATAATGGGAAACAACATAAGTAAGAGCAACAAACTGCTTCGAGTCCAATCAGACACAGGTGACGACATGCAGTGCCAGGTAATGAACAGCACCAAAGATTCAGCAAAAACATAATCATCATCTTCATGATACTACAGCTGCATCATCATCATCATCATCATGATCATCTTCAACATCACCATCATCATCATCATCTTCAACATCACCATCATCATCATCATAATCATCATCATCATCAATGCCATTGTCATCAATGCCATTGTCATGAACATCATCTCAAGCATCAAACTACCAGGTGCAGTTATTCAGCAGCAGAGCCGAGTCTAAAACTTTCTCAAAAGTAGAATAGGACTCAGTGGAGTGGAATGGAGTTGGGTAATTCATTCCACCACCTGGGGACAAGAGAGGAGAAGAGTCTGGCAAGAAGTTTAGGGCCGTTTTAATATGGGAGTAACAGGCACTTTTCACTGGCAGAGTGTAGGTAGAGTGGTGTGGACCTGGACGAGGGATTCCAGGTGGGCAGGAGTCATTTTTTGTCGCAGTTTTGTAAGCAAGCAGCAGGATGTTGAGTTTGATGCGAGAGGCAACAGATGAGCAGTGAAGTGACGTGCTGTGTCAGGTTGATTGAAGATCAGATGCACTGCTGCATTCTGGGCCATCTGCAGAGGTTTAAATGTGCATATGGAAAGCCTGCCACGAAGGAGCTGCAGTAATAAATGCAGGATATACAGTTGTGCTCATAAGTTTACATACCCTGGCAGAATTTATGATTTCTTGGGTCGTTCCTGTTGTCTTTTTGATATTAAAAGAGTAAACACAGTTGTTTGATAAAATTTTTGCTTTCCCCAACCACTAACAATGAGTGAAAAAAAAGTTTTTCTCTTATCATTCATATTATTTGAAAAATGGCCAAAAAACCAACAAATTCTGCCAGGGTATGTAAACTTAAGGGTAGCACAACTGTAACTATGGCGTATGGAGGACGAACATCTTCACATGCAGAGGAGATGTAAGTTGAGTTATGTTTTAACCCTATGATCATAATCACAGTCTCTGCAGACTGAACATCTATGTTTATTCTCAGTGTACCAACGTCTCACCTGTCAGACTTCAAGAAGTCATTCTGAAATAAGTCAATGTCTTTGTGACTGCTGCTTCTTCAAAAGGGCCGAGTCCTAATGGAGGGAGCAACATTACCTGGATTAATAATATTAATTTTCATGTATGGCTTGACCTATGCTGCATACACTTGTAGTGGGATTTTTTAAACTCTTACCCTGTTGTTTGTAATGTAAACTGAACACATGCAAATGAGATCTATCCAAAAGCAATAAGTGCACTTAATGCTAAATAATGCAATATGAAATGTGACTGTGCAATCTTTTTGATCACTTGAATGTCTGACTGTTGAATGCTGTGTGTCTCATTGTTTTATTTATTATTTCTGTTTGTCTACTGTTTTTATGATTTTTTTATTCTTTTACTACTGTTCTTTTAATGCATCTTTTTGAACTGAAATGGGTTTCACTTCAATTTCGTTGTACAATGTACAATGACAATAAAGATGTATTCTGTTCTCCTGCGGCATGCTTTGTCAGGTAGGGTCTGATTTTAATGATGTCATACAGGGCAAATAAGCAAAACCGATGTCAATGTCAATCAAGGCCACATGAACCTTTAAAGTTAGCTTGCTACCAATGACAACACCAAGACGCCAGGCAGAATTATTGGGCATGAGTTTAGTTGATCCAAGAGGGATATTGATCTGATGTGACTGATATGACAAGAAGCTCAGTCTTTGACAGCTCGAGCGGAAGATGGCTTCCTTCATTCATTTAGAAATATTAGCGTGGCATGATGAGATACAAGCTGAGACAGATGTGTCATCTAGTGGGAATGAAAGGATGAGTGGGGTATCATCTGAATAGAAGGGATGTGAGAAACCATAGGAGCAGATATTTGCACCAAGTGAGGTGGTGTATACTGAGAAGAGGAGGGGACCAAGCACAGACCCTTAAGCCCTCCCCTGTTGATTAGCCATGTGGTTTGGACACTCCTCCCCTCCACAGTACTTTAACCCTTCTGTTATGTTCGTTTCTCAGGAAGAGCAATAATATTCTTGGGTCAATTGAACCCGGGGCATATATAATTATCCAAAACCCCCAAAATTCCCAATAAACATTTTTTTAATCTCATTATTAACTCAATAACTAACCATTTAAATCAATATTTAGTGCGATAGTGTTCTTTAATTCTCACAGATCATGGTTCAGTGAGGATAATTCACTCGTTTTTAATGAAAATTCATTTTAAAAAGGTGTGTATGATTGGGGTGAAATTTGTCACACAGTTGCAAAGAAACAGTTTGACACTTCTGACCCCTTCTAGCCTCCACTTTGACTGTCGGGTCAAAATGACCCACAAACAGTATCTATATCCATAAACATGCAGGAGGGGTTGCAAATATGTGAAATCAACCATTTTGATTTTATATGTTCATTTCACCAATTAAGCCGAGCAGAAAGATTTTCATACCGAAAAAATACTTTTCAAAAATAATTTTTTAACTTTAAAAAGGGTCAATTTGACCCGCAACATAACAGGAGGGTTAAGAGGTCTGCGTAAGCTAGGACATGAACCAATGTAAAGCATATTTTAGAAACCAAGCACAGGGAGTGTGTAGAGGTGGATTTGGTGGTTCACTGTGTGGAAGGCAGTTGGCAGATAAGGCAGCAATAGGACTGAGGAATTTTGGCCCTCTAGCCAATTGCAGCAATTATGTTAACAACAGAAGTGCTGTTTCAAAAGAGTGTTTGCTTACAGCCAGACTGATTTGGCTCAAATAGGTTGTTATTGTGTAGGAACTCAAAGTCCTGATCAAAGACTGAGTATGCAAGTATTTTGTCAGGAAGGGCAAAAGTGAAACCAGTCTGTAGTATTCTACCTGGGCTGGGTTGAAGCTGGGGTTTTATTTAGCAGTGGGGTGACCCAAACTTGGTTGAATGCAGCATGGAAAGCAGCAGTTGAGAGAGGAGTTGATGTGTGTTACTGCAGGGTTAAGGGAAGGCAGAATGTACTGCAGGAGTTCTGAAGGTATAGGGACAAGTGGTGAGCTGTGAGTCTAGCAGAAGCCTGGAGACTTCATACTCCATCAGAGGAGAGCCTGAGCTGAGAGGGGCACAGACGGACCTTGGTAACTTACTCAGCTGCTTTATATCAAGTCATAGGAAGATGTGACGCTTTGCTGAAATATTTAAAGATATTTTTTAAGGGCCGCAAGTCATAAGCTACAGAGTATCATGTCATGATGCTGAAAAATACTACATCTTAAAAACTCATTATGCTGTGGTAAAAGTCTGGGCCTGTATTATATGTCTGTGTTGGCCAGGTTATAGTAATAAGAGCAGTAACTTGTCTGCAGACTGTCTCTTCCTTAGTCTGCTCAGGTAACAGATTAGAAATCCTTAAGCATTAACATTTTACGTTTTTTTTTTATTTGCCGTTATATTCTTTTTTTTATTCCTCTCTCTGTCCCAATGTGGAGTTATAGTTATTTGGCAAGAGTTTAAGTGGTAGATAGTAAGACAACGCAAACAATCCATCTCCTTTAGCATATATTCTTACTCATCATAAAGCGTGGTTTGAGAGATGAGTGGTTGCACAGATGAGGGTCAGACAGGGGACGACCATGTTACCTGGCCCACAGCCCACTTCTTGCCCTGAGATAAGATTAGCCTGCTACCTTAAACCCCCCAGTGTGAGAGAAGGGGTGGGTGGTGGGAAACCCCCTGGTCTGAGCCAAACACCAGTCACCTTAGGACAGGAGGTCAGGAAGAAGAGAAGGTGGGCAAGAAGTAGAAGGAGGTGAGAGGAGAGGAGGGGAGCGACTGAGAAGACAAAGGCAGTAAGGAAGACACAGTTGTTAGATGGTAGGGAACAAGCAAGCAGCCTTACTGTTGTTTTATGAATGGCCTTGGTTGCACACACTCCTCAAGTGTCCATACATCAGACAGCCAATCTGGTTAAATAAAGATCTCTAAGAGGCTTTGCTGTACCTAAGCTAATAATAGCTCCTCCTCTCTGGGAGATGTTTCTGTGAAGTGTAGATTGTAGGACCTCTGTGACATATGCACCACAAAAACCTTTGTGTTCTCACGGTAACCACATGGAACAGCCTGACCCACTGGTGATGGTGGCATCCGCCTTGGCTCTTTGACACACAAAACTCAGCAGGCCTCCAGGCAAAACGTAACACAGCCTGGGGATTCTCGCTTTGGGATAATCCGCACAGACTTTGTTCCTCCCTCCTCCTACTCTCGCTGCACACAAAGTGTGTCAGGGTCCTCTGACCGGCAGTGACACACAGGCACACATTCTGAGAAGGTGTTCTTTATCACTGAGGAAGGGAAGATTTATCTCCCCAAGAGGAGACAACAAGCTCAGCACTGCGGCAGGTTCCTGCTGGTGTGCCCACAAACTTTTTGACTACCTCTTTTTGTGTTAATGTGTAAGTATAAAGGTACAAAAGTGTGGGTGGTGTGAATGTGTGTGTATGTTCCTGTGTACCTGTGGTTGTGCCTCTGTGTCTTCCTGTGAGTTTTTGCACTAATCTATGGCTACATGGTACTACTCTGGCTGTGCATGTGTGTGTGTGAGTTTGTGTTCGTACACCCCAACACATATTATTGTCTTGGGTTACCCACCAGCACCAACACCATGCTGTGCTGGATGTAACCTTAGCCAGGGTTCCCTTTGTGGTGGTAAAGCAGATTGATTAGAGCGGGCTCTGCTTACATCCCCTGGATAGAAGGCTTTGTGTTCACCTTGGTCTCCTCTTTCAACTCTCCTTAAGGGCTGCTGACCAACAGACCACAACAAAAGTCTGCCAACACATCATGCACCGTAAGCCTCCTGGGGTACATGGCTTAGACCTAAGATAAGTAGTCAATGAACACAAGAAAAAATCGGATGTCATATGTTTGCTTTTTCAGTAAAACAAGAGCAAAATGTGAATACTCAGTCTTAATGCAACACTACTTCAAAACAGGGTTGGTAAGCCCGGAAAACTGGCATGAATTTGAATGTAGCATTTCCTCATGACTCCAACATTTTTTTATCAGTGGCACACACAAAACTAAAGTTAATCCAGTAATGTCAGACATATAGACTATACACAGGCTGCTTGTAAAAAGCATAGTATGGACGTAGTATCCGTGACGTCATCCATCTGTTTCTGAAGCGCTGTTTTGAAGCCAATCGGAGGCGGCAGCCATATTGTTGCTGTCGAGTGATTGTGACATAAAGAGGCGGGCTTTGAGCCTCCTAGCCAACAGCTACAGTGTTCCCGCCTGACAATCAAGTCAGCTGTGCCTCTCATTGGAAGACTTATAATCACAATATCTTCGAAATTGACGCGTTAGAGAAAAATTCCCCCCATCGTGTGCCATCGAGAAATGAGCTATCCAGACTACACTCGTCTTTTGTACCAGGCTGTAAACATGTTTATTTCTGCTGTAAAGATTGTCTTTTTTGAATTGATGTGTATGTGGTTTCCGGTACTTCAGGAGCCAGCCTCAAGCGGATCCTCCATGAACTGCAGTTTTTAGCACTTTCGCACTGGACTCATATTTTTGGACTGGAGGTTTCTGCTTGGTAAGAAGCTAAAGCTCTGGGAACCCTGCAGGGCTAAATTGAGCAGAAACACAAGAACTCTTAAAGGGGAACATTTTTCATATGAATGGAGTTATCATCGTGTGAATGTGCTCGATGACACTAAAAGAAAAATAAATATTTTATGCTAAAAATGTTTTTTTATTGGTCATAGTGTAGTTTTGAAAACAACATGAAACATGAGACTTCAGTCCCCCCACCACAACCCCAAAAGGTAAAAGTAGTGAAAGATAATGGATGGATGGATGGATGGATGGATGGATGGATGGATGGATGGATGGATGGATGGATGGAAGGAAGCAAGACTAGTCCAATGTTAACATGGATCATAACACTATAAAGTAGATAACTGCAGACATATCCTCAGGTATCAAGAGACAATGGCGGCAAAATAGGTTTAATTTCATATGTTTGTGATGATAATACAATCTTTTTATTAAAACAAATAAATGTATGTTTGGGCGCTGGTGGCCTAACAGTCTAAACGCCCCACATGCAGAGGCTACAGTCCTCGTCGCAGAGGTCGCTGGCTCCACTTGGCAGCAACAGTTTCCTACATGTCTTCCCCCACTCTCTGCTCCCTGCATTGCACTCTCTCTTCAGCTGTCCTATCAAATAAAGGCATACGCCAAAAATATAACTAATAAAAAAAGTGTATGTAAGGGAACATAGGGCAGGGCTTGCTGGGGCACAAAAAAATGGGGAAGCAATAAGCTGTTACTGAAATTGAAGACATGACTTTGAGTAATGCATTAAATAAATAACAATAATTCAGCATTAACTCCATTTACTTTTGTAAATAAAATAAGTATTTAAGCATAAAGGGTCTTTAAAACTTTCTTAAAATGAAAATATTTCATTTACTATTTTTAACTTTTGGGTTGGTATAGATAGTTGCAGGGATTCCCAGGAGCCCTGACATAAGCAAGTCTAATTCCTTCCTCCTGGGTTTTCCAAGAACTGGGGCTGGCAAGTTGCCTACACTAAACACAGACTCTGTGACGCACATGTACACACGTATTGTTAGGGTTGGCCTACACCTGTGGCTTTAAACCTTCCTGAATGGGTTTGTGCCAAAACTTACTAGTGAACCCTGTGAGTGTGGGCGGTTGGGTCTGAGTTTGTACAGTGTTCATTAAGAATGGTTGAGAAAGAAATCCAAACAGAGGGGACAATACGGCAGCATCATGAGACAAAAGGCACAGAGAACAGGCAAATCATGAAGTGGGTCATCATTCTGGTGTTTGTAAAGCTTTTTGATTGTCTTTTTCTGTGATGATGTGTTAGTGTTACATCAAAAAGCCTTCCTGTGCCGTCACTGAAGTATCGTCAGCCAGCAGAGGCTTAAAAATGGTAGCCTAAGCCAATGTTAACATATGCCGGCAGCTAAATTAAGCTCCTAATTAACAATCTCATGCGGGGATAACATTATGGGATAAACAAAGAGTGCCAAATAACCACCTGAACTAAACACCCACCAACGCACAGTTCCATTCTAACAAACCACTAATTGCCTCTAGGATGTATCAATTAGGTGCTGAACAGAGGATCTCAGAAAAGGTTCATATATGTATTCATTCATCAGAACAGTTAACTGGTCTAACACAGTAGCCCCAGTTAACCTTACTTTGTCTATACTACCTGTGAACTGGCAGCAGCATACCAGCAATATGGATACTTGCTGTGTCTACACAGAAAATAGAGAAAAGTTGTTTCCCAGTACATTGTCTCTTTTACAAGCACTACTTGCATCATAACTTCTCTGGTTTGATGAAGAACTGTACTAAGTTTTTAGTTAAGTATGTTCACTAGGTCAGCAAGGTTTAGGAAGCTCTCAGGGCTCAACAGACAATTCCTCCAATTATATATGTTAAAAAAGAAGAAAATGATTGCTGACAAAAGCACTAAAAAATCCTTTGTTAAGGACAAGCCTTAATTACAAAGTTAGATAAGCTTTGAACTAGGAACAGGACATGATTTTTGAATGTTCGAATATTCATTCACTTAGTAAAAATCAAAGAGTTAACGCTAATATTTTCTCATTATAAAAGCACAATTCTTCATCGTTTCACCATTGCCTGGTTGTAACAGGGTATTTCGCCAGACGGTGGCTGAAGAGCGCCTAAAAGCCGTTTGCTAGCCGCATAACAGGAGAAGAAGATATGCTAACTGCATTAAATAGCAAAAGAAGAAGAAAACATTCGTGACAGTCGCTGCAATTTGCTCCGTTTGAATTTGATTGAGATCATTCTTTTACAACAGGCATGAACAGATGAATGCCAACCAAGAGCTGATCTCAGTGAAGTGTCAGGAATTCTATGCTACACAACAAAAACAGAAGTGGACTCATAATTGAGCCGAGGGGGACCTCACAAAAACGGTTTCACTGTGGGTAGAGGAGGCTTACGTTACCAGTGAGACAAGTGGCACACAAAGTTAACCATGATGACCCACAACAAACCAGTGTCTCATAACTAAAGGCAACAAAGCTTTTCATAAGGTTGTTTAAAAGGAGGTGATCCACTATCCACTGTATCAGCCTAGGAAAATGATTACACAGGTAACATGTGCAGCACCGATGTCAAAGACAAATTTCCCTACGGGGACAATAAAGTACATCGTATCGTATCGTACTTCAAGAAATGTAAGTAATAGTGTAGTCCACAGTACAGCTAACCTGGCTCATTTGGAGACGTTCTGATACAGCGTTTTACCCAGGTTCATGTGGACCTATGTGAACACAGCAATCGCACTCTGATGTTTGAAAAAACACTTGAGCCAAGGTGGCCTAGAGCAGGTCGTCTAAGCCTGTTTCTGATCAAACCCTGGAGCGGTTAATTTACAGTCAGAATGCAAGCAACTCCAGAAACGGAACATGCAACTGTTGACTCATACCATTACTTGTAGTAGACTAGTAGTAATAGCTGCAGAAATACAGCTACCGGTCGATTTTGATTCCAACTAATCATGTAATTAAGGTATTTAGCATAAGAATAGTGATAGGCTAATGTTGCTCATCCTTTTCATCCAGTTAAACATCAGAAGAACAGCTACATCACAGGACTTGAACTCTGTATTTTTCTGAGTGGTGTCCAACTTTTGACACGTATGCTCATTCGAAACCTCCTTGCAGAGCTGTCCAGCTTTCAGAAGCGCTGGTGGGAGGACTGTGCTCCCACCAGGCATTGGTAAAAAAAAAAAAAGAATTAGATGAGCGCATATTTGCATTTACTCTAGGTTTTTTTATAACCTAATTAATATTTTAAGATACAAAAATCATGACCCGTCCCTAAATTAAAATAGGTGTATAAAAATACATGTTGAAACTCTCCTCTTAACCTGCCACCTCCCAGTAACCTAGTTTATTTTGTGCATGTAAGCACAGACAGTGTCAGACAGTTCATGTATGTACTATGTACTATTCTTCAAAGCTACATTGCATCTGAAGATTGGCCTTCAGGCAAATACAGACGGCATGATGGCCTATAATAACCCAGAGCAGATAACATCAGAAGCTACTGCTAGCAGCGGTGACATTTAAACAATCTGTCAGAGCTGACTGTGCATGTGCCTGAAAAAAGACAACCGCAGACAGGGAGAGGGAAAGAGAGACACAGCAAGGTAAAAAGGAACAGACGGGGAAAGAGAGCTATTGTTGAATGTGTGAAAGAAAAAAAGGGACTGTGTGAATAGAGCAGGACTGAGACAGAAGCTTTGACATTCATACACAATGGGTTTCAGAGAAGATACCGTAACTACATCATAGACTTAATACCACTAGCAAACGCAATTATGCCATCCAAGATCCTCTTAAAACATTTAAAAAGATGAATGATTATACTCTCTGTACCATGTTCCTGTAGAACATCATATATTTGATTATTAACAAAGAAACTGTGATAATATGAGACTACAAATTGGTACAAAATAAAGCCTATGTTCATCCTACCTAGTCTCCACAAGTCAGCTGCGGCAAGACCAACCTCCTGGCTTTGGCCCATCTTCATAAGGATAAATTAAACAACACTGAGCAGAGCCACTTCCCATCATCTGTGTTACTGGCTAAGTGGTAGAATGGTTGATAAGAAAAAAGTGAGGAGGTAAAAAAGAAATAATGTGTCCTAAAGTAAAGGGGTCAATGTGCTCTGCTTGGGGAAGCCTCATAACAGTCCTTCAACTTGTTATCATGCTCGCCATTGGGCGAACACAGGATGAGAGGAAAAAAAACAAAAGGAAATAATGAAGAAAAAACAGGGGGATAGAAATTTCCCTGTCGAAAAATAAGAATGGATGAATTGAAAAAAAATAAGAATAATAATTCCTGCATATTTTTCCACAGCCCTGCATGTCCATACGTGAAGAAAATAACTGGAAGTATCTCAGAAACCACATTCTTGTTTTACTCTTTTGAGCGTAATGTTGTGATTATGTATAATGATAATTATCATGATATTTTTTTTCTCAATATAAATATAACAAATGTATGATAAAACGTTGATGTGATTACACACCCCCAACCACTGGAAAGGGAGGGGGCACTAGTGTGTCTTAAAGACTAGTTCCCACCCAACATCAAACAGAAAAAGAAGTTGACATGGTACAGCCAATCCCGTCGCAGGTTAAGAGGTAGGCAGCACTTAAAGACATTTGGAGCGGAAAATAAACACCGCTGAAAGGAGCGACAGCGACACTGAAGAAAACGCAGAACCTACCAGCTCATGGCAGAGTGAAAACATGCTTGACAAGAAAGGCGAGTAAACTTCATTAGTTAAGATATTTTAGCTATTTACCAGAGTACTAAATCCCAGGTACAAGCTAACAAACCATCTGGTTTCTTCAACTTTCACTCAGGAGAAAATAATTCTGCCTTTTAAATGATGTAAAAGACTGATTTGATATTTATCGTGAATATTATCGACATCGGCTGATATGAAAAATGTTATCGTGATACCATCTTTTTGCCAAGCACTAGTTGGGATGTAAGATTTGTAATGGTCAAGCCTCTTTCCTTGTGTTTAATGCAACTGTTTCGAAACACATGGGCCACAATAGAAATACAGTATGTACCATCAGTCAGTAACTGGAGCATCAACATTTTTACGTGAATACTTAAGTCTTTCTTTCTGCATTGTGGTACTGTCTCAATTATCCACCTCAAACCTCCACAGGGTCAGTAGAAGGACCCATAATAATCAGCATTCTTGATTTCTCATTTTAGAACATGTCACACCCAATCACTGGACGCATAGTGGGACATGGCGTGGGACAAGAAAAAAACTTCATGGAGTAGAGGTGCCAATACCAAGCATTAGCCTGGCTGAAATATGGCTTTGAGGGACAGCCTAAAATAAAATGGGATTCAAACCACCCTAATCCCTGTGTAGCAAGCCCTGCCTTGTAGTAAAAGAGGACTGAAGGAAAGAAGAAAAAAAGAAGAAACCAGATGCAGGAGTTCAACAGCTTTCTCTCTAGTGTAATGCAGCCTCTGACATGTTGATACAGCGCAGCCAGCGGTAGCTTCAGTTACACTAAATTTAAACTAGACAGATGCCACACATATTTACTCATGCCTCGCCCCAGGAAACAAACGTCTCATTCATCACGCCGGGCGCTACGACCCCTTTCGGTTCAGCAGGGTTAGGGGGCAACCTCATGGTGATCTAGCCGCACATGTGGACCTCATGCGTGACCGTCTGACCTTTGACCTCTCTGTCTTTTACTTTTTCATAGACGTGTAAGAACCTTTGAATCTATCAACTCTCTCCTCTGGACACAGAAAGCCTCTTATTATAATTGAAAAACAGACAATTGCTCATCAAACAGCCAAACACTACATTTAAATGACCTCAGCTTTGTCTCACTGCCTTTTTTTTACTTTCATCATCCAAGTCTTTTTTATTGTTGTGAATGTGATGGTTGTCTAAACATTTCTCAAATAAAACAACTTGACAATGATGATACAAATATTTACACAAACAAATGAAGTCTCAAGCTAACTGCACATTAGCAAAGTGAGAGTCAAGTGCATTTAATACAGCATGTTACAAAATAACAGACAGTTTGGACATATATAGAAATCACACTTAAGACGTCTAGCCCTATTGACAAAAAGTGAGAAAACTTCTAGGTCTTTGGTCATCGTTTCAGGAAAAGATGAATATCACGTCTGACAGACTTGAGGACAGCTTGTACTCTAATGACAGCTGCCTGTCTGAGTGGTGGCACCCACCCCTCAACATAAAAGTCTACACTACCCAGGACGCACCTGGCTAAAGCTGGGAGTGCTGACACGCTCACCTGGCGATGTAGTGCAGAGCATTCTTCCGCTCCTCTCCCCGTTAAGATCGCAAAGTGCGCAAGCAGTAAAAAGTTGAAGGCTGCCGACGTGCTGAGACGAGAGGGGTTCTCCTGCACTGAGTACAAACGAGTCACTAGAACCTGCCTCCTGCCCTCTGCCACTCTCTTTGGGAGCTCAAAATAGTCCACCATGAGAGCGATGTAATTTCAGTCTTTCCCACGATGACAACTGAGAGGATCGTGCTCTTGGTTAAGAAGAGGAAAGCTATGACAACAACAAAGACAAGGGTATTATTGCTTTCTTGACTCGCTTGCTGTCTGTTAGATTACTTCTCTATGAAAATGTACGTGCTTTGACATTTTCTCATATCACGGCATGACAAAGACAATCACACAGGTATAGGAAATGCCAGAGCACATGGACAGAATCAAAATCAAACCTGACTAGTCACAAAGTGGTTGCGGTGACAGCTAGCATCTGGAGATTTCATTAGCCTACTTCAGTCTCTCTGATGTCACTGGTGGTCTCTTTCATTTCCTGAGACAGCAGTGAGAAAGGAAAGAAGCCTCAGTCGTCCTAGCAGGTCTAAAATGATCAGAACTGATATGGCGGCAACCAAGAAACCACAAAGACTTCTTTCAGTTTGAGCCAAATGAAAAGACAAAAGTCAGAATATGGGACGCATAGAAGAAAAAGACAGATGTAAAGTCAACAAGAGATGGTGAGGAAAAAACTGTCCATGTTCTTCTTACCAGCAGCTAGAGAGCAGTGTGTCCCACCCTCTCCTTTAATTCCACCCTGCCATCTGAACCCCACATGGCATGTCTGGGCAGAGATCCAGACACCTCCGCTATGGATCTACTACTCTGCCGCCCATAAAGGGCACTTCTTTTGCCCCCTACATCATTCCATTTGCAACACCCAATGAGACCACTGCTCCTGACCTGCATAATCCCAACAACCAGATACCTATTTCTAAACCACTTCACAATAGACACTCTGTCACAAAAAAGGGTAAGTGGTACTATGAGGTTTAAAGGGATATTTCAGTTGTTTGAAGTGGGGTCGTATGAGTTACATTACACTAGTGCTCCTGCTAGCCACAATGGGTGCAGGTGAGCTCTTCCCCTTTAATGAGAAAATTCCCAGATGACCGTCAGGCAAGCTAGGCTACAATCATCTGCGGACGGGGACACCTCTTTCGCGGAATTTCACTAAAGTTAAAAAGACATGGTCCAGGCACTCATCATGGTGTCATTGCATGCTCTACTAGAAAAAAATGCAGCTATTGACTTTGCCACCAGAATGATGACAAGAAGCTCAGTCTTTGACATATCAAGCTAAAGATGGCTTCCTTCATCCATTTAGAAATATCAGCATGGCATGATGAGGTCCGAGCTGAGACAGATGTGTCATCTGGTGGGAATGAAAGGACGAGTGGGATATTGTCTGCATAGAAGTGATGTGAGAAACCATAGGAGCAGATATTTGCACCAAAAGAGGTGGAGGAGGGAACCAAGCACTGACCCGTAAGGCCTCCCCTGTTGATTAACCATGTGGTTTGGACACTCCTCCCCTTTTTGATCTCAAATCAAAGCCTTAAAATTTGGTGCATTTTGTGATGGTTTCCCGTTGTGGTTTTGACAAAATCTGTGAAAAGTGTAACTATCTGAACCACTGATAGTTAATTTCTACTACCACTATTGTAAAAAGGTTTCAATTATATTAATAACTCTGCTCTGTGAACATAAGAAAGTAGTGTCTGCTTTGAGCTGCAGACCATTTGACATCATCCATTTTTTAAACACCAATTAGTCAACAGCAAACTAGACACAAACCCATTCATTAGCCTGATACGGACATTTTCAAATGTTAGAAATATGTAATGGCCGTAAACTGACCTTCATTCATTTTAAACAGAACCATACATCCCAAAATAGTGTGTGAAGACATGCACTTGATGGTACATTTTACGGTTTAAAACATATAAATTAAATGTAATTTATGAATTTGTTTATTGTAACTTTTTGGTCAATATTTCTATGAAAAGCTTTGATCGAAATAAAGATGGATTAGCTGCGGTAAATGCTAAGCATTGATTTAAAAGTAATTCATTATGTCAGTGAATTTTAAATAACTGAATCTCACTCTGTGGTTGAGCAATACTTCCAAGTGGGTTGTGTTCTTCTATTGGGCCAGCACTGTACATAACCCGGGGAAAACCCTCATAGTAAGCTTGCCTAATGCCTCTGAAAAGAACAGTAGAGTATTTCACCTCCAAGAGTTGACTGTTTCCCAAGCAACAAGAAAACAGTCAGACGGAGTGAAAGAAGGAATAGAGAGACATCCATTCAGACAGACAAAAAGAGGGGGAATTCACTTAATCATATTCAAATACTCAAGTAAAAACGCTGAAACCCTTAAAGAGTTAGAACAGGAAGTAGATATTCACTTCATTACAACAAAGATAAAGCCATCAGCTCCTCCAACTTTAATTTTCTCTTCAACTAGAAGTTGGAAGAATTGGTTGCAAAGTTGAAAAAAAAATCACAGAACACTCAACAATAAGAGGCTCAGTGCAGTGAAAACCTGCCACATATTCACTGTAGAGGTTTTCAGAGTTGTTACAAAAACAAGCCTTGACTTGATCCCCGCCTTCAGAAAAGGAGACTTACTCAGAAGTGTGCAACTCCCTGTAACTCCGGCAGTGTGATCCTGTATTACACTCCAAGTTATTAATTCAGACAAGCTCCCCCCTGTTAGGCCAAGTCACACAGTCAAGACCAGATTAAAACCACTTGCACAGAGGTGCTTTTATTCCTACGCTTGTTCCAACCTTCGTTTTTTTTTTTTCCCTCATTCCATCTCCAAATCAAACTTCATTTTTAATCAAAGGGGGAAAGAAATTAAGATTGCACAAGCCAAACCTCAAAGTCGTGAGTGCTCTGCCAGAATTTCATAAAAAGGAGAAATGTTGAGAATTCACCAGTTTCAAATGGTTTTGGCCAAACACTGAATCAAAAGAAGGAAGTCAACTTTAGAAGAATGTAAAAACCACTGAAAGTTGCATTGGTTTATAATGACTTGTGTATGTGTGTATAAGATCCCTTCATACAAACTGCACACTTCACATTTAAACTGATAAACAACTAAAATAAAAAAAAGGCTTCCTCTTCTTTCATCAACAGGAGTAGAGCTGGGCGATATTGAAAAAGATGTCACGATAAAATGTTTCATATCAGTCAATATCGGTAATTGTCACGATACATATCAAATCATTATTTCATTTAAATGTAAAGGCAGATTTTTGCCCCTGAGTGAAAGTTAAAGAAAGCAAATAGTTATTGTGTCTGGAGTTTAGTTCTCTGATGAGCTTCTTGAATCCCTAATTTTTGACAGCGCTAACAGGAAGCAGGTCCTTTTAAGTAAAATTTGATTTCAGTGGAGTTTTTGTTGGTAGATTCAAATGTTTCTAAGCGTCCCCTCCCTTTCCAGTGGTTGGAGGGTGTAATTACACGTTTAAATATATCACATTTTTATTGAAAATTGTATATATTTATATCGAGAAAAATTATATCATGATGATTCTCTTTATTGAATTATTGCCCAGCCCTAGACAGGAGTAACTTTCATTATCAGCGGTACCACATAACTTTACAGACACTTCAGTCACTTTGATTTTTTTTACACTGCAACACCACCACAGTGTTTGCATGTGCATTCATCTGTATTCATAATACTGTGTACATGGATGACTGTTAATGTCAGTCCTGACATCTGTAACACACCTTCAAGCAATTTTAGGCTGAAACAGTTAACTGACTATTAAAATAATGCATCCATACAATCCCAGGCATCCAGATGTTGTCACTGTTTGTCCTTACATATTACTATTTTTGGTGAACATGAGGTTTCAAATCTTCCTCTATCCCTCCTCTGAATCTGTAACACACTCTGCATAAATGACATATCAAAATTCTACAAAACCATTTTTATTGGCGTAACATTACATTAACTGGAAAAAACTTTGCAATGAAAGTTTATCATTTAAAGTTACAGTCACGCTCACATTCCTAAAGGTTTTACAGTTTAGTTTCCATTTACATTGTTTTCCAAAAACTTGCACAGTACACTCTTGGTGCACAACAACATTTATTCACTAGATACCAAGTTGTTTCCACTGAAGGCTGAATTTACTGCCACTGTCATGCTCGTACAATTACGATCATCTGTAACAACCCTCTTTTTACATATGCATATATATTTATTTGCTTTAAGCATCTCGAGTCTGATACATTTTGTTCCACTGTGTGTGTACCTGTCTGGTATAGAGTTGACAATAAAGAAATCTTGAAGCCTTTATGTAATCACTACGTCTTTGTCAGTGCTAGTTCCTCAACATTGAAAGCACCACAATAATCACCTGATAATTACAAATATCTCCTTTATTCAAGCCCTTAAAGTTTCAGACACCTAAAGCAAATGTTAATAAGCAGCACAAGAGGCACAATCATTTTAATAGCAAAAAAAGTGCTAGACTTCATGAAAGTTTTTGGAGATACAGTTGTGCTCATAAGTTTACATACCTTTCAGAATTTATGATGTCTTGGGTATTTTCTGTTGTCATTATGATATGAAAAGAGTAAACACAGTTGCTTGACAATAAATGGCTTCACCCAACCAGTAACCATGAGTGAAAAAAAAGTTTTTCTCTTATCACTCATATTCTCTGAAATGTGGCCAAACAGGCCACAAATTCTGCCAGAGTATATAAACTTATGAGCACAACTGTAAATGGCTTGATAAGTTGCACTGCTACCTGATAAACAACTACAACTTTGATTGATGTTAATTTGTTTTGACTTGCTGGAGCTTCTTTTGAGTCGTTTTATGCCTGATATCACATTTTGTATCTAGGAGGAAATCATTAAGCACTATTCAAAAGGCCCTGCTTTCTTAAAATCTACCAACAGGGTCTTTGATGGATGTTGAGATCCCCTGTGGTCACACCTTCATCAAAAACAAATGTATAAGCATTTATTTATATATCTACATGTACTATAAAGTAAATTAGTTATATCTATTTATTAGTCCCCACTTTTCAATTCAAATTAATTTCTACAACACTAATTTACCTTGTTTTGTCAACAAAGAAAGAACAAAAGTTTTGACAACATAAACATGTGCCACTTTGCAGAAATGTGCCTCAGTGACATTCAAACTACTCTCTCTCTCTTTCTCTGTCTCCTTCTTAGCCAAACTTCACTTACAACACATCCAGAAAACTACCTGCTGCCGTCCCGCCAAACTTACACAGCTTTCACTATGCTGCTGCTCTAAATGGAAGAGGCATTTTCAAGTTTTAACTGCATGGAAACTTAATTTATTTAGCATATGGCAATACCAGCAGTAGTGCTGCCCTGCTAGCATGTCAAGCTAATGACAGCTGGTGTTATGATGATCTGTGCGTCCACGATAGGAAGGTCGCGTGTTTTAATATCTCCATTTCTCAAATAAAAGCTCTTAAAGGCGCAGGTTCCTCTTTCACTGAGCACACACTGCCTTCGCATTTGGGGTTAATAAAGGCTGCCAAATTAACCCGACAGTATGTAACTTAACTGAGTAAGTTATATTAACCATATTGCATATTGAATACACATGTTTGCATGAAACATAACACTGAAGCGACGGGAAACACACTGACCTGTGGGGCCTAGCGGCTGCTGCTGCCCGTCCTCTCCGAATATCAGTCTGAAATCCAGCTCCTCATTCCCGGGGCAGTTTGCAGTAGTCATCGGGTTTGACAGCTCGGGTTTTTACCCCCGCCACTCGACCGACTGTCGACCGCTGCTGGAGCACTTTATATGCTCTCCAAAAAAATGTCACAACATTTACCAAGTGCCACGACGCCGAAGTTCAACTTTTAGTTCAGTTTAACTCATATCAAATGAAGCTGGTGGGGGGTTTTTTCGCTCGTTTTGACAAATCCAAAATAAATTGCTCTTCCTTGCTGGCGTCAACTTCAGAGAAAAGTCGCCTGCACCCCTCTGGCTGTGCTTCTCTCGCAGTTTCTCTCTCGTCGACGACAAAGAAGCGCTTTCTCCTCCAGCGGTAGTAAATGTTCGCTGTAGAAATGTCCTGTTCCCTGTCTCTGTCTATCTCTCCGCCGGTCTGTTTCACTATCTCTCTCTCTCTCCCTCTCTCTCTCCGGAGCTCCTATCCCAACTTTTACTAACCCCGCGTGACAAGGCAGTTCCAGCGGTGACGTCAGCAGACACAACACAGGGCACGCACATAAACACACACGCACACACACACACACAGAGGCAGACACACACGTACACATTTGCACGCACGCACGCACGCACACACGCACGCAGTTCACAATAATCTCACCAAAACGGACACATGTGCAATATCTCCCCCGTCTATTTATTAACATGCAATAATTACTTCATCCCTCTCTTCTTACATGTGCAATACTTCCACTCATCTTCTCAGTTCTGTTCTGTACATTGTTATATACCTATTCTACAAGTCTGCACATTTTCCACCTTGTCACTGGTTTTGTAAATACTTGTAAATGTACTTATCTAGTTGTGTAGGCCTATATACGTAATATATGCTTATTTTTACTTCTATAATTTTAATTGCTAATAACTTTTTAATAATTGCTATACATGCTCTTGTTGGCTTTATACTGTTTTGCGCTGTCTACTTTGCTGCTATCTTGCTGTTAAATTTCCCCGTTGTGAGACGAATAAAGGATTATTTTATCTTATCTTATTTGTATGTATTTTGTACGTAGAGTGTCAAGTTTGTGCCTGGCATTTAAAAACTAAACAAAAATGACTGAATACTTTCCATTTATGATTATGTCTTACTAATATATTATTTATTTTTTACCATAGTGTTTTTAATTGAAGTTTATAACCATAAAAATACAGCTTTATCATTAATCATTTTCCACTTTCACAGCTGTATGGCTGTACCTCAAGGTTTACCAAATGAACAAACAACACTATAACAACTAAACAAAAATGAAATAAAATAAATTAATTATTAATAATAATAATAATAATAATAATAATAATAATAATAATAATAATAATAATAATAATAATTAGAATGAACAAAGCTTCTCTGAATCAAACAAAGCTATTCACTTTGAAAGAAATAAAATCAAGGTCAGTTGGCATATATTAAGACGAAATGAAAGAATCTGCATTTCTACATGGATTTTGGGACTGCAGTGTTGGATTGTTTTTTAATATAATCAATGAAGGGTTTCTAAATTCTTTAAAAAACATGTTCTTTGGCTTTCTGGATGTTGTCTGTATGTTATTTTTTCTAATACACTTCTTTTTCTCACTAGTGGAGTTGATCGTAGCAAACCCTTTGACCTTGCAGTAACCAGGTCTTACAGCCACTTTGCTCTATTTAATTGGTCCTACATTCTATCCCAACCACCCACCATTAGATTACATCCGATTGCGCCTGGCTCTTAACCCTACCTCTTTGTTTGGTTTCAATCCAAGCCAGGATTGGAAGGCATAATGACATGATGCACTTTTTACCTTTACATCCCTTGAGCCTTTCAGCACAGAGGCCTATTAATTTCTAATCAGCTAATTCAGGCTTGTAGATGGAGCTATATCGGGGAGGACAAGACATCTTCATCATCAATGTTTCAGTCATTTATGTACATGGGGAAAAAGCGCCTTAAAATGTAAATGAAAACGGGTGCTTGTGTATGTAGAGCTTGTGGTTTACTTGTAGAGCAGGACTGAAGCAGTGTTTCTCACTCAGTTTAAATTTAATCTAAATGTACTACTTGTTTTACAGTATGTATTTATACCAGAACATTACACCAAATATCAACCAACTCTGCTGTAATGGTTGAATAGATGAACACCTTTTGGCATCCATTTAAAATGTTTACTGTTAACCTGTATGGCTGCTATTAAACCATATCTGATGAGTAGTTTTGCTTCTTGCTTCTTTCTTTTTCTTTCATATTCAGTAATCCTGATTTATAATCCTGCTCTGAGGGGTTCTCCTCTGCCACTGGTTTATTTAAATCACAATTCTAAATGCTCCTAGAGACAGGGTGGAAAGAGTAACGCTTTACAAGAGTAAAGCAATGGTAAATCTGTCTGTGTGTGGGCTGTTCCCATCCCTTTAACCCCTGTGTCACTGCCCAACCCATCAATCTCCTCAGGTTAATCTTTATTGGGCAAGCACATCAGAGGCTTTTGCCCTCTTTAATGTACTTGAAGCTTAAATTTGTTGCTGCTTTGATGATCGTCTTGTCCCTATTTGTGTTGATATTTCCCCTTTTTGCTTGTCCATTTTGGGCATAGTTGAATTACTGACAGTAAGGCTACATTAAAAAAAATACATGTTTATTAGCACATTTCTGTGCAATACTGGCAGCATGTAAAGGGTATTCAAACTCTTGTGTATTTTCTGACATGTACAACATATAAACACGCAAATACAAACCCACATATTTGCAGCTGATCAAAATATAAACCTCCATCGAGACAGTTTTTAATGTTTCACTAAAAGCCTGTTAAGAAAAGCAATAAAGCATCTAAGTTTTTATTATGTACAACTCTGCTGTTATTCTTTCTACTATCATACTCCATGACAATAAAATATTAATCTGGACTGTCTGGACTTTTAAGATCAACTTGCATCAAACAGGAACAAGTGCATACTTAAAATCCAACTAACTTTCTTTATTGTTTCTACTTCTAACTAAAGCTTGAACAGTAATGAATAAAAAAAACTTAGAACATTCATTCTGATGCTGAATATAATTTCTGCACAAGCATATTTTGATGTAAATCAGTCCATCCTCAACACAAAGTGCATGTGAGGAAGACAGCAGCCTCTTATTTTTCTGACACAGCCGCGATACATCTACCTATGCTAGAAGCATGTGGGCGTACAGACAGGCGCTCAGCTCTCAAATGCATCTGAAAGCATCAATATCACATTTCCTGTGGTCTTTATTTCCAAGCAAAAGCACAAGGTTTAACCCTTTTGGCTCACATGCCATGTTGATGTGGTTCTTTGCACATTGACTTGTGCTCCTCACAGCATTGTAAGGATCAGTGTTGTGTATTCGGAGTGCAGAACCCTTAGTGTTTGACCAAAGCTAGAGCTTTATTTGATTAAATGTTCCATATCTGACAGTTTAGGGTCTGATTTACATCAAATAAGATATTTTTTTGTTTGAAATGGGTTTTTTTTCATTAAGATAAAGCACAGAAACGTGTTTACAAAACAAAAATGTGTTGTATAGTCAGTCACATTGGCTATCCTTAAAATGCTTACTAAATAGTTATATGTATGTGCAACAGCTTTAAGTACAGCACACATGAAAGTTGCATGAAATATATCTACGTGTAACACAAATTTGACTTAAAATTCAGAAAAATGCAAACAAATTTGAATTATAATATGGCTCTGAGAGATTATTAACATATTGCAACATCATTGTGTCAAATAATGCAAAGAAGAAAAGTAAATTACTGAATCAAAATGTTCCTGTTGCATAATAAAGTTTTAGATTTCCAAAATCCCATGGAATTTTTCCTTCTTCACACGTATTAAGAAAAGAAAGCAATAAAAAAAAAACATTAAGTATTATACTAATTATTTCAAATCAATTTTAATTGACTTCTTATGAAATCATATTACAAATAAATCATTGCACTAATATGTGGCAGTCATACGACTTCCCTGAACTTTCTCCTATGTGGACCCGCCCGTGTCTAATTGAGGTTACCTGCGCCTCTTATCTGCTCAGATGACCTTTGAAGGGAAAAGATAAAGAGAACAAATTGTGTGGGAGGCTGTAGATGTGGTTTGTGATATTATGTTCTTGTCAAGAAAGTTATGAAGGAAGAAAAAAACAGCATCTGCCCCCACACTGGTCCTGTTTGAGAGAGGTGTCACTCTTTCAAGGATTGGGGTTTGCACACACTGCAGAAATGCAACACAGCGCCTTGGCAACACACGCAATGTTCACTAAATGTCAACAAAGATCAAATTGCACACAGCTCTGTATCAGAATGTCAGCTGATAAAGAATTAAAGACTTGTGCAACTGTTACATGAGTCTGGGGTAAGACGTTTTAGGGTTTGCATTTCTCCAATAATTAACACATTAAAATTAATTTTAATCTTAATTTGATGTTTAATGGCCTGCTTTTTTTGTATGGTGACAAACAGATAGCAGTATGTCTAAATAGAGTGTCAGATTGGATTGGTGCAAAGAGTGCTCTAGCATAATTAATCTGTGACAAATAGTGTGTTTTTGCATGAAAAAGAAAACTTGAAATAAATGTTGCAGACTTGGAAGACAGTGCAGAAACTTGCTTACACTACCTTAATTGAGATTTCAGGTGACTTAAAATCTTCCTGGTTGATTTATGCTGCCCTCTATTGTTCAAACTGAGAAACTGACTGTTTACTTCTATTACTTATTCATTCACATGCCTCCTTTTAGAAAATCACATACCAAGAATCTTGTTAGAAATACTGAAGCAGCGTGCATATCAATAATTATTATGAGTATGTTTAAGTGCTCATATTTAATAAACGAACAGATTCCAATATATAAAGGTAACCAGTGTGTGTCCATCTCAGTTATGTCAGGAGACAGTAATCAGACACAGGCCCACAGGGATTCCAGCAGCTACAGCATTAGTTTACTCAACATGTGACAGACAGTCTATTACTGAAAGTGTGTGTAATGTATTATAGCCACAGTAAATCAATCAATGAGCCCGTTCATTCAGCACATGGGAAGGGTAGATCAATGCTAGCACTGACGCAGACAGCTGATTGGTTTCTCTTATGCTGGTTATACATGTAATAAAGTAATTTTCAAAGAGTTATATGATGGGATTATGAATTTTTTAACCAAACTCAATAAGGGACAATCTTCCATGCAGGCAGGGCCAAACAGAAGAGACTTGTACCCCTTTTGGTCCCCTCCCTGGATGCATGCCGGGTTAGATTAGTCTCCTTTATATTAGCTTTCATTCCCAGTGGCAAAGCAGCGGCACTGGATTATCCCCCTCAGTACCCCAGGAAGAGAAAGAAAAAAAGGGTTTCCTGTCTTACACACAAGTGTAGGCTATACATACCAAGTCAACATGCTAAAAAATATATTTAAATTCTATTATGATACAAAAAGTATATCTTTTATTTGGCTAGGCCACCGTTTCCATACCGAAAACAAGTGTATTTCTGGTGCCTTGAGGCTTGGGTTTTGCTGAAAAGGATTGACCAGATCTCGGAGTGACATGGGCACATATTGATGGTCACCGTTGTGTCGATGACTGAGCTCTTTCTCACCCCTCGCTAATCCATTACAATCTCTGGTATTACTGTACCTCAGGCAGTGCTGATTCATAGGGTTAGTGATCAGCTGATTGATTTAGCGTTAGAGCAGACAAAGAATATACAAGATTTTGAAGTACGTTAGACAAAGACACAATACCTAAAAATGAACATTTCATTTGTTTTGTCTGCGATTGGAATTGTATCACACGAAAATGGAAATTAGAATCGTGTAATAATAATTGGCATGACTTTTTTCTGGCAACAACAGTTTTAGACTAATATGACGTTTTTGTTAGTGGTGTTAATATGCTGGTTTTCCATTCTGCTTATTGGAGCATGTCTTGAAGCATGAGATCAGACTTGCAGAGTCAGTCCCGTGTTTTATGTCATTACTCAAGACGCATTTTTACAGGAAAGCTTTTATTGTGTGATTTTATTTAATTTTAGCTCTGATTTTAAGGGTCTGTTTTATAAGTTTGTATGGTTTTTAAGCTTTTATTTCATTTTCCTTTTTATCTCTTCATTTTGTTCTGCACTACGTCTTGTATTATTATTATTATTATTATTATTATTATTATTATTATTGTTATTCGAGGCAAGTATAATATCATATATTTAATTCATTTGTGAAAATCGTTTATTACTCCTCCTTTTTGAAATACTTTTAGCATTTTTAAAAAATTTAAATAAAATTTGCAAATACTTTTCTTTGTTCCTAATTTCTGTGAATTTGAGTGAAATTAGAAAGAAAAAAATATTGGCGTTTACGTCAACAGTCCACGCACATGTGACGTCATCAGCAGTCGCCAAAAAGCATGGCGATACAGCAGCTGTCAAGAAAAGGAAGATGCTAATATATTCGCCGTGTTTCGTTATTCAGATGCCCCTTTTACGATCCAACGTGTGTTTACATTTTTCATCTTGTAATTTAGTCGAGCTTTTTACCAACTAGAAGATATTTAGCCCCTGACAACCCACATAAAGACGAAAATGCAGTCCGTGAAGGTCGGCTACCTGGCGTTAGCGTCCTCAAGAGCTCTGTGCTCAGGTAGGCTTTTCACCCCTATTTTTATGAAATCATCGGCCTGCTGTCGTGTTCATTGTTCTGTTCATCAGACTCGCTTCTGCCAAACTGCTACTAAACCAGGAGAGACCCCAGTGATCCGCATTCCTCGCTACTTGCAGAAGCAGGTAGAAAACGTGAAACAGACTCGAGGCAAAAACAAGATCAACACCATCAAAGCTGGCAAGCTTCTGATCCAGAGCAGAAACCCAGTCATGAATCAGTCTGCGGGATACATACTTGGTAAGTTCGAGCAGCCCGTCCTCTGCTCCAAAGGATGGAAACATAACAGATCATTCGGGGACTATTTCACCATCAACAACATCAAGACTGTCGCACCTTTTGTTGCTGAGTATCAGAAGGAGGACACTGCTGAACAAAAGACAACAGGGACATTTCATAAATTCCGCATCTGCAAGGAGCTGGTGGAAGTTTTGGACAGAATGAATATAACTCATCCCACCACTGTACAGCAGCAGACCATCCCCAAAGTAATGAGAGGGCACAATATTCTCTGTGCTGCAGAGACAGGCAGCGGTAAAACACTGACCTACCTCCTGCCTCTTGTTCACAGACTGCAGGCTGATAAAAAGTCAGAGATGGATGATGAGAACCAGCGTAAGATTAGCGCTGTGGTTCTTGTGCCTTCCAGAGAGCTAGCTGAGCAGGTAGCAGCTGTGTCCAGAGCTCTTTCTGCTCCTTTTGGCTTGCTGACCAGGACTGTGGGAGGGGGGCGAGGTGTAGGACACATCAAGATGGTCTTTAAGAAGGATCAGCCCGACATTTTGGTGGCTACGCCTGGCGCTCTGGTGAAAGCCCTGCGTAGACACTGCCTGGACCTGAGCGAGTTGAACTTCTTAGTTGTGGACGAGGCTGACACCATGTTCGACCCCAGCTTTTCTGAGATGCTGAATGACATCCTGCTCAGCACGAATATCGCTAAGGATCCCACAGAAACACGAGGCCCGGGCCATAAAGCTCAGCTGCTGGTGGTGGGGGCGACCTTCCCTGGTGGTGTTGGGGAAGTGATCAGTCAGGTGACAGATTTAGGCAGCATGGTGGTTATAAAGAGCAAGATGCTGCATTACCTCATGCCTCATGTGAAGCAGACTTTCCTGAGAGTAAAGGGTGCTGACAAGATTCTGGAGCTCCACCAAGCTATAAAGCTACTACAGCAGGAAAAAGAAGGAGGTTCTGTACTTGTGTTCTGCAACAAGTCCTCCACTGTCAACTGGCTAGGCTACTCACTGGAGGAGATGGGAGTCCAGCACGCACGTCTGCAAGGGGAGATGCCCGCTGTTGTGCGCTCAGGGACCTTCCGCTCCTTCCAGAAGGGCACAGTGGAGGTGCTGATATGCACAGATATTGCTTCACGAGGCCTGGACACATCTCAAGTGCGCTTGGTGGTCAACTATGATTTCCCAGAATCCCACACAGACTACATCCACAGAGCAGGACGGGTGGGGAGAGCAGGAGGGGTGGAGGATGGGGAGGTGCTCAGCTTTGTCACTCATCTATGGGATGTAGAGCTGGTTAACACCATTGAGACAGCTGCACGGAGGAGAACAAGTTTGCCGGGGATGGAGTCAGATATTAAGGAGCCACAACCCAAAGTAACAGAAGCAGAGGAGTAGAAGAGTGTTTAAGTGATAACAAGCTGAAAATTAATAAATGTACAGGCAGATGAAAAGAAACGGCAAGTCTTGTTCAGGCTGAAACCTGGAGTTCTGCTTAAAGAGCTTAGTCCTGATACCTGCAAAGATCTAACATAAATAGTTGTTTCTAATTCATGAAAATTTGCACAACACAGTGTCTGCTTTTTGTCTTTTTTTCCCTATAATTTGAAAAAAAAAATGTTAGAATGTATAACCCCTGATGTAAATAATGTTTGTATTTATGATGACTCATGTCAGTGAAATTGTCATCACTGTATTTTCAATAAACAGATGTTACTTTTGCTAAAAGGTGCTGTGATTTCAAATTAAAATCAAGCTTCGTAATATCCAGAACATGTTTTTCTCTAACAAAAAACTATTCATCTGAGCTATTTCAGTTTGTAGTTTGAACCAAAGTTTACTGCATTTTCAGAGCAAAAGCCTGAGTTTAATTCTCAACTATTTTCAAATGTGTTCAGGCTCATTTGAAACTCATTAGGTTGAAATATTTCTTCTTTTAAAATAAAGTTTACTGGGGCGCTGTTTACTGGCAGGTTCTGGCATTGACCATTTGCTGGATGTCTTCCCCCATTATCTACTCCCCACACTTTCTGTTTCTCTCCAGCTGTCCTATCAAATTAAGGCAAACATGCCCCGAAATATATTACTTAAAAAAATAATATAAATCTTACAAATATGAGATGAGATTCCACTCCCACTGTTTGAAATCAGGTCCTTTTCTGGCTGCTTCTAATTGACAGGTAATGACTTTTGGTAACCTGGCATTAAAACACTTTGCTTTATAATTTTACACTATACTATACTAGACTGTACTACACCAAACCAAACCAAACACTATCTAATTCATCATTAAAATCAGCAACAGACATCATGACATAGACAGATTGCCGTGAAACTACAGTTTACAGGAGCTGAAAAGAACAAAAGATAACTTTGTCTTAACCATTAAGCCTTTAATTTGATCATATCTGTCATGTAGTGAAATTCTTAAATCACTGGAGTATTCAGGTAATCTGAGATTTTTTTTCTTACACATGTACTGAGCATGTTCAACCACAAGGGGGTGACATTGGTTTGTTTTTAGCTTCTGCATATGATCAGCAGGTTTGTCCGTTTCACCATGTTTCAACTTCTGTGCTTTGTTCTCTTTATTATTAACTTTGCTCATGCTCACTAACAAGCTGGTCCAATTGATTGTTTCTTGAAGGTTTTCTTGATTCCACTACCTTTTATGTGTGCTTTCCAGAAACCTCAGCTCTTCATTAATCCTTAGTGGAGTTTGATACAGGCTAAAACTTGACCTCACTTCTGCAGGTTTGCTGTTCTTGGAAGATTCTCTGTTCCCTTCTTCAAAGCCAATGGGTGTGTTGTTGAAATGAAACCACAAAAATTAAAATTTACCCGAGTGAAGAAAACTTCAGTCGTATTTCAAAGGTAACAGCTTCACCTGTAATCCGGGTGTAATAGAAACTGGTTCTGTGTGTTGTTCAAGTTTTTTTTTCAGGATTTCAGATAAAATCCCCCAGTAAATACTTCTTCCAGGAAACAGTGCATACTTTTATTTTGAAGAGGCTTGGTGCGTGCTCGGGTTACATACCTGCTGGTTTATGCTGAGTGTTTGTGGCCATATAGAGATTACAGTAGTGAACGGACCTGAGTGTGAGATGGAAGGACAGACGTGTTAATAGTTCTTTCAGTAACAAGGGGCTTCCATCAGAATGTCTGGAATCTAGCCAGGATTGTCCCGCTGGGGCTCAGGTCAACATGTTGAAGCTTTACCCCCCTGTAGGGTTCACATTTCACCCAACTGTACCCTGACAACAAGGACCCTGTCTCCAAGTATAGCATGGGGAGAATATTCCTCCAATCCCTGCATTTATATTTTTGTCTTGACTTAACTCAACTGACCCTTGCAAAAATGCCGTCATAAACACTCTCAAATGTTTCACTTCCAGTAGGTTGTGCGCTCAGTATGAAGTATTTTTTTGTTGGAAATAGTTTTAGGCCACAGATCTAAGCTTTCAAGGGCCACACCCCAACTTCACACCTGATCAGTTTACTAGCAGTACTTCACAGCCTGTGAAAACAGTTGTTAATGTCTTTTGTGGCTCCCGAGGTGTTATCTCAGTTTAGGGTTTGTGATAATGCATTTAAAGTGAAAAGCTAAAAAAAATCTGATTCTGGGTTCTAATTATTTTATTATATAGCCTATTTGCACTGTCACTCAATAGTGTAACTAGAAGTATAATGTGTGACACCACGACCAGTTGGCCAATCATAGTCAGATAAGACTTTCTTAAGTACGTTGTGCAAACTTAAACCTCTGGTGCACTTAGAACTTTCCACTAAAATAGGAGTGTGTCATCAGCATTTAATGTCTTGAAACCAACCCTGGTTGCCAGATTAAAGATAATTCAGTCAGACGGGCAGGAAATGTAGACATCAGAAACTAATCAATCAAAGTTTCTTCTACATAAATCAAATCTAATCTCATATAATCCAGCCAGACTCCTTTAATGTGTCCTCAGATATGTCACAAGAGGGTTTTTTATTTAACTGACTTTGAAAGTGCCCTAATGTAACCTAAGGGAAGTTCAAAACTAAACTGCTGGAGTCCTCCTTGAGACGTTGGTCCGCACTACCCAGTCAGAAGTAAAACAAACAGAGAGCATTTCTGAGCTTCCTCTCAAATATTTGAGCAGGTGGTGTTGTTTGGTTGTCTCTCACAGGGGAATTTCCCTTTTTTCTTGCCTTGTGTTTTGTCTTGAAACCATCAGGTCCCTTAAAGGAAACTTTCACATTATTAAATGCTCCTGTTAGAAGATCCTGTTTTTACCTGGTTAAACAAACAGACACAAATTAATGCTGATGCCTCTTTATGTGATACAAAAGCAAACATGACCATCAGTGACAAGACTTCCTATTTCTGTGTTATTATTTTTAATGTTTGAAACTCCTGTGGGGGCGCGGATGGCCTTGTAGTTTAAGCGTGCACCCCATATACAAATGTATGGTGGCCCTGAAGGATAAAACAAATTTACAAAAGATGAAACACTTTTACAAAGTTGGAGACAAATTTACATTTTAGAAAACATTTTTACATTTTAGAAAACATTTTTACATTTTAGAAAACAAAATTACATCAGCAAAACCCTTTTACCAAGGACAAAACAAATTTACATTTAAGAAAACAAATTGACAAAAGATGAAATACAAATTATTGCAAATTATAAAAAATGCATTCAATCAATCTTAATCAATCAATGTTTATTTGTAAAGCCCCAAATCACAACAAACGTTATTTCAGGACACTATTACAAACATAACAGGTCTGGACCATACTCTATGTTATATTATGAACACCAAGACAGGATACAATCCCCTCTTACTGACAGGACTCAATCTTATCTAATCTTAATCCACCATGAGGATGGCACCTTGCAGTATTTAGCTAGTTACAGCGGCGAGGAAAAACTTCCTTTTAACAAGCAGAAACCTTGAGCAGACAGAGTTGGGGTTGGAAAGAGGGGTAGAGGAGAAGATAGATAGAGAGAGAGCGATGATATGGGGGAGTAGTAGTAGTAGCTGTTACCGCACAGTCTGGAACATCCACAGCAGCAGGATGTCTACAGCAGCGACTCAGAGGAACCTATGAGACAAGGGAGCTCAGGGACTCCAAAAAGGGCTATGGTTTAATGGGGCAGGAAGAGTTACCAGTAAGATACAAACTTGTACCAAAATTGTTACATAAAATGTACTTTCGACAGGTAGGGTGCAGAAGTTTGCTTGCAATTTTATTTTAGAATTTTTGATTACTGCGTTGGAAAAACATCTTATTATGGTCCTCTCCAAATTATGCTTGCATGAAAAATAAATAACAGGGGTGCTGGTAGCCTAGCGGTCTAAGCCGCCCAAATAGAGAGGCTATAGTCCCCGTAATAGAGGTTGCCGATTCGACTCCCTGCCGCAACCATTTGGTGCATGTCTTCCCCCACTCTCTTCTCCCTACATTTCGCTCTTCGGCTGTCCTATCCATACAGACAATAATGTCCCAAAATAGAATTAAAAATAACAATAATACAAAAAAACCCATTAAAATATAGGATTATCCATGATATGTGATGTTTAAATAGATATGATTAGTAAAACATTCATTCATCTGTGGGTGCCCACATTCTTTTTGGTACCCCTGTGACACCAAAGTAAAAATTAGAGATAGTCTGGACACTCAACTCAACTCAACTTTATTTATATCGCACCTTTCATACATAACAACATGCAGCCCAAAGTGCTTCACAGAATAACAGAGACAGAAAACAACAGCAGTGGTAAAAGTATAAAAGACATGATTATGAATAAAAATACTTTAAAAAATACAGTAAAATCAATAAAATAAGTAATAGTGGAAAGAAAAGTTTAAAATAAGGTAGCGTTATCAAGATCAGATGAATACAAGAAATAAATAGATAAATACATAATTAAATAAGATAAATAAATGTTAAAGCAATGGTTTAAATAATAATGATTAAAATAATAATACAAATAATACAAATAATAATAATGCAGTCCAGGGCTAAACATAAATTACTCCAAATTAACTCCCCTGGCTTCAGGGTAGATGTCATTTCAAGTGAATTACACCCCTAGAAAACACTAGCTACTCAGGACATGATCAGTATGGACCAGTTTTCATTCATAAAAAATATAATCCGTGATGCAGTTTTCTTTATATAGCCTATATCACAAAATAATATTATGAAATATTGATGCATCTCGCCCCCACTAATAGTCATCGCGGACGACGTAAGTGTGCGAATGGACTACAAACATTCTGTCCATTTAAAGTGACGCATTTCCTCTTTGCCCCACCGTGGATTATCTCTCCCCCCCTTCCCTTTTACACATACACGCTTACACACACTCACAACACACACACATCGTGCCGCTGTTCACACACCGTCCGGCCACTTGGAAATTTCCCTCAGCGCGGAGGATATTGTACTGCTGAGAAGAGTCGGTGTCGGCGAATGTGCATCTAGCTTGAAATGCTCCAGCAGAGGATCTGAAGGTAGGTGTACAACCTCCGTAATCGGCTTAATTCCGCTGCCCATCTCCCCTTTCAAGCAGACGTGGAGATCTGTCTGACCTTCTCTGCGACCAAAAGCTTCATAATAAACCCGCACACACACGCAGCGTGAGTCTGCCTGCTGCTGCTGCTGCTGCTTCTGCTAGATGGGAGGCTCTCTCTCTCTGTATGTGTGTGTGACTGCATTGCATCTCAGTCCTTTTTGGATGGATCGCTGATGTAAGTTGCTTTTCAGACGCTGCGAGGTTCATTTGAAGCAACGTAACTTGTGGAGCCTTAAATAGTCGACTTCTCCAGTTGCATCGGCGGGGTTTCTGGCGACTTTACGCACCGCAGGGCTGCAGCAGGGGGTCGCCTGGTGAGGATTTTATGTTGGGAAAGCTGCTGCTTTTTATGAGGCTGCAGGATTCAAGCATGTGGATAACGGAGGGTTTTGGTGCTCGTCTGGTGGGTGTACAGAGTCAAAGAGGCATGGAGAGTTCATGGAGGTTACATTGCACTGGCCAGGGGGAGAACGCAGCCTCCGCCATGTTAAGTTACTATCTCATTCAAGCTGCTACAGGCAATTCTTCCCAACTTTTACATTTTCTGTTATCGAGAATTACAAGGACGAAACGCACACATTAAAGGAGAGGGGAGGGGGGCACCTGTGCAGAGCATGTGGTTGGTTGATATTCCCTTGCTAACCTGCGCGCGAGCTTATCGTCGCCAAGGAGATCATTAAAGCAGCATGGGAGGATAAATGTGAAGTGCGACATGTAGGATAATGAAGAGCGTCTCTGCAGCAGGTTACGTTGTTTGAATGGTGAGGATGGCAGCTGTATCGGCTCTATTGCCACACCCCTTCATAGACCGGCTCTCCATACTCCATTTGCACAGTTAAAAGGACCAATCACATGCTTCTCATATCTGTTGTGTTACTACTGCAGGGGGGAACCTCATGATGTGTCCCCAAGGGATTGATCTGAATTGGAACTTGTTTGTGTGCCAAGTTTGTGTTTTCAGATCAATACCATCTATGGTAGAATTGTAGTCAGTGGATCAATCAGTTGTGTGTGTGTGTGTGTGTGTGTGTGTGTGTGTGTGTGGCTGTGAGCTTGTTATAGGAGGCAGATGTGACAGGTCAGATGTCTGTGGTGTTTGATGTGCAAGTGAGCTTCTCTGGCAGTCTAATAGGGAAAAAGTTAACTGTAGCCTGAAGCTGCCCCTCTCACACACTCACACACACACACACACACACACACACACACACACACACACACACACACACTCCTTTCCTCTGTCCCCCTCTGGCTTGTCAGAAAAAAAGACACATGACCTTATAGGCTGCAGGCTCCAATGTGTGTGTAATGCCTCAGGAACGGCTGCCTGGTTTGTTACACATCCTCCAGGTATGTCTCAACATCAGTCTGAGATCTATTTGGCATTTAGGAAATGCATTTTCTTCTTTGACTCTGCTGCAGTTTTTGAAGTATATTTTCCTATAAATCTATAGTTACTAAAGGTGTGAAGAAAATTGCAGCAGTGTGAGAATGTCATCCCACATCCTCAGGTTGCCCTATGTTAAAATCTGTCCTTTCAAAATGGCAGCCCCCGTCTAATGAGCCGAGCCCCCTGTTCTCCTGTGCCGGTCGCTTCTGCTTCTGTTTCATCTCCGTGAAATGTCATTTTCCAAAGCCTTGTATTTAACTGATGCTATCAGCTGCCACTGCCAGTGCTGCTAAGTATTCAAGCTCTGCCACCAGCCACAGCACTGATCATTTATTAAACTGACCAAACTCCATCTGACTCTCCTGACATTAAAGCAGCAATCAAGAGCTTTTTCATTATATTAGCTACTGCGCTACCCTTTTGGAGAATGTGTTTATGCATCCATTATGCTATAAGTAGTTTGAAACCAATCTTCTTCAAGTAGAGTGATCAACAAATACACTCTTCAGGGTTGTAGCTGTTCAGTTTTTTAGTGCTGAATTCAACAGCACAGGAATAAAATAAGTGTGAATCACAAAGGAGGTACTCCGGTAATGATGCTCAAGTCTGCACATTATGAAAGCTGAACCCATATTAACTGCTTTACATTCATAGGATGCTTTTAAATTAATATTTTAATGACTGTTTGTGCACAAGCTGCACTCTAAAGCCCTATTGCCCTTACATAAGCTAACATCAAGATACAACAGCAAGAATTAATGACTCAATTCTGAAGCTTGGTCTGTTGCCTTGAGGCACAATTTTCATTGCCATGTGCGCTCCTGGCTTGTAAAGAAACTTCAAGGCCAAACTCATCCAGAAGTGGAAGGGTTACTCATCAGCAGCACATGGCTAATTTATTGATCCGTCTGTTTGTTCTGCATGAAAACAGGCCTGTGTTGTCAGCATAGACCACAGAGGGAAAGTAATGAGCAACCCATAATGGCACTTAAATCACAAGCGGCACAATAGTAAGACAGCTGACAGCAGTTTGTTCTTCATCCAAGTAACTATACTGAACAAACAGGAAGTGATAGAGTTTAGGGGTTACAGTCTGCAAGTACAATTAATATGAATAACAGGCTGTTCCCCACGAGAGACCGGAAGGGCTAGAGGAAGAGGGAGGTAATGCTTAGCAATAGTTTTCCTTTGACATTTGTTCTACAATTGTTCTGACAATAAATTAATCTTCTTGATACAGTAGGTGGCTGAAGACTATGCCATTACCCTGCTTGTGTCACAAAGCAGCCCCAAGTTGGTCACCTGGAACTGGTAACATGTTTTTATGGGTCTCAGAGCCTAAAAGTAATCCTTTGGAAAGGGGTTGCTGGGTTGATGATGGATGGCAAAATGACCATACTTTGCTTATTCGCTTATACTTGTTGAATTTAAATTCAAGACTGTGCCAGAATGATCTTATGATCTTATTGTCTATATAGAGTTTAAAGCTGCTGTGAGAAATATGGTTCTCAAAATACCAGAATTTTACACGTTGACACAATACTATTTTGATACCACAGCAACAAGAACTAACCTCCTGTCACCCACAGTGGAGTGTCTTTTTATTTATAACCACACTGAAAACAGTGCTGGTTCAGAAAAAGTCACCCAACACAGACCCAGCAGTTGATATACTGATGAATAATACTGCATTTTCTGTTTCATTGCTTTTTTTTCGTAAGCAATGCTTGCTCTTTTCACTTTAATTAAATATAATGCAACCACCATCGCTGTTCTCTTGCTTTGGCTTGGAAACTTGACTGTGAATCTGTCTTCTTCATTAGCTTTGGTACTTTTAAACACTATCTGATGTAAAAATGACTCCAATTGACTTGTTCTATGTAGTGCTGGACAATATTGAAAAATATGTTATCATGGTAACCTTTTTAATATCAGTTGATATTGATAATTTTCACAATAAATATTAAATCATTCTTTCATATAATTTTAAAGGCAGATTTTTTCTCCGGAGTGAATGTTGAAGAAACCAGATGGTTTGTTAGCTTGTATCTGGGATTTAGTAGTCTAGTAAATAGCCAAAATATCTTAACTAATGAAGTTTAGTGGCCTCTCATGTCATGCATGTTTTCACTCTGCTATGAGCTAGTAAGCTTTGTGTTTTCTTCAGTATCGCTGTTGCTTGTTTCAGCTGTGTTTATATTCCGCTCCAAACATCTTTAAGCCCGCCTACCTCTCACCCTGTGACATGATTGGCTGTTCCATGCTGACTTCTTCTTCTGTTTAATGTTAGGTGGGAACTAGCGCCTAAGACACATAGCGCCCCACCCCTATCCAGTGGTTAGGGGGTGTAATGACAGGTTTAAAAATATCAACGTTTTATTATACATTTTATATGTATATTGAGAACAATAGTGTCACAATAATTATCGTTATCGTTTTATCACCCAGTCCTAGTTCTATTCCATATTTTGACAACCTTAGTGAGGAACTTTTGGGATGTGTTGAATTTGGCAGCTCTGGGGGACAAAGTGGGATGATTTATCTTTTTGCTGGTCTTATCCTGTAAATGTGTGAATTGCGTTTTTTTGTCCTCTTCATTTAAATTGTTTACATGCAACTCGCACTACACCTTTGGCATGAAAACATTTTACGAGGGTGCTTTCTGCAGCATGCAGTTATTCGCCTCATCTGACTCTAACCTAGGAGAGGTGAGAGACATTTAAAATAACCATATAGAAATATTAAATCTTCATGCTAAAAACACATTGCAGGAGCTTGAGAATTAAATTAAGTGTAGTTGTTACCTTCATTGTCACCAAATGAACTTTGACTCCATAAGATCTTGAGATTCAAGTTTCAACCCTCCAGTGCAGCACGTTTAACCAGCTGCTGTTAATGTAGATGAATGCTTTTACAAATGGCCACCAACACACACACACACACTAGAGACATTGGTTGTGTAGACGTGCTTACTGTCTTCATTTTGAGGGGGAAAAAAGGTCTGAATGGAGGAGGAGGAATGTCTGGCCTAGTTCAAGTTAACAATATCACAGAATTTCACACTTGGTTGTGACCAGGCCAAGGCATGCGTAACCTTAAACATAAGAGTCAAATCACAAGATTCCAAGCAGGGCTTCCTGTGAGAAACAGGGCCCCTCTGCAATCTTGACTTAGTTCAGAATTGAAGTCAAAACCCCTTTGTTTTTCTCTACATGCTCCCTTATCCTGGCCACAACCTTTAACTGAAAAAAGGCCGTAAATAGTACAGAAACATGGTTTACGAATCATGTTAGTGCTGCACGAAACTTTATGTTCGTCCTCGTCATTTGAAAAGGAAAATCATGAACAACAAATGAGGAAGCAATTTCAACCATCAAAGAGCAATTATATTTGGAGATTGATTACACATTTGAAAGGTTTTTTGCCATTTATAATGAGATTTTATCCATCCCCCTTGATTCTGGTCATTGTTGGTTGCATGCGGCAGAGGCTGCCTTGTTGGCAAATCCAATCTCCTGTCTGTTTTTTCCCACCTCCCACTGAGTTCTGGTTTGCCTGCCTCCCACTCAGTCCACCATCTAATTTTCATTGCATCACAGATATAAGACGGTGCAGTGACTGCCTGCCTGCCGGTAACATGAAGAACTATTTCTGCACAAGTGGCCTTTGCTAATTGATTGGTTTTAAATCCTCAGTATGACTCAAGGATAGGACATGTTTGCTGTGTTTTTTTTTTTTCTAGTCTAAAATTAACCGTGAAGTATGTTTCAGGGGGAACAGTCTGTCTGAGGGGCGAACATACTGCAGCAATCTGTGTATGTGGTTGTGTGTGTGTGTGTGTGTGCTGTGATGTACTGTGATGTACATCAGTGGACCCCAAGTTTTGTTTAAAGATACAACATTTTGGTCATGTGGAGAAGTGTGGTGCAGCAGATGCTGGTCTCGTTGTCATAGTGATGAAGGATAGAAACTCATTCTGCCTACTACTTACTACATTTTGAATAGAGTTGTTCATTTTAAGTGAGACATCAAAAGAAAGCGTGTCCCCACTACAAATAGTGAACCCTCAGTTGTAAGTTTTCTGTAGAGTCATCACCATGTACTTATTAGATTGTTAAGAGCGTGAAGATCAAACCAAGTTAAGTCCTGACATGAAACCTGAAACATATGTGTGATGAAATGAGGGGAAGTCCATTTGTTTAAGTTTGGAGCTTTGAAATCAATACCAGCTATTTCTGTATTTGAGTGTCTTCTTTATTAGCTTCCCAGAACAGTTTGTCACATGACCTGTTACAGCTTTTTGGCTTTAATTTAGTAAACACAAGCTTAAGTGGTTTAAGTGCCTGCTCATGAATTCAGGATTGTCATCAGGCTCTAGTCATCATGCCTATTCCTGTCATTGAGTTATTTCATCTTTGTTGACTTGGTCAGTTTCCTTTTCGCTTTCCTTAGTAGTGATCTATTATGGCATCGGTACACAGACGTACTCTTTGATCGATACTGGCTTTAAAAAACACTTCAAAATAGATTTGGACTCATTTGGTCTCATCCAGCTTGATTTCAAAACCGCAGTTACATTTCAGGGTTTAGGCCAAAGTGAGCCGTCATGTTGAACCCTAGCTGAAAGTGGATCTGCTCTGAAATGTGGTTCAGGTTGCAGCTGAGCTCTTCTGCTATTACTGGAGTGCATCTCTGGCAGAAATCCCTGCTGCCATGGTTGCCACCTCGAGGCCTCATGCCTCTTAGTCACCAGGGCAGAAATGTAACCTAATCAGGTGTCTGCTGTTCCTGTTGCATGAGCACACTGCTCTGCAAACAGAAGCCCTTTGCACACATGCACTCCTAGGAACAAAAATATAGAAAATGTTAGAATGGTCTCCCCCAGACGCTTTCCAAAGATGCTTATTCCTTAGTATTCCTGTAAGATGAGGGGTGGGCGTGGGGTTCTGGAGGCAGGACATGACATAAAAAGGATGCTGCAGGAGCCACAGTGTAATGTTTACAACTAGACATGGGCTGGTATGAGATTCTGCCGGTGTGATAACCTTTAGCAATAATGTTAGGTTTCACGGTATCACAGGGTTAAGATTACAGTTCCGAAATGTGTTATTTTGAAATGTCTAGGACTCTGGGTAAAAAAAACTCAACCTTTTTATCTATTTAACACAATCTATTTCATTTTCAAACAATGTATAGGATAGAATACTTGGAACATAAATAAACATGTATTTCAAGTAATAGTAATGAAATAAATCATTGATAGATTTTATTTAAAAACGTTCACTAATAGTACTGCTACTAAAAACATCTCAAATAATCTTATATTGATTCTGTTATTTCAATGATGACTCACAAATAACTGCCCATATAATTGGCTTCTCTGTCTCTGTTATGATCATCTGACAAGCATCTTTGTCCCTAGTTACCTTGGTGACTAGTCCCGCCCCTTCTAGTTTATGATTGGTTGGCTTGAGCAGCAACACTAGCACCTTGTCGAACAGTACAGGCTATAGCAGATGGTGCGACCAATGATACACTGACTAGACACTCTGAGTGCACTGAATAAGACACTGGAGGCAGCAGGCACTTTGTTTTTGGGTGCTTTGAAAATTATTAAATTCCATATAAACCATTTCTTAACTTTTTAAATCATAAGTGGGTGCTAGAGAAGCAGTTTCGCTATCAGCCGTTGCTTACTTCCACTTTCCGAAACCAGAAATCCCGCGACGCCTGACCCAGCATACTGCGAAACAGATCCAACAAAACAGTCATACTACATACTACCTTCAAATGCAGTATGCAGTATGCAGTATGCAGTATGCAGTACATACTGTATGCAGTATGCAGTATGCAGTATGCAGTACATACTGTATGCTACATTCATATATGTAGCTGGCCGTTTCGATACAACTTAAGAGTATGATTGAAGCAGCTTCATTAACTCAACTAAGATAGAAATCGCCATCAATCCCGCCCATTGTTGAATTTTCCTGAATATTTCACCCCCAAAATTCCTGAATATTATCAGGAGTGTGAATACACCACGAGTGCAGATTAGCTGCTTTGTACAAAACGGTAGGACCCAACATCGTCGTGAACCATGTCACCTTAAGACTCCTTGTCATTTCTAAATATGCGTCTTCTGTTGCTTAAGGAACTAGAATTTTATTTTACGCCATCCCTCATCTTTTTGTACTACAGGCTATTTGATCTTGTGATAGTACCAAAAAAATAATGCTCAAAGTAACAGAAACATGTTCATTTCAGACAAACGGCTGGTTTGCTTCTGCAGATTGAGTCCACAGCTAGAAAGTGAACCCTGAAACACCCTCTCAACCACAAGTGCTCCAGAGCAAAGTGCTTTCTATCACATTCACTCAGTGGACTACTTGATGCCAAGGCCACTTGCTGTTGATATTTTTGGTATCTTATCCAGAAGGGTTTGTGTATGACTTTCACTCAACGCTATTCTGATAAATCACAAAATATGAGCCTATGACCTGTCTTGATTTTTTGGGGTAAATTTTACAAAGTGTTAAGTCCAAATCCATTTCCATTTGGTAGCCATATATTGCTCAAAGTGTAAGAGAAGAAAATGTAGCATTTAAATGGGATAAGATTTCATTTGGATGTGTAACAAAAAAATAAATGGGCATGAGTGAATACAGCTTTGATGGTTCTGCCATTGGAGACATGGGTCCATCATTGAGTTTCTAAGATGAGTTTCTTCTGAAGATCCCAGCAGTTGCTTGTAGGTGTGTCTGTTCCCGTAGTCATGAGCAAATGGTGAACTTGTTTGTACTTTGTTGACAGATTTCAACATTTGTGTATCTCATCATATTATTTTGGTCTCTGTGATGCTGTGGTTTGTGAAAGTAATCCTGTGTTGGAATTCCCCAGGAAGTGACTGAGAAGCAGCTCGTTGCTTTGTTGAGCAGAGCTGAGCGAACATTCTGGGAGTGCTGGAAATGTATCCCACCCCTCTGCTGCTGCTGCTCCTCAGCCCTCCTGCAGCCCGGGGCAGCTATTCTTGGTTTCTCTTGAGGATAAATTCTTGCTTAAAATATTTGGTAGCCAACTTGCAAAGGGAGTTACCCCCACTGTATAAGGCAGAGGGACTAAAATGGTCCAAGCACTGCAAATTAAGAAAGACCAAGTATTGAACATATGTGGGTGTTACGAACTGATTTTTGAAACCCAGAACCACTGTATCATCATATTTGGCAGTTCTTGTACAGTATATCCTATTCAAGAGGCTTTTATAATGAGCTCATTGTTGGCTGGATAAGGTTGGCCTTAAACCAACAAATAATCAGCAGATCTGAGTTAGGCCAAATAATTTACTTTGGGAAATGTGAAATCAAGAAAATAAGTTGTCACAGTCAAAATTATTTATTTTTGGTAATCAAGTAGTGAATCTTAAAATTCAACATGCTCTTTGTTTTTTTTAAGATGTTACATAAAGAATTTAACTATCTGAAAATTCCTGAGAAAGAACGCTGAGGAATCCATGATGAAGTAATGGAATCTTATTACCTAGCTATGTGAAATATACTAATGAAAACCCCACACTACAATAATTAATTATCAACAATAGAGTCAACCCCACGCGTCAAATAAAATCAATCTGTCGAAAGGAGTCCACCAATAGTTTACAATTTTTCCTGTTGGCAAAAACTTTCGTTTTCAATAGCCTCAGTAAAAACATGGAGGTTATTTTTAGTATTAGTCCCCCTTTGTTTGGAGAGAACAAATGTTATATCCGTGGTTAATGGCTGACCATTCATCAGCAGAAAAGAGAGGAGGGAACTAGTGAGGGATGTTAAAACCAAGTGGCAACCTCCGGTTTAAAAATATTGTCCAATGCGGAAGTGCTAAAAACTGCAGTTCATCGAGGATCCGCTTGAGGCTGGCTCCAGAAGTATCAGAAACCACATACACAAATAAAAAAAAAAACAACGATCTTTGCAGCAGAAATAAACATGTTTACAGCCTGGTACAAAAGACGAGTGTAGTCTGGATAGCCAATTTCTCGATGTGCTCTCACTGTGAGGGGGGTGAATCTTTTTCTAACGCAGCAATTTCGAAGATATTGAGATTACTAGTCTTCCAATTAGAGGCACAGCTGCCTGTGGGAACACTGCAGCTGTTGGCTAGGAGGCTCAAACTCCTTTACGTCACATTGGCTTGACAGAAGCAATATGGCTCCCGCCGACGATTGGTCTCAAAACAGCTCTTCAGAAACAGATGGGTGACGTCACGGATACTACGTCCATATTTTATACAGTCTATGTTTAAAACACACAAGGAGTTGAGCGAAAGAGAAATTGACCAAATTGAAGAAAACAGATACAAAGCAACCACAAACTGCAACATGCAGGCTTCAGCAGTGTTACAGGACTGGTTGAGTGTGAAGAAAATGCCATCAGAGTTAAACAGTTACAGATAAGAAGAATTTACATAAGTGCACTGTTATTTTCTGCATCCGTTAAGAATGCCAACAGAATTTTTAGACTTTGCGCGGTGAATGAAAGTGTAGCTTAATGTGTTTTGAGAACAATAAAGCAGGATAAATTATAGACTGTAACTTGAGGGGAATGTTGAGTTCAATGTTAATTTGACCTTCAACTAAGCTTATAAAAACACATTTTTTGCATTTTTAAATACATAGAATTGTCTTTAACTCAGCGCTTAGTGTCAACTTGTATCTATAGTTGGAAGACACTGGAAGGGTGATAAGAGGGATGATGTATAATGAAAGGTTGGTGAGGTGAGATGGAATCCCTTAAGAATGGACAGGTGCTTGTCTCATCCTGAAAGGATCTATTTTGCATCATCACCTGCTCACCATACATTATCCCTTAAATAGCTCATAACTTGTTTTATTGTTTACTTCTATTCTTCATTACCTGAGTTAGCCATATCTTACTATTTTACCTATATTTCAGGACTGTGGATTAACAGATGTTACAAATATATAGCATCACTTCCTTGTTAGTTCTGCAGTTTATCATAAGCACCTTTAATACTTAAAGCCACAACACTATAAAACAGGCTCCATGGCGAAAGCTGGGATTGCTCTGATGACATCACCAAGATTATTTTCTTGCGGTCTCTTTTACACAATGTTATTTTTCCTTTATGCATCTATCTGTGTTTCCCAGTGATGAGTCATGAGTTCTTTTGTTACACAATGCATCATATAGTGCAAATATGTAGCACCATTACACACTGTGAGATACTTGACTACGGGGGGGGGGGGATTTTGGCAAATGCAGTAAACTAACAGGATAAGCTTCATCTCTCCTGTGATATTTGAAAAATATCATCCATGACCCAAAAGGACCCAAAGCAATAAACTGTGCTCACTTTGTTTCCTCCTCTTGGTGTGCGACTCTTAGCTTTCTTTTATGGTTCCATGTTGGATGTGTTTCACCTTGCAGCCATCTCAAACGTATCCAACCTGACGCTGCACATTTCTGCTGATGGATGGCACTAGAAATAGCCCTTTAAGTGGCTGTTAATGTATGACTGTTATACAATCATACTGTCAGTGCTCCTTGCCCTTGGCCAGAACCTTTCTGTCTGGAACAGGCTTGTTTTCACTCCCTACCTCCCTGCACGCCTCTGATGTTGCTTGCGGAGCTTGTCGAGCTTGAATAGAGCTATATAAGGGAAACCATTCTTTGTTTATTAGTTAAGGGAGCGTACATGGGAGTGCTGCCAGGCCTCTTAGAGTAGAAAATGGGGACAGGGAGAAGAAGACGAACACCAATCAAACAGAGCCTATGCAGCTATGTAGCCCTGTAAACAGTGCCCCTTTTTTTAAAGGCGGCGTTATGAGCGTGGCAGCTGTCTTACATTACATGTGGAAAGCTCAGTGTTAATCAAGTGGCTGAAAATAGGCTTTTATTTGTGTGCCGTGCAATGGGCAGCATGCGCTAATGCAGCCGGCCACAAGGATACATTAGATGTCTACCAATGACTTCAAGTGGTGGACGTCGTCGGTTGAGTTATGAGCAGTGGAGATTGTTGGATCAATGCCATCCACCTGCTGCATGGCTGGTGAATGGCAGTAGTAGTAGTTTAGTTGTAGGTGTGTCTTGGTTGTAGCTTTGTTGCATTTTAGCCTTTGAAAGAACACATAAAGCCTGCTGAGGAACGTTTTACAGTTTGAAGTTAATCTGACTCTACCTTGATGGTATTTCACATGATTCAAAATGTGAGCGCGTATAACAAGAGTAAGTAGCCCCTCCATTTAGTTGATGGTTTGCTAGCTTGTGTTATTTAGGGTTGCAGTTGTCAGCTGTGATTCAGTCATTTGCACAGGGCCACAGGCCAAGCGTGCTAAAAACGGTACAACCTCAAGTGCGATATTACTTTTAAACAGTTTTAATAATCTGGAATCACCAACAACATTTGGTTGATTTAGTCATTCCTGTTGATCCAGCAACATCACTGTATGCAACCTGTCTACAGTCATGGCCAAAAGTTTTGAGAATGATACAAATATTACATTTTCACAAAGTCTGCTGCTTCAGGGTTTTTAGGTGTTTTTGTCAGATGTTTCTATGGTATAATGAAATACAATTAGAAGCATTTCACAAGTATCAAAAGCTTTTATTGAGAATTACACAAAATTCATGCAATAAGTCAATATTTGCAGTGTTGACCCTTCTTTTTCAAGACCTCTGCAATTCTCCCTGGCATGCTGTCAATCAACTTCTGGACCAAATCCTGACTGATGGCAGTCCATTCTTGCATAATCAATGCTTGGAGTTTGTCAGAATTTGTGGGTTTTTGATTGTCCACCCGCCTCTTGAGGATTGACCACAAGTTCTCAATGGGATTAAGATCTGGGGAGTTTCCTGGCCAAGGGCCCAAAATCTTAATGTTTTGATCCCCGAGCCATTTTGTTCTGACTTTTGCTTTATGGCAAGGTGCTCCATCATGCTGGAAAAGGCATTCTTCATCACCAAACTGCCCTTGGATGGTTGGGAGAAGTTGCTCTCGGGGGACGTTCTGGGACCATTCTTTATTCATGGCTGTGTTTTTAGGCAAGATTGTGAGAGAGCCCACTCCCTTGACCGAAAAGCAACCCCACACATGAATGGTCTCAGGATGCTTCACTGTTGGCAAGAGACAGGACTGATGGTTGCGCTCACCTCGTCTTCTCCGAACAAGCCTTCCTCCAGATGCCCCAAACAATCGGAAAGGGGATTCATCAGAGAAAATGACTTTGCCCCAGTCCTCAGCAGTCCAGTCCCTGTACCTTCTGCAGAATATCAGTCTGTCCCTGATGTTTTTACTGGAGAGAAGTGGCTTCTTTGCTGCCCTCCTTGACACCAGGCCTTCCTCCAAAAGTCTTCGCCTCACTGTGCGTGCAGATGCACTCACACCTGCCTGCTGCCATTCCTGAGCAAGCTCTGCACTGGTGGTGGCCCGATCCCGCAGCTGTAACACTTTCAGGAGACGGTCCTGGCGCTTGCTGGACTTTCTTGGGCGCCCTGGAGCCTGTTTGGCAACAATTGAACCTCTCTCCTTGAAGTTCTTGATAATTTGATAGACGGTTGACTGAGGTGCAATCTTACTCACTGCTATAAACTTCCCTGTTAGGCCCTTTTTGTGCAATGCAATGATGGCTGCACGTGTTTCCTTACAGGTAACCATGGCTAACAGATGAGGAACAATGGTGTCATGCACCATCTTCCTTTTAAAGTGTCCAGTCACTCAATCATGACAGATTGATCGCCAGCCTTGTCCTCATCAACACCCACACCTGTGTTAATGTGTGTGACACCTGTGTGTCATTGAAATGATGTTAGCTGGTCCTTTTGTGGCAGGGCTGAAATGCAGTGGAAATGTGTTTTTGGTGATAAAGTTCATTTTCAAGGCAAAGAGGGACTTTGCAATTAATTGCAGTTGAGCTGATCACTCCTCATAACATTCTGGAGTATATGCAAATTGCCATTATAAAAACTGAAACAGCAGACTTTGTGAAAATTAATAGTTGTGTCATTCTCAAAACTTTTGGCCATGACTGTAGAACTTCCCTTCAACTGTCCCAAGCAGTCCAAATATTCCCAGCACTCTTGCATTCTTCTGAATGTGTTTTTGCTCCTTGTGTGTAAAGTTTTGGCAAAACATCATTTTCATTTTTTCCCCCTTTCTCTGTTTTCAGCAACCAGTAGAAAAAGGCTTGGATAGTTTCCTAGTTGACCCATGTGATTGAGATTGATGAGCTAGATAAATCAAGTCTGTTATAACATGCAGTATTGAAAACACCTGAGGTGGAGTGATCCAACGTGAAAAGTCCCAGTGGTGTTGAACTGTATATCAGTACTCTTGGAGTTCCACTTGTCCAATCAGATCACTTTCTGTGGTATCTGTCTTTGTAATACATATTATCTACTCATGCACTTCTGTGTCTCTTGAAACACTTGGAAAGTGGCCAAACAATTAGCTTCTTTAACCATGGGGTTAAACTTGCAGAGGTCTCCACTTGTAAAATGTTAAGTGAGACCATCTGTCAATGGAAAAACAATTTAAGAACTGTTAAAAACAAAACAAGAACAACCTTAGGTTTACAGCGGGAACAGTTGTCGTGGGTAGTGGAGGCAAATAATGGAGGTGGTGCTAAGTCATGTTGCAGTTGTCAGCTTTGTATAATAAGCATGGGGCACAGTTTGCATACTGTTTAAGTTTTTCATTGAATGCACTTTAAATAACCTGTTTAACACACACTTACCTTCAACTTCTTGCTGTGCCTTATGTGGGATTAAGTGAAGCATTGAATTTATTGATTTTCTGAGGCCTCTGTATGCAAACACCATTATCACCCCTGTTCCCACTTCGGATTTAACAAGATAATCCAATAAATCATCATTTTCTGCTTTGCCAATTTAAAATAAGATTGTTTCCAATTTTCTTTTGGGCTAAAACTTGGTGAGTGCAGTGTTTCATATCAACATGTCTATGGGGAGCTTGTTCTCCAGCTGGCAACGAGACAATTGCTGCATTGTCAGATTCCTCTTTTTAGATGGACTCAGGCGTTTTGTGTTTTGGACTCAGGGTAGAATGCCAGCCTTGTCCTCTTCGGGTTACTTATCTTCCTGGTGCAGTGCACACCCTCACGAAAATTACTCAGGGCGGCATACCACCCACTCCTCTTAACTCCCAGAAAACATGATGGAGTGATGTCTCCTCCTTTGAGTTTGTTACTCGTGCGTTAGAAATCAGACATCCTCTCAATTAGCTACCAGATTATCTGTGGTAGGACGGCTGGTAGGCAAACACCAGGTGGAAAATTTATTGTTGGCTGCTCTTCAGGGAATGCTCATGCAGAGCTGATTTTGAATTGGCAACATGCATGCTGGGGTGGTGGATTTAAGTGCCAGTTACAAGTGGCAGATGGGAAATAGGATTTTTGGATTGTTTTTTTCCCCCTGATGTCAAGTGCAGTTTGTTGTCTGATTGGAGTTGTATCAACAGCACTGCTAGGCCTTTTACTTTCATGCAGCTGTTGGAACAGGTGAACGCTTCTGAACAGACCTGGCTTCCCTGTGGACTGCCTCACATTCCACAACTTTCTCTGACCCTACAGAGCTGTCTAAAAGCACACTGCGCTCACAAGAAGCACACACTAGCTTGATGTTCTACTTTATGAGTGTAGATACAGAGGGGTTTGGAATGTTGTTTATTGGACAATAGGTGTTAATATGATCGAGAAAATATGTTGGAAAGGTATTTTTGGTATTTTTCTCACAGAAAGATTAAATGGCCAGCCCATCCTTATATCTATCCATTGTAGGTTCTAAATTGAAAATTTTTAGTCATGGTAGAAACTGTTCTTCACTGTGAAGGGGGGCGTAAAGTAATAATGAACCTCAAACAAACTCATTCCTCTCAGCACTTTAGTTCTTAATACCATTTCTAGCTCGGTGTTTTGGTTTCCTGGTCCTTAGCTTCACTGCTTTGGCTCATTCTCACTCTCCCAGCAATGTTTTTTATGGTACACAACCTATCAAACACTAAATTTTTCTCAAAATGAATGCTAATGTTGCTATGTATATGTTGAAGATTCAAATACATTTAATTTTTTGGCAAAAAAAACAATGCTGCATTAAGATGAAGTGGGAGCAACCAGGTGATTAGCATAGCCTAACTTGGCTGAAGTAATGGAAATGTGAGGAACAGCTAGCCTGTCTGTGTCTTACCAATTCACCTTCTAACACCTCTTAGTTTCACTTGTTCACACAAACAGTTTTTGTGTTTACAAATCCACAGTTAACAAACAACAGATGGTATGAAGGGAATTTTGTGCTGGTTTCCCTCGCTAGCTTGAGCTTTATATTTAGCGAACTGAGCTAACAGTGCCACTGACAGACACAGATCAGATTGGAGACAGATCAATGAGTCATTCCCTGTTTCTATTGTCATCTGACAACAGATGCCAATATGTTTGGAAGACATGACGACATGTTCCATATGTCGTCTTCTTGTCAACACAGATGATAGGGAGTGTGTACCTCTTCCTGTAGCTTGTAAATACGTCATCTTTGCTAATTCATCTACCTAAAGTGGGAAAGGGTTGAGCCTATTAGTATTTCTAAAAATCTGAACTATACCTTGAAAAATAAAGAGCATACTTGGTTAAACATACTGAAAGATGCTTTACTTTTCATTGTCCCATTTTGGGCAGCATTTCCTGGCACTTCTGAGTGCTGATGTCCCCCTTTTGGTATAATTCTTTAGAGTTTAGGCTTTCATCTTCACAGCAGTAATCCCAGCATTCTGCAGCATGCATTGAATTCATAGCCCCGGTCTCCTCTTTCCCTCCTGTCCCTGCCTTTGGTGCGGTTGTGGTATTCCTGCTGAAAGATAAGCCGTCCTGGAATCAGCCCCAGTCTGCTGACCGAGCAGGAAACAGTAGCAGCCAGCTCCTCAGCCCCACTCCCCTCAAACTCGGCTAGAGCCACCACCACTCGCTCCCTCTTTATCTCATCCACTTTTTCTTCTTCTGCCACCCGAATCTACCCCTCTCTTACTCCTATCTATATTTCACCACCCTGTCTCTCCTCTCCTTTTCCCCACGGCTAGCAAGCATGTCAACACCTTGGCTGCAGCCCAGTCACCAGGATGATATGACACAGGTTGCCTTGCTGTGCTGCATATCAACACACACATCATCTGGTAAACCCATGAAAAGTGATTGATGGACAGAATATTCATACTGCCTGTGTGACATTTTTTCATTGTGTTTGTCTGGGTATCTTAAAAATTGACTCCTCAGACATGATTTGTGATGACGTGAGGGGACCGCCAAACCTTCATTTAGCTTTACTTAAGTATCGCTGTCACTGACACATCAGAAGAAATTACTGCCTGAGGTTGTTTAATTCCAGTTCTGTATGATGTGACAAAGGAAGATTAACCTTTAAAGCTTTGGTTGGTAATCAGATTTAGATACACTTTTTGTTATATTGGTTAAAATGATCTTTATGTCCAGATGGCAATCAATACATAATGTGTTCTTAAAAAGAGCAAAAAAAAGCCGCTATCTACAGCCAGAGTAAACCTGGGAAAACTCCAACCAATCCATGCCACCAGGAGCCGCTTTTATGTTTTTAACTTTCACTATGATAATGTTTTGGTGTTTTCTTACAGCTGAGTGAGACATGAGTTGACGTAGTGCAAAACACAAATGATGTGCTGAGGACCGGTTTTGAATCAGTCACCATCATATGGTTGCTATTCAGCCAGTGTAAAACATGGATGCTGTCTCACTGACATCATCCATTGATTTCTGAGGAGGTGCCGTGAGACTCAAAGAAGGTGGCCACCATACTGTTCCAACTAACTTTCAGCAGTGTAGCAACAGGACCGCAGTTAGAGTTGCGACTGTTTAAGATATGCATGTTTAGTTGACTAAATGATCAAACGTTGTCACCCTCGTGAGTTGGCACCAGAACCACTTGTTGGTTCATTGATATGTTGATATGTCTATTATTGTTTGACAAAAATGCCAGTCAAATGTTGTGTCTAAATGTGGCCCAGCCACCAAACACTAGCAGGGGCTGTAGCTTGGTTTGATGGCTACTGCCATAATGCTATAAGGCTTTACTACCAGGATGAAAGCAAGCACAGATGACAGTTGGCATCGTTGCTCAGGCATGTAACTACCTGACCGGAGCACTGCATGAACAGAATAGTTAAATTAAAGAAATTAAGAAGGAGGACAGAAGGCTGTTGGTGCTAGCTCTGCTAATGTTGGCCACACTCTTCAAACCAATTTGACATTTTTTAGTCTCTGAGTGTTTTCCTACCTTTTAAACTAGTTGATCATTTTTCATTTAATTTTTCATTTAATTGCCTGAGAACATTCCTAGTGGCCATGGGTTAGCTGTCTTACAAACAGGTACAACACACCCACCTTCCAGTCAGTTTAGGTATGCTCTAAATTATGTGTATTTATGCACAACTCTTAGCCGCAGTGCAGTTTAACCAAACAGGTTATACAATAAATCCATCCTCTGTACAGTTAATGAATAAAGAAACTAGCTGTTTTTGTACCAGCCTGTGAACATGTTTATTTATGCTGTAAACATTGACATTTCAATATGGGTTCTAATGAGATCTCCTTTGCTTTTGGAAACGTTGTTTTGCTGTATAAAACTTGCAACGCTTCTAAAATAATTTTAGGTCATTGAAATGTCTAAAACAAGACCCGAGTTTGAAAAGGATTATCTCCCAAAGAAAATGTGCTTGGCTGCATAGTTCAAGAATAAAACCTAAGAAAACCAGTTGGCTTTGAACAAGAACGATAGCATCCATTTTTTGGATAGTAGCTGAAAAAGTCCAGGTCAAATGGTTTCACACTGGAGAATTTACATTCTATATTCTGAAAAAATACTAAGATTCATTCGTAGCCACTTAATCTGTAAACCAAGTAGAATATTTCTCCTGTGTGGACACCATGATGGTCTTTTCACTGTGGATGTGGCTTTTCTTACATTGCTTTCTTTAGATGCAAAGTCATGTCATTTACCATTTAAATCAGCAACAACTACCGTGGTATTTTTTAAACCTATCTCAAAGTTCTCAGTCTTCCTTGGATCGGCTCCTGATATTGTGTGTGTGTGTGTGTGTGTGTGTGTGTGTGTGTGTGTGTGTGTGTGTGTGTGTGTGTGTGTGTGTGTGTGTGTGTGTGTGTGTGTGTGTGTGTGTGTGTGTGTGTGTTTGTGCACGCGCAACCCTGGACAAGTGTGCCTGCCATTGCCATCTGACTCCCCAAACAATGCAGAGTATTTAATGTGTATGAGGTGAATTGGGAGCGGCTCCTGCCTGGCCCTAACAATAGCACTGACAAGCAAGGGGCCAGGCTTTCACTTTGCAGACAGCAGAGCAAAGAAGGGGCTTGGAGTTGCTGGATTGTTCTCCCTCAATAGGCAGCCGCAGCCCTGTGAGCTGGTTTACCTCCCATGTCATGTTTTTTTTTCTTCTTTAGTATCTCTGGGCCTCTGCCCGGCAAACCAGCCCGCTCTGTAATTGGTTCTTCTGCCTCTCCTTGGCTTACCTGCCTGGAATTGTTATCACATCAGCTTGGCTCTGGAATTGCACTGGACTTTTCAAAAGGGCAATAAGGAAAGTGTCACACCTACAATGGCACTCATCCATTTAGAAAAACCTCAAGCGGAAAGAGCTGCCAATGGGGAAAAAGATAAGCAATAGGAGAGCGGTGCTTATCCTAATTAAAGTGTTTGTCAGTCCATATTACTGTTGACTAAATTAGGTTTTGGAGGCCAGAGCGGGTCGGGCTACAGTAGCAAACAGTTAAATTTCTGCTTGCAGCTGTCTACCCAATGAGCGGATTAGTAGACTCCCATATCTCTGTGACTGAGATGCTAGAAGAGATTAGGTCAGCAGCTCATTGAGAGGACCGTGGCGTCCTAATCTGCAAGACGACTGGCGTGAGACTGCCTTTAAACTAGCATTTGATGATTCATCGTATCTTGGTAATGATCAGTGGCTGCCTGTATGTTTTTAATGGGTCATTTGTTAGGATGAGTTGAAGACGAAGGAAAGAAGCGGCCCAAGCAAGAGACACAACCCATTGTGTACTAAAAAATGTACAAAAATGTGAAGAAATGTCCCCTTAAATCTGGTAAGAAACGTATAGTACTCCTTGTTGTTAATGCAGCACTTGTTTTTGATTCAGCTTGTATCGTCTGCACGGTATGATTATATTCAGACTGAATGGCTCATTGTTAACATTATTAAGAGAAACTTACAGAAGCTCTAAAATAACCAAATATTGACTGAGGCTATTTTAGCGGACTCTATTCACAATGATGCAATTTGGTTTTACATCTGAGTTGAGATCTAGGCTACATCTGCTGATTGTGTTCATAGAAAATGATGATGCAGATACACAACAATAGAAAACATAATAGTGACAACTGTAGAAGCAGATAAACTCAACTTAATGCAAACCACATCATCACCCTGCCTGCTTGCTTGAGGGTAGTTTACCTTTCTGACATGCAGTCCTCCCAGATAATGTTAGGACATTTACAGGAACTTAAAGCATGTACGAAATGGCTCAAAGTTTCGATTCATGCTGCCCTGCTATGCTATGACTGCTTGTGTCTATGACCAGCCCAACCTGATTGGGGACATCACCCATTGCTTCAAATAGTGGACCTCCCTGGAAGCCTTTCTCAGAATAGATGCTGAGCATTATTTTTTACATGTTTCCGTGGTGGCCTTTTGCAACTTGAAAATGTCCTTTATTCTCAGTTTAACATACTCAAATTCCAGGACATGGACAGTTTACTTTCAATGTCACAGTAACTAATCATTAGAAGTATTGGTTTACCTTCAAGGCTCTTTATTTTCGGTTCCAGGTTAGCCCAGTTGGTTGAGCAGGCACCTCATGTACAGAGGCTACAGTCGTCATAGCACTGGTTGTGGGATTGGTTTCTGGTTCCAGCATGATTTGGTACATGTCATTCCCTATTCGCTCTCCAATAACTTCCAGTCTCTCTCTTAAGCTGCCAAAGTAAAGGCAGCCCCCCCCCCCCACCGAAAAAATAGCATTTTGTTTGTCATGTGCTGAAAATAAGTCTTGAACATTAAGATGTCATTAATGAGCGAAAAAATTGCATGCGTTCAAGCCAACAATCTGCATTACATCTTCGCCTTTGATAACAGTTTAACCTCTGTTCCATCATTTGCGTTTTCTGTGCAACAGGAAGGATCTTGGATTTGACCTGACTCTCAGGGTTAAACAGTTGTATAGAATTGTACAGGGCAGCTTTTCTCTCCGTGCTGGTTAATGAGTAACAAAAAGGAAATGGGTGATAAGTGAAACATTTGTTGAGGAATTTGTGACCTCAGTGGCAAGTAAAAGTATCAACATTAGAAACTCCCTCAGCAGTTACTGAAATGTTCTGTGCCCATTTGTCCCCCCTTTGAATAATAACTCTTCATGTGGTCTCTGTTATAAATTAATCCAGGGATATTCTTTGGCAGGCTTAGATGTCATTGTATAGCTGATATTATATTGTGTTGTGACTGCTCAGAGGATGTAAATGGGGCAGACTTGCCACAGCTTTATTTACTGCATAGAGAGTAACATTGTAAAAGCAGTTTCCTCTGACTATTAGTGCAGAGTGTAGCCTTCAGAAAGCAATCACTTAAAATGGAATTTGTTTTGAGGCTGTAAGAAACAGCTCAGTTAATCCCCCCTTTTCCCCATTTTGGAGCCATTTTCACTGTTTCATGCAGCCCCAGTCTGCACTGCCTCCAATTTAACAACATTTTAGGGCTTATGTATGAAAATAGGTTGGCGAGAAAAACACATCTTCACACTGACTTCCAATACTGATGTTCTGCTCTAATGCCACTTGGCTCCACATTTTTTCAGCAAACCTGAAAAGTGAAAAATTGGGATTTATCACCTCTATATGCCTGTCAGAGAGTCCCTGCAACTGTCACTACATTACAATCCACATCAGCTCACAGTGTTCAGGGAAAGAGCAGCAGGATGCAGACAGTCACCCTCACGCCGGGGCCCACTCACAAGCTAGAAGAAACAGTGTCAACAAAATGTAAACCGCAAATGTAAACACATTGTTACCTTAACCGTTCCCACCCCCTACTTGGCCTGATGGGTCTGATTCCATTCATGGACCTGGGTGTCGGCCCAGACGGGGACGAGTGGTCTGTGTAATTGAATTAGTCCCTGCCCCCCCCCCCCCCGTCCCTCTGGAGGGGCAGGACTAATCACTGAGAATCTCTGCCCTCTCAGAGGAGGGTCGAATACTTGCCTTGTATAGAAGAGAGACGAGAGGGGCTCTGTCTGCCGTGTGGTCCCTTTGTGAGTGTGTGTGCATGTGCATCCGTGCCTATTTTTGTGTGTAAAGGTGGCCGTGTGGTGTTCGATTTCCACAGATTGTCCATACCTAGACCAGATTAAATGGTGCGTGGACATAGGGCTCCTGACCCACTGACCTCTGATGGGGAGGCTGTGTAACAAATATGTGTGTGTCTGTGTGCTTACATGTGATGCAAAGCAACAGCTGTTCTCCAGATGTCCTCACCCCCACCCACCCCCCCAAGTAGCGGAAAAAAGAACTAATGAATGAGGCTTCCATCACCAAATAGACATAAATGAGGCTGAGAGAATATTTACTATAGTACGTCATTCTTTGGATGTCGCATAAGGACTTCTCATCCACAGTTTGTCGTACTTGTGTGTAGTAGTTGTGCAGGCCTCTGTAGGGAAACTGATGCATACAAGAAGATATGCATTTTTGAATTATGTCATTTTTATAGTTCCTTCAACCATCAAGCAATCAAAAATAATTAATCAGACACTAGACTCCCCTTAATCCTCATAACAGTAGATTCATCTTAAGAATAAACATCCAAGCAGAAATGTCAAATACTTTTAGCTCTTGAATCTGAAGGATTTGCTTTATCTTTGTTGTCTTAGGTGTTAATGAACTTATTATATCCAGTCAGTTTGTCTCCATTGCTTTTAACTGTAGACTTGATCAAATAAAGAAGTAGAAAAACATCACCTTCGGCGTGATAAGGATGTGTGACCGACAAATATTTTTCACTTTTTTGCTGCCTGGCTGTGGTAGCTGTTTTTGTTTTCATTTGCTAGCTTACTGTAAGTTGCCAGCTCCATGTGTTCATGAATTGAGTGGGTAAAAGTGGGTTATAACTTTCTATTATATCAGGCATTTTCTCCAGGCTTATGCTCTCTGATTTTTTTACAGTCTGCGTGATACCATCTTTCTATCACATTTGATTTTTCAAACATTATGGATGAAACAGATCAGAGTTTCAAGGAGATTGTTTTTAGGACAAGAAGTGCTGTTGAGCTTTACAAATGTCTTCCAGTGTTTTGAGCATCTCAAACAACATTTTTTGTCAATGTTACACACACGTGCTTATAGTATTCTCTATGACTAAAATAAAAAACATAGATAATTATCATTTGAAAGATTCCCTCTGCCCATAGCAGTCATTAAATACTGATCAGTTTATGACATATTAGAAATCATTGCACAGTCTGTATTTCTGTAGTAACTCATACTTAGATGTTCTTTATCTGATGTATAGAGATTAAAGCATATTGTTATAATGCACAGCAGGGTTTTGCTGAAAATGGTGTCATCAACTTTAAATCACTGAATCTCTTTCCCTGTGTGTGACCTTTGATTAAGAAAATTGCTGCTCTAAAAGGTTACATACTCTTTATTTTTGTGAATATGATTTTTATGTACTTGTTACAACTATAATCACAGTTTTCCTCCTATACTCTACACATTACATTGTGTTTTAGCAAGGTTGCTTTGTCTATCTCTACTTATGTGTGGGTTTAATTTTTTAGTGATAATGAACTCTTTATAATCCAATTCTCAACAGGTGGCTCCCTGTGAGGGGTGCAGAGAGTAATAAGTCACTTACAAACACAGAACATCCCCCCAGTATGCATTTATTAAGCCCTGATCACATGGAGCCATTTAGCTAATTGTATCAGGGTTTTCTGCTTATCCATGAAACTGGGGGAAGATACCAGACAGACAGTCAGTAGGCTTCAGTCAGTTTGCAACCCACATGTTTGTTGAGATTAAGAACTTTAACCTCGAGGCATATGGACAATTTAGAATCAGCTGCGTCATCCAGGGTTTTGTTTTTGTTCTTGTCCCCCTCCTCAGTTTTCACCCTGTCTGTCCATATTTCTGATTTTGCTGAATTTCAGAGTCCTTATCAGTGGTTTAGAGGAGATGCGTAGGACAAAAAGGGTCATTTGGGCTATGCAATTTCAGGTCTTTTAGTGTAGTATTGGGTTTCATGCAGTTTTGTAAAGCTAATGGAGGACAGGTGTGCTTAATGGCGTATTCATGATTTGGTATCATTTTTTCCTGCTGATACCAGTTTCAGTGTACAGACTTGAGTATTGGCTGACGAATACCCCTTTGATACTTGTACCGTTTAAAAAAAGAAAGAAACACATATTCATATTATTGTTGACTAGCTATAGTTTATATTGCCTTCCCTGTGTTATGTGCAACATAATGTTAGTATGGCCTGGCTTTATACATTAAAGGACTCTTAAAAAATAACCGGTTGGCCTGGCGGTTGAAGTATGTGCCCCATGTAGTGAGGGTATAATTCTTGTTGCAGCGGTCACTGGTTCGACTCTTGGCTACAATCCTTTGCTGCATGTCCTCCCCCACTCTCTACTCACCTTGTTTACTGCCCCTCCTCAGTTGTCCTATCTGATGAAGGCAAAACTGCCTCCCCAAAAAGTAAATAAATAAAAAAACAAGTGCCAAGAAGCAAGCTAAGCTAATATTAGCACTAGCTGGGCTTGCTAACCCTCAAAGAACGTTGACTGCTTCATTCTGTGTATAACCTGTTTGGGTTATACTAACTTAAGTCTATGGTCTTGACCAGTAAGAATTGCGCCGTCTACAGGTAGTCCAAAATGCAGCCGCCCGCCTGCTGACTGGTAAGAAACAGCATGATCACATCAGTCCTGTCAGGTTTTATTAATTGTTTTTAAGTGTTTAAATCGTCTGGCACCGTCTTATTTATCAGATCTTGTACAGCCTCACAGTACTTGTGTACTAGAAAATGATTGTGTTATGTATGATGACTGAATAAATACTACTTCTACTGCTACTACATTTTGCTAACTTTAACCCATGATGTCATACTCTATGCTAGCGACACACTGCTGCTCCTCTCTTCCTCATTAGCTGTTAAGGCTACAGTTTTGAAGAAGAGGGACACAATCATTTTTGGGGGGACAAAAAATCATGTAACACAATTCAAACAACAGTTTTGTCCAAGCTCCCCCTGCCATCCAGTCTTTCTGCTAGGCTAGGCAAACTGTCACTTTGGTCTAGCTTCATGTTTAATTGACAGAGAAGAAGGACATATTGATCCAGGCATCTTGCTCCGGAAGATTTAACACTATCTTCAGATGTCAAACTATTTCCTCGACACAAAACTTGTTTGTTTACTCAAAGAGAGTTTGAGGAATGAATGAAGCTTTTAAGAGGTGACTTTCAGCAAGAGCCCTAGCCCACAGCCTCACTTTGTTTTAATGGATCTGCAATGGCAACCAAAAAAACTTGTGTGATATGGTGAATTTAAATGTATGTTTTAGCAGGATGGCTATTTTAATTTACCAACATCACACACACACCTTCAGTAATTAATATGAGATGCCATTTGAGCCTGTGTGTGATCCAGCTGTGTTTATGACGGTGTGAGAAGTTGAGAAGTCGTAGTGAGCAGTTTTATTAAAAAGCTCATATTTGGGTCAGGATCGAAGTGTTTCCCAGGCACCATATTGTCTGACCTGTCCCCTTTCTATCCTCCTCTGCAGTGTGTGATTAATGAAACTGCAGGACGGACCAAACAATGAGGTCTCCAGTGGCACATTGTGCTTCTTAAGATTGCCAGTGGCGATGTGCCCCTGCGCCTCACCTCTGAAAACCACAGTGGACCAGAGGAGTTTCCCCACTCATTCAAATTTTCACTAGCTGTAATTCCTGTCATTTATTATTCTATTATGGCAGTCTGACAACGTCTTATCACCAAAAAGTATACTGAGCTTTCATTTAGATCTTTAAGTACACAGTCACTTCTGGTGTCTGAGATGTCTCATACCCTGAGGTGTTGTTTGCTAAACTCAGCATGTTGAATTTTGCTCAAAGCAACCCCCACCCTCAAGCTCAGTGAGGAGACTTACAGGAATGCTAATGTCTCTAATGTTGTGTGAGATAAGGTTTCTCTCTCCTCAAGCATGTTTTGTTAAATTTGGGTGCTCACATTTAGTTTTTCTTGGGGCAGATGGCTCTGTGTTTCTCTGTTGTCGCATCATTTTCAGCTCCTCTCAGTGAACCCTTGTATAGTGTGTCGTTGTTTGATCTGTGAAAAGTTTCTCTCTTGTGTTTGTTGTTGGTTAAAAATTTCACGAGCCTCTGTTTTGGCAGCTGTATAACCACTTGGCATTTTAGATTATAGATGCTTGGAAAAGATAGTTTTGATAGCATTTGATCTTAAGGGGTGTCATGTAAATGACAGAGGGATACTTCTGTAAGCATCTTGCTTTTCTGGCAGTCTAAGCAGTGGTTCTCATATTTTATCCATTATTGTAAAACTGAACTAAATTCTTTTTAAATCTGTTTTTGACTTTTCTTTGTTGCCACACCTCCCCTGAGGTGACTTAGCTATATCAACTTCTCATTGACAGCAGGTTAAATTACAGCAAACATTTAAAGGAAACAAAGCAACATGTGCACATGTGTAGTCTAATATTCTACTGACCAGCTAAATTAGGTATCTAAGGCCTTTTTTGGATTGGCCTAAAAGTGTATTCCCACGGCAGTGAGGACCATTTAACCACCTCCAGGGACAGTGGGGGTAGCCAGTCTCCTGCTCTGCTATCTTGGGGGTTGCAGACTTAAAAGTTTGGGAACCACTGGTTTGAGGTACCTATTGCCTTGAAATATGAAGGGGGTGACTTATTTTTCATATTAGAACAGCTTTTGGGGATTATAAAGGCTTAAGTTGAAAAATAGCTACATGAACTATTTTGTGACTAAAGGTGGAGCTACTTAAAATAAAAAGAAAATACCGTCTGCATCTAGTGACATCACTTGGGTCAGTGTCTGCTGGAGTTGGAGGGAGAGGGGAAAAAAGGGAGTTGATTTAGTAAAAAGTAGGTTTACCAGGCCTCTGAAGTCTGCTCCTTATCTCTGCCTGGGGCTAATGGTTTAAGGCTACATTTTTCATTTCTAGAATAACACATTTGAAACTTAATTGCTGGCTATTGTATTGTATTGTGGGTAATGTAGGCTTCAGGTTTTGATCAGAAAAAGAGTGCTTGGAGTAGAAAATATGCTCTTTTTTTCCCCAGACTGTTGGCCTTAGGTCCAATTCTAGTAAAGATATTCAATGCTAAATTTGCAGGGCATTCTTCAGGAGTTGTTAGACATTGGGAGGCTTGGAATTTCTTTGTTTAAACGTACACAACTTGGGTGCCACCATGCCAGTCCGCCTAGTGGTTTCAGCGCGCCTGCAGATATTGTGCTTGTCGCTGCAGTCGCTGGTTTGACTCAAAGTCACGGCTCTTTGCTGCATGTCTCCCCCGCTTTCTGCTCCTCACATTTCCTGTCTCTCTTCAGCTGTCTCATCTAAGAAAGAAACAAAAAAGACTTACACAGACTGTAATATTGACATAAAGATAAGCAACTTGAGATGAATACCTGTGCCCTTATGTTCGAATTTGTAGCTGAACCTGTGTCTTTATATCATTGCTCTTTAGCATACGCTTATGAAGATTTCCAATTTTTGACATTACCATCAGAATTTGTAGAGTTAGCTGTGATGTTAATCAGTTACCCCCTAATAAGAAACCTAAACCTTTCTCTTTCCCTTCCAATGTCAACCAGTCAATGAAAACTGAGAGACAGGATGTAGCTGCTAGCTTCCTCAACTAAAGCTAAGCTCTGAGGCCGCCTGATGAGTGAGCGGGAGGCAGAAAGATATCATTAACAACCGTTAGTGGCACTGGCCAGTGTTTCATCTAAATGCAGCTGTGTGCATTTGACTGTCTACCATTATGCTGTATTGAATCCATGGCTCTTTCCTGATTTGCTTTCATGGAAATTAAAATCTCTCAGTCTAGTTTTCCCTGCTAAACATACTTGATCCTGTCATACCTGTGCTGTGTATAAAAATGAATCACTTACCTGTGAGAGGATTTACATTGCTGATGCAATATTTCTTTTAGCATAGACTTGTTTGTGTGACTGCAGCATGCAAAAACACCCAAGGGACAAGGGGCCTGCATATAAGCGAGAGCCTGTGGTCCGCATCTATTCCCTCCAATGATCCACCTTGTGAGTGTCTCTTACTTGTCCCCATCAGTCTCCAGCCTGTCAGCACGGCTGCTGCAGCTCAGGTCATTAACTCTGCCTGTGGGCAAACTGTGCAGCCTAGACAGGTGTAATAACCCTCATTGCCTAGTGTGAAATATTTTAGTTGTCCTGCTATGGACTATTCTAGGTGACGACAGTGGGAAACTTGAACCGAAGCAAAATATCACAAATGTTAAACTGAGTGCAGACTGTTGTCACTGTTGTCATTATCTTTTCTTTTTTTACTGCAAGTAATGGGGCTGACTTTTTTCTGCTTCTACGAGTTAGCATAAAGGCTAAAAATGTATGCTCTAATTCCGGGGCTACGTTCTTTGAAGGATGCAAGTTACCAAGGATGTGTCTGTCTTAGCCTGCGAAGACTGTACTCAAATGAGACAGTCTGTTCCACAGGGGATTTCCTGTGTGTGTCATCAGCTCTTGCCCTTACCATTACGCTTAAAAACTACCACTCCTGTCGCCTATCAACAGGTAGCTAGCTGGCTAAATAACTAATACCACTGGTTGAAATGTCCTTGAGGAATCCCTGTAACACCCATGTTAAAATGCCTGCTTTTACAGCAACATCAAAATTGTTTGCAGCCTGGTGCAAAAAATGGTTTTGGTCTGGATAGCTCCTTCCTCTCTTCATTCACTCTGTACAATGGTGATTATTATTTTTAATAAATAAATTATTGGTTTGACTTCAATACCCTTATTCAGTAACCAGTGGGTTACTTTACTGAGATTACGTCCGTGTTTTATACCGTCTATGTGTTTAACCTATTATTTTATAGCTAATTTTAACCTTCAATTCCTCCATTTTTTTCCAATGAATAATGTGCATCTATCATCAGGTTGGCAGTTCAATCCCAGCTACAGCAGTCACATGCCGAAGTGTCCTTGGGCAAGACACTGAACTCCAAATTGATCCCACTGTTGTTCAGTGGTGTGTGAATGTGTATGAATGAGATTAGCTAACACTGATGGTCCCTTACTATATAGCAGCCTCTATCAGTGAGTGAATGGGTGTATATGTGACAAGTAGTGTAAAAGCGCTTTGAGTTGTCAGAAAGACTAGAAAAGCGTTATATAAGTAAAAAAACAATTTACCATTTACCAACATGGCCCAGGAAAAGGACACAATTGTTGGCTGAATTTGAAGGTGCCTTTAAAACAAGACAGCCTTGTCGCACCGTTGTGATGTAATCAGGCTTGGAATGTATCCGTCGAAGGATCCACCCCTTGAATTGGGTCACAGCTAAAGGGTGCTAGGACGAGATTCAATTATTAAGAGACACATTGAATGACTGCACTATTACCTCCAACTTAAGCCAGCTGCAGCTGCAGCTTATTATTAATGTCGATTCTCTGCGTTGACTTAGCCAGAAAATAAAACTATATGCAGTTATGTGTTAAATGTGCTCTTTACATTTAACCAACAATAGTGAGAGAAAAAATTATAGAGAATGGACTTTGACTTTCTGTACTTCAAAAGAGCAGCTGTGTGTCTTTTTAAAATAAAACAAGCTAACTCATTAACTCATATATACAAACAAGTAGCTAGCAGCTCGTTAGTTAGTACAGCTACAGCTGGCAGTATCCGGCCTAAGTCAGAAATGCTTTTACTTTGTGTCACCACTGTTAATGCAAATACTTTTTCTCCTGAACTTTCTAAAGGTTTTCTTTAGTTGCTAAAATGTACAAGGCTTACAGCCCTTAATGCCAAGCTGATAGAGAAAGCAGTTATTTTTCTGTGGCAGTGAATGTGAATGCTACTTAATTATAAAACTGTTTCTTCTAGGGTTGATAGTCAGTATCCTTAAATGTGCTGCATGACAAGTATGTCGAAGGAATAAAACAGTTAATTCAATTTAGCCCATTAACATAATCAACAGGCAACATCATTTCCAACGTGTTGTGGAAATTCATCCCGGCCTCTAACCCCACAAGACTCCGCTTTTATTAGGCCTCAGTGGATTTTGTCAGTTGGATATCATTTAATGAAAAAACTAACTGCTTCTTGGTTGTTGAAACATTGTGTGGTTTTGGCAGATTTAAGTGTTTTAGAGAACAGTGGGGTGTTTTTGAAAGCTGCTACCTGGAGTGCAAAAGGTCACAATGAGCTTAAGGTTTGAGTTTGTTACATTCAAATGAAAAACAGCCCTGAGCGAACCTGATAACAAAGCAGCACAAATCTCTACTCACAAAAACTCTGAGTAAATATTAGCCTTAGGCTCCACAAAGTAGGACACCTGATTTTGATTCAGCTGTTGTAAATGTTCAGAAACTTCTTAAGTTGAAGTTTGAAAAAGATCTGTCAGTCCAAGTATATTTTGTCTGTTGAATTATTCATAAAACAATCCAAATATATTATAATCTCTAACTATTGTTAATTAAAACTCCCTGTACTCTTTATGTTTCAGTCAGTCCAAATTCATTGAGAATACATGCTTTCTGTGTTCGAAGCCTTTTGAACTTACTGTCATCCACTCATTATTAACCTCAAGAATCTAATTAATTTATAGCTTCAATTAGTTTTGCCTTGACAGTATCTTAACCTTCTGCTGCAACACATGACTAAGCCCTTCACCAACAACTACATATATTTAGCTGATCATTTGGTGTCTGGAGGTCTCTCATGAGAAAAATGACTCTTAAGTAGACATGTATTTCTCAGTTCTATTTAAATGAATGATTTATTCAACCTTTATCTATATATTTGAATGTTCCTCTTTTCTAATACATGTCAATCATTTGTCCTTTTCAGCTGTGAAGATCAGCAGACATCCAAGGCTGCATTTTCCTCAGCAATAAGGTAAGAAGCTGATAACAGAGACATGAGTGTGTTTGACATGATAGAGAGCTCTAAAATCATCTCTTTGCGCTGTCACTGGATTAGAGGGTAGAATATCTGAGGACAGTTTGCATGCTACCACATGGATGTATGGATGTGTGATTCTCAGTGCTACAGACACTAAAGCATGAAAAGAGTGTAGGGTGAGTGAAATTGTGTGTTTTGGGCTTTTGATGAGTCTGAATTAAAATGTGGATTCACACATTTGAAAACTGCCATAGAAACATTTTCCTTTAATGTGGTTTAGGTTATAATGACGAAGCTAGAGCCATCTTTTCCCCAACCACCTGTGTTGCTCTGGTCCTCATTTACCAAGTTCTTGTACACACTATTACATATATTGTGAAAGGTCACATTAAGGTAGGTAGATAGCTTTAAGTGCTTTACTTTAACACTTTAATACTATATAAGGCTACACTTGGGGTCTGCTATCTTGCATCAGTGTTTGACTTGTTAGGATTAGTTTAATATCCTGTCCTCGCTGCAGCACAGCAGCTACAGCGTCTTTGTATTTCAGTGCACATAAAGTTTGACGTATTGTCTGAACCTTTTTAGAAGCATGATTCATTCTCTCCTCACACAATATTTGCGCAAATACAGGGAAAGCAATGTGTGGGACCTGCGTCATATGCACACCACCTGCCTCATTCACCCTATAGAATTAAACATCACTTTAAGCCCTCTGAGCTGGGGAAACTAAAGCATCCACTTCCTCTCTTTTTGTCTTTTCTCGGTAAGGCTGAGGTGTGAGTGTGAGACTGTCACTATAGGTCAGACGTACCTGGTTCAAGACGCTTTAGATGCTGAATTGATTTCCATGTGATCTCGTCTGTGCACACAATTCATGCAGGGCAATGGACTTCTTGATAAGCTGAATGTGCTTGTGCCTATGCTTCTGCATCTCTGCATCGCTCCAAGACAGTGAAAAAATAATGTGTATTATCAGGCTGACTCAATTACAGTAACTGGCAGCATCTGGTGCCCAGCCTCTCAGGACTGTAACCATGCTTGTCTAAACAATGAGGTTGCAGACATGAGCATTTTAGTTTTCCAGCACTTAGTGACCTTTTATGTTTATTTGTCTTGTAGCACGTTTCAATAAACCACCAGATCTGAACTTAACTGTTGTGCACTCAGTTAAGAACTAAACTGCAGGCTGAAATGTGATTTCTATACTGAAATGTGTCATTGGTGAAAAGTACAACTTTTCCTATTTGCTCATACAGCTTTGAGCATTGCTGCAGGCACTCTGGAAAGCAGGGGGCAAAGCAAACCAGTGTGTATATGAAACCATAACACATTATGTTTTTATGTAATCTTAAGGGTGAGGAACAACCTTTAATTCTGCACTTGTGTGAAGCTGTGTGAAGCTTTTGCCTGATCAAATTATCGTGTTTCAGATATTCTTCGTGCATTTTAAAAGGATGCTGTGCTCTTTGTGTAATGTGGTAAAAATAACACTGTTTAATCCCAGAGAAAAAAAAAGGCAGGACTCTAGAGGTTTTAGATTAAACAACAACAGCAGCAGTGTTTGAGAGTTTCAGACCTTTATAGTCTTGTATCTGAATCTAAACTTTTATGCATACATGCAAACTGGTGTCTGTCTTGGCCATATTGCATGCTATTACTTCATTCTAGCCTTAAGCCTTTTTCACATATGCACTCCTGAAAATTTCTAGAACATTTCAGGACAGGCTACCCCGGACAAGTTGCTTTTTCACATTTGTCCCAGAAGTTTTCCCTATTTGACAAGGTGTGTCTAAAGACTTTTTTTTTATTTCTGCGTCAAACCTACGCTGCAGGGGCTGATGCGGACGTGAGCACTACATATGTGTGTGCATTGATGTGTCCTTGACACGCAGCAAAGCTCCCTGATAGCCAGGTCGTCTGTTTCCGGCCCCACTGCTTTCTCTTTTTTCTTAAATTTACTTTACACAGCGATTCTGAGCATGTTATGTCAATTTATAGATGACAAATGTTGCTGTTTATCATACAGACATGATTACAGTGAAGAATATGAAGACACGTCGGAGGAGATGAAATACATGGCCAATGTGCGGTGATGCAAATACATTTTTGCCGAGCGGACCAATCACAGGACTTGCGGTCCACTTTGATTCAAAGTGTAGTTACCTTTTGGAGGAGGTGCGCTTGGGCTACGTGCATAGGCCTCTGTGTAGGCACGGCAGACCTACAGTGTAGGCTACGCTGTCGATTCGACGCAGAAGTAGAAAAAACACTTAAGGCGGCAGGACATGATGTAAAAGGATACTACAGTAGTCATTGGTATGGTTTATAACATATCAAAGACGGTGGCAAGACTTTCACAATTTGATTACGTTTTTTCTTGTCATGGTATGAATGCTACATGTTTGGACATTTCAGTATCACAGACAGAGTGGAAAAGGAATCTTCATTATCTATATGAAGATCACACAGGCCCACTCACTTGTGGTGAATTTTTCCTGCTGCGTTTGTACATCAGCTCACCCGACCTCTTGCGGAAGTGTTACCATGGAGGCTGACTAATAAAATGTAATGACAAATGCTGTTTTGTTTCACATGTAGCTCACCTTGAAAATGTTCAGGAATGCAGAGCATGTGTGAATACAGCTATCTAATGTATCAGTGTTGAGACAGGTCTGAAATGACTCTAATTCCATTGTTTATATGTGTCACATTACTATCATTAATCATTTTAAATGCATTATTTATAGGCTCTTTTGTTTGGTTGAAAAAAACATTTTTTCTATCCTTGATCCCTTTTTCATATTTCACACTCTGGCTCATCCTGAACAATTTAGAAATGCTCTCAAGAAATCTGGCAAATTTCCTGTGAGTGTTCTATTGCAGTGCTGCTCTTCTGTGGAGGAAGCAGTCTGCAGCAAACAGCTTGTGTAATTTATCCATTTTGTAAAAAAAAATTAAATCATAGTCACACATGCTGCAGCACCTCATTAAGCTACCTGACATTTACAAATGTGTAAGAGCTCTTATATTGATCGGGCAGCTGCAAACTTAATTTAGTTATTTATTAACAATAATCTGTTGCTTTTTATTACAGTTGCTGGCCGAGTATCAGATTTATCTCCTCAGCCAAAAGGAATAAAAGATTTAAGTGTAGCTTGCATGTGTTTATTTCTGTAGTTAGAGCAAGTATAAGCACTATGCATGCAGGTTTATTACATCTTAAACTTCCCAACTTTTCCACACGGCACAGCTTTGACTGGTTGGTCTTATTTGACGTTTTTTGTCTGGATGGTGGTTAAGAGTCAGCTGTTTTCTTGCCAGCTTGGACATTAATTGTATAGACCATTTAAGTGCATCTTGACAGCTTGGCCATGCTGTTTTTCTTATCTGAAAAAAACTGTCTGTGCTGATGATGTCTCAGAGAGGTCGATTCCCAGTCTGAGCAGTCTCATGTTCAGACGCTCCTCATGTTCAGAGTGTGTTCCTCTGGGCCTCAGTTAGTGGGCCAGACTCGGGATCGACTCTGCAGTGTTTCTGAGCAGACTGGGACTGCACCCAGATTAAACTTTAAGGGCTGTGGGAGTGTGATGAGAGTTACATATCATTGCATCTATAAATTCTGCATACTTTGTAAATTAAATAAAAAAACATACTTTGAATATTCTTGGACGGATGTGTATTGTAATATTTGTTTGCCCAGTGGTAAAACCCTCTGTTTCTGTATCAGTGTAGTCCAATACGTTGACTGTATATAAAGATCTAGGATGTGTCTCTACCTCCTCCCATTGCACAAAAGTGGAGTCAAAATAACCCCCTTGTCACAGGTGACCTATTGGGTTGGTGATGTTTTGAGAGCCAGAGACTGCACATTGAGGATTGGCCGGTTGAGCCATGGTATTGACTCTTACTATTCTCTTATTGTTTTTATTTATTGTTATATTTTGTATGATTATATTGTATTAATATCTGTACAGCACTTTGGTCAACTGAGGTTGTTTTAAATGTGCTTTAGAAATAAAGCTTGACTTGACTTGATATTTGGTCATACATTTTCAGGATGAGAGCTAAATATACAAACATATATAATATTGATATTGGGAAAAATAGTTGACATGTATTTTAATTTTCTACTTTGACTTATATTCCATCTGTTAACATTGAGGAGGCTTTATGTCCTAGAGACCCTTTTAAGATCACCATCATGGTATTAGCTGGAGGCAATACTTTAGTGACACATGAATTGCCACTACAGATTAGTAGGTGTCAGATGAGTCCTGCTATGTTGTTGGTTGCCACAAAAGAAGGAGTAACAGTGTCTCAAAACTTGAATTCTACTCAAGCCGCAACCTCCAGTCTAAAAATATGAGTCCAATGCGGAAGTGCTAAAAACTGCAGTTCATCTGTGATCCGCTTGAGGCTGGCTCCGGAAGTACCGGAAACCACAAACACAACAAATTGAAAAAAAGATGATCTTTACAGCAGAAATAAACATGTTTACAGCCTGGTACAAAAGACGAGAGTAGTCTGAATAGCTCATTTATCGATTGGCACACACTGTACAGGGGGTAATTTTTTTTGCAGTTTCAAAGATATTTAGATTACGAGTCTTCCAATGAGAGGCACAGCTGACTTGATTGACAGGCGGGAACACTGTAGCTGTTGGCAGGGAGGCTCAAAGGCCGCCTCTTTACGTCACAATTGCTTGACCGCAGCAATATGGCGAGCGATTGGCCTCAAAACAGTGCTTCAGAAACAGATGGGTGACGTCATGGATCCTACGTTTATACAGTGTATAATTCTACTGTATACCAGCCACCACTAGCCTGGCGTCACAAGACCAATTCATAATGGAGAACGCGCTAAGCCCTGGTCACCAAAAAATGTCACACTGTTTACTAACACTAAAAGGGTATATACTGCAACCTGTCGGTAGTGTGAGCTCTAAATCTTTCAGCCTCCCCTTTGAGGAGCTGTCATGTCATCCTTTTCCGTATACAGTCTAACCTGGATTTGTATGGTTACTTTTGAGGAAAGGGTCACATCTGCCTATGACCAGATGGGATGGAAATATTGAGTCAAGACAGCAGTTTAATTAAAAAGCACTGTTAGCTGTAGTTAAGACATTTTAATCAACATTGATTACAACTGGCTCTGCTAGTCAGCTCCATGTGCTGACTCTATGTGGACTAAGAGGATGTGGTTAGTCGGTCAAGTACTAATTAAGCTGTGTTGTGTTCTACTTGAAGCACAAAAATGTGATGTATAACTCAATAAGCACTGAACAGCTGTTTTCATAGAATAAGAATGGTGATGCATCTTTGTTCTTATCTATTGTACCACCTTGAATCCAAGCAAACTTGTTTCCACAAGGAGTTAAAACCATATCAGCCATCTTTAAGGCATTCAGGAAGACAGTTCCTCACAGGAATAAGTTTCAGTTTCAGTCAGTGTAAGGGCTCATGGCTGTAATGATTCATCATTAACAGTTTTTTGAGTCTCCTTCGCCAGGCAAACAATTATTTGTTGCATATTTAAATCTGCCAGCAGAAATGAGCCTCAAGGCAGCAATGTGACTAATCATTCAGTTCAACCTGCCATTTCTTAATTTTATGAGCACTGCTCTGTAAGCCTGGAAAAATGACTGGTGCCTGACCACATCCTACTGTTCTTCTTCGCTATCACAGCATTAATTCCACTCACAGACATTTTCCTGGTAAGCGGTATTTGTTCCTCTGTGAGGGGGGCGACTGAGGCCAGCAGCTGGCTGGCAATGTCACAGTGGATCACCTGTTTTTCCCAGCAGAGTTTCTGTTCCATTGAGAGGGTTGTGTAATCCTGACTGTGCCACAGCCAAATGGATCAGGCTTCAGTGTCAAGAAACCTATTGGACTTGTGACCATTCAAATCCAATCGCAATCATAGGTGATACTTTTGGAAATTGTTTTTGGGATTAAGTGAAAATAGGCTCTGATATTTTTTGCAATAAGGCGGCTGAAAGTTTCTGACTCTGTTCAACATTTATGACCTGTTTCAACAAACTGAATATTTTCTTTTTAACCTGCATTACCCTCTAAAGTAAAATGTCTACACTCTAAAGCCAACTGATCCTCACTCAAAAACACTTTTATAGGAAATATATACGTCAAGCTTACAGGTTTTATAACCAACCCCTCAGTAACCCTCATACTACAGCAAATAGCAAAGCTATTACTGATGAAATGGCTCGGTCTAATCTTCGCTTGGCATCCAGAATTGTCCTTTAATTCACAAGAAAGTCCCATGAGGAAGCCAGTCCCCTCAGTATGTGTTGAAACGACCAAAGAGCTGAGATTATGTGAACCTTTGCTGCATGGCAGGTTTTATTGATTCTTCATCACTTAATGATGTGACTTTCAGGCCTTAAGTGTTTACGTGACATGGCTATGTAGTCGCCAAATTTGCTCCCAACGTGAGATAAATAAACAAACAGGGAGGCTAAGACAGATATTTTCTCCAAATTCAAAAACACTGAAACACATGCTTGACATGATGGACTGTTGACTCTTTGTTTAACACATAAACAGGCTGTAAAGCAGTGTTGAAAGAAGATATTATACCAAAAGAATGTCGTATCCAAAGCAATCCATAAAAAGAAGTCTGACTAAATTAATCTCTGCCTGTTAACACTGTTGCATAATTACTTACTTCATGTTATACTAATGTCATACTGGAAAACCCCTCAAGATTGGATTTAGCAAAAATAAATAAACAATGTTTTCTTATATTTCCTAAATAAAACACTAGCATTGCTTTGATATCAAAAGTAAAACATATTTTTATACAAAATGTCCCAAATCAAACAGTTGTATTACACTTTTTTAGGTTTTGGCTCATAAGCTGTTAATAAAGCATGACGATGTAATTTTGACTCAACTTTTTTTATTTTCATACTTATTCTGTACAGGAACAACCAATGTAAAAAGCTACTTGTGATTTGTATGTCTTAATGGTAGCCATTGCTCTAAAGTAAATGTAGTTTGTGAGTATAAGTTTAAAGCAGCATAAATATTGAATGCTAAGTGTAAGACTTTTTTAGTTATTAAAAGTTGTATATTGTAAGAATTGGTAAAATAGTCTGTATATTTCCTGTAATAGACCCCCCTCTGCTAGCTTGCTGTCATAAAAATCATAGTATATTTTAAGGGAGGATCCCAGTTATAGAATGTCCTAACATGCACATACCACAAGATATTAGTTCACTTCTGCATGTCTCCTCAGACCCCACAGTTCTTGGAAGCGCTGCCTGGAGTCTGCAGTGAGTCATAAACATGAGTATGGGGTGGTCTCTGTCTGCTTTGGTGACTCTGGCTTTTCTGTGTCACAGATGGATGTGACTCAGCATTCCAAAAAATGATTTAGAACGCAGTGACTGTGAGGAGAGGGACTTAAGCTCTGAATCTAAGTATGTTTGAGATAAAGAGCTTTACAGACAACTAACCAACTGGAGCATATAAATACAGTTTATACAGTCATATGTGGTGTGTTCTTTTTCTCCTGGACACAGATATACTCTGTGTAAATCTGAAGTGCATTTCTGCTGCTACCAGTGTTGTAGTCGAGTTACCAAACCTCAAGTCTGAGTGGAGTCCTCATTAATTATGTTATTATTTATTACCAGGAAGGCAGTCCTTGGATAGATTACTGTTAACATTGGAGCTTGTCCCCATCTTCTTCTCTGTGGTTCTTTTACATATCCGTCATGTTGCTCTGCTCTTACTTGCAATTACTGTAAAATCATCTCTTTATCCTAGCAGGAATTATAGCTGAACCAGAAGACATGTGTACGCTCATGCAAGCGAACTGAGCTGAGTCCTCCTCTCTATCGTCTAATTCCAAATTTGACCAATGCTGGAGTTTGAGTCTGAGTCATCAATGCTCAAGTCCAATCAAGTCCTGGAAATCAGGAGTTAAATTAGACTTAGGCTTAAGTCTTGGACTTGTACTACAATACTGGCTGCTACAAATTGCATCTGTGTAATTGTTTTGCGACGCCAGAGTATTTGGGTAAAACTTACTCAACATGGATTCATGGCAACATGAGTTGTTGGTTTAATAGCTTTCAACTCAACATCAGCAGCGCTGATGCCACTACAATTGACTTTTTTCACTATAAGCAGTTGGTTCATATTCTGGTGTTCCAGAGACAATGTAAGAGCAACTTCCGAGAATAATGAAAAGCTGGACACAAAGAGAAGTTAAGGTATTTAGTTTCAGGAAAGACGGCCCACCCTGACTCTTCACTGGTTGTTTTGTATATGTGGTTTTGATGTAGGCCTGCTGTTGTGACAGGACAGGGCTGTGTGTGGATGATTAACCTCATGAAACTGATTGCAGGTTTACACTTGGAAAGTACGTGACACTGATACCTGTATATATTTCTGTCACTGTGGCTGCGTGCAATGCTTTTTCTTATTGTGATGTGATCGTGGGGTCGTTGCATGATGAAGGGATGATGATCTATTTTGTATGGTGAATGGATTTAAGGAGGTTTTGTTTAATGAAAATGTTCTACATATTAAAACTAAATTTTCAGCTTTTATCTGACTGTACTTCAGCTTTTTAGGCGGTCAGAGATTCTATCACAGCTTCAAACGTGTCAGTTTGTGCATTAAAATCTGGTCAACTCCTGCTTTTCAAACATTTCATGACAAAATAATGTTATTAGCCTATCATTCAGTGGAACTTTTTGTCTCATAGTTAGATTTTGTGCATATATGATCAATTTAAAGAGCCAACATAAGCACAACTCATCGGATAGCAGTAGCTTCAAACCACAAATGTATCAACCAGTATCAGTCGGACTGTGATGTTTTCTCATTTCTGTGCCCTCTAAAAGAGATCAGATTTAGTCAGGCCTTCGTAACCATGGCAACCTGTATTTTAACACATCCCCTTGTAGAAAAAAAAGAGAGAAGTCTGGACAAGGAAAAAAGGCTTAATCTATGTTCTAAATGGAAATCAGAAGCTGGAACTGAAATGATGGAGTGATGGATGGTTGTAATGCAGGATAAAGTGATCTCTGAGGAGGCTGATACATGTGTAGTCTCACATGCCACCTTCTTTTCAAGTACCCATCAGAAGATATTATGTAGCATGTGCCAAAGGATGGAGAGGAGACGGTGATTTGGCCACAGATCTCAAATTGATTCCCTCCTCGGGTAAAGAGGCTGAATTGATCTCGGGTCCATCTCTCTCACCGTGGCTCACGTTCAATTTGGAAGGAGGTAGGGAGCTCGCTTAACTTGGTAAACATTTGTTGTTCACTTCTGCTTCATTTTATGTGACAAATATATGTTGATAATGTTGATTGAAGCATTACTAACAAGCTGTATGTTTGTATGAGATTTTTGGATGTTTGGCTCTCCTCTCCCTTTGCATGAAACCCAACACTTGTGTGTGTAAACTGCTGCCTACAGAGATGCAACACCTGCCTTCTTGAACCGTTCGCCAAGCTCACTTTTGTTCCCCGTCTCTCCAACTTACTTATACACGCACACACACACACGCACACACGCACACATGCACACACACACACACACGCACACACATATGCACAAATACGCACACATACACAAACACGCACACACACATGCACAAATACGCACACATGCACGAAAAAGGTGTACAATTGAGCACATACTGGCAACACGTGTGTAGTTATTGTGCAGTCTGTCACCTGACTCCAACACCAACCAGGTGGAAATTATGTTCACAGGCTCCATTACTCACATGCAGCTTCTCTTGTATGAGTAGAAACATACATACATGTTTCTGTGTGTACCTTATGTCTTGTGGTACATGTGTTTCAGAGCTGTTTGCAATAGTGAAGAGTCATAAAATTCCTGAGTATATACAGTGGGGCAAAAAAGTATTTATATACACCATAATTTACAAATAAATTCTTTAAAAATCCTAAAATGTGATTTCCTGGATTTTTTTTCTCATTTTGTCTCTCATAGTTGAAGTGTACCTCTGATGAAAATTACAGACCTCTCTCATCTTTCTAAGTGGGAGAACCTGCAAAATCAGTGGCTGACTAAATACTTTTTTGCCCCACTGTAAATATTTTTGTTCTCTATGGGCAGTTTTTCTGACAGCAGGAACCAAATAAACTAAAGAAGGGAATTCAATTTATGATCAGGCATTTAAAAATTGTATTCTCCTTCTCCTTCAGGCCCCATGCCATTTATTCAACAGAAAAAATGTGATTTGTGGATCCATTTCTGCCACCTTGAAAAACCTTTAACAGCAAGGCCCTATTTATACCCAGAACAAACTATTTAGAGAAAGAATAAACTGAACCCTGCTTTAGCCTGAGTAATCATCCAGCTGTACCTCAAGCTCTGAGCAGGAGCAGGCTGTCACTGTTTGACTCAGACGCACTCAGCCAAAGCAGACTGATATTTACTCTGCTCCTCACCCTGCATTTCCTAGAGACTCTAGATTCACAAGTGTACTCTCTTAACCCCCCCGGCCACCGTGCCGCTCCATTCAGCCTGCTGGTTGATGATGACCTCACTCTGAACCGTGTCGGCTCACTCGTGTGTGACTAAGACTGTGTGCTTTAGATCAGTTCCATTTCTGCCTGATGAGTAGGCAGAGAGAGTCTCGGATATCTTGTTTACGCTGTGTTTGCATGGAGATGACGACAACTGTGAGGAAAAAAAACCAGTTGATCATTTGCAGCTGAGGTTATTTCAAAGAAAAGATTGACTTTTTCTGGAAAATAGTTAGAAACAAATTCAGCAGGGACTAACAGTCTAAACTTTCAACTGTAAATAAGAAAGTTTTTCTACTGCAACCAAGACCAAGAAGAAGATCATTTTACTCATATTTTTTAATTTGAAGTTTGAAGGTTTTTTAAATATTATGTCAACTTTTGTGTTATGTCATTCATATGCCCCGACCACAAGGGCTTTCATGACACCATGAGTTTTTAACAGGCCAGGATCAGAGTGCATAACTGGTATATTCATTGTCATAAAACAGAAGAGGAAAATGAAAACAAAAGAAACACCAATTTAAGAGGTCAACCCCACTCCCTTCTTCAAACCACACATCAGAAACCTCAGCAAAACATCTATCCTCAAACTCTGTAACATTGCACGCCTCAGATCATCTCTCTCCTCCTCTGCTGCTGAACTGGACTATCGCAACAACATCCTTTACGGCCTTCCCTCCACCGACCTCCAAAAACTCTAATATGTCCTGAATTCAGCTTCCCGCCTACTCACCCACTCCCGCTCCAGAGCTCACATTACACCCATCCTTCAGCAGCTCCAATGGCTCCCCATACAGCACTGAATCAACTTCAAGAACCTGCTCATCACCTACAAAGCCCTCACCCCCTCATGACCGACCAACTTCAAACGCCACTCTCCATCTTGCCGCCTAAAATCATCAGATGCCAATCTCCTGTCCCCTATCACCAAGCGCCGCTCCATCGGGGACAGAACCTTTGTCATCGCTGCTCCGGCTCTCTGGAACTCTCTCCCTCCACACATCCGCAACTCTGACTCTCTTCAATCATTTAAAAACCACCTAAAGACCTTCCTGTTCAAAAAAGCTGACAACACAAAACCTCTACTGCAGCCCCAGCTCTGTCTTTGTTCTGCTTTATTTATTTGCTTTAATTCACACTTTCTGTAATGCGACTTTGAGTACCCATAAAAGTGCTATACAAGTCCCATCAATTATTATCTCGTTTTCTTTTACAGGCTCTTTAGACAAAACGAAAAGCTTAAACACATCAAACTTAAACAGCACTTCCAGTTCTTGCTCATCAGTTTTTGCTCACTTGGACACTTCAGCATTTCAGGGTTTTGACGAGCCATTCCATGAAATGAGATCTCTCTCTCAGAGGCCGTCACATTTCTTAAGGTGCAAAAGACAGTGGGGCTCACTTTCCACTTCATTCAAATCACACAGCCCACAAAGTCTGTTTTATTCTGGAATATTCTGAAATCATCTAACCTCAGTAACCAGAGAAAGAATACCAGATCTTAACTGTGGGACCAAGGATCTTCAGCTTCTATATAAGAGAGTTGTTACATAAAAATCAGGGATGAAATTCTGTTTGATCTGCACATATGCCACGTGTTTTAGTTTGGACACAAAGTTTTGAAGCAGTTTTTCTGCAAACTTTTTCAAAGAAAGGGCTTATCTTTCATAGAGTTAAAACAGATTATTCCTGTAGATATACAGCATATCCACCTTACTTAAAAATTTAGTAAAGCTCTTTTGCCTATGGAGAGTTATGTTTTTAACTCACTTTCTCGTTTATTCTATCCTCTGCCATTTTGATAAGTCAATTTCACGACTGTATCATTTCACATTTGTGGTGTTCAGACCCTGGTATTTCAGCCCAAACCTCCCTGAATTGCTGGGATTGGAGCAAATCTATGAACCCCCTGGAAAGCATCTATTAGCTCTACCCTGAACAGTGTTTACAGTTAAGTAGTCTTTTAAATACAGCACACATGCAGCATAATTCAGTTTAAGAGATAGGTGTGCATAATAAAGTTGAGTGTTTGTGAAATATCCCTGATTCTTGCATAATTTAAGTTTGTTAGTGATATGTTTCATTAATATGGATAGCAAGCTCTCCAATAATTCAATGCTTCTTACCTACAGTTTATCTATGTTTGACAGAGAGGAGAGTACAAACTTTTGCTTGGAAAAGCAGCCTGAGGTTTATTTACCATTTTATCATGTATATAGCCATCAAGTGAATACTGAAGAACATTTAGTGTGGATTCAAACTTTATGAGTGAAACTTTTTTAGCTGACTCACAGCTACTAACTGAGCAAAAGAGCATACAATGTCAAATCAGAGAGCTAAGGAGAATTTTGCAACGGTAGAAACTGAAAAACAAAATAGACTTGGGGTGGCTGTGGCTCAGTGGTAGAGTTGGTCATCTTTCAGATCAAGGGTTCAATCCCCGGCCCTGCTGTCTGCATATAGAATTGCCCTTTGGTAAGACACCTAACCCCGAACTGCTACCGGTGGCTGTGCTATCCATTTGTGAATGGGATTAGGGGTTAATACTGATGTTCTCTTTACATAGAGGTAGAGCTGGGCGCCCCCCCAACCACTGGAAAGGCAGGAGTGCTAGTGTGTCCTAATGTGTCGGCATGTAACAGCCAATCATGTCACAGGGTAAGAGGTAGGCAGGCTTAAAGACATTTGGAGCCGAATGTAAACACAGCTGAAACAAGCGACAACGACACTGAAGAAAACCTACCAGCTCAAAGCAGAGTGAAAACATGCTCGACAAGAAAGGCCACTGAAGTTCATTCGCTAAGATATTTTAGCTATTTACTAGACTACTAAATCCCACATACAAGCTAACAAACCGTCTCTTTTCTTCAACTTTCACTCAGGAGAAAAAAAAATCTGCATTTAAAATGATATGAAAGAATGATTTGATATTTATTGTGAAAATGATCGATATCAACATGAAAAATACATAGAAGTCTCTGTCATCTCTGTATGAATGTGGTGTGAATGGGTGACTGTGACATGTAATGTAAAAGTGCTTTGAGGGGTCAGAAGACTGGAGAAAGCACCACAAAAACACAATCAATTTACCATTCACTTGTGGTAACGAAACGGTAAAAAAGTCTACATTTTCTTTGTGGTGCATGCTGTGGATTTTAAATCTCAAATTGAACTAACCTGAAATTAAGCTTCTACAAGTGAAACTCAGTAAATGTGACAATTCTGTATGAAAGACTTGAATGTGGTTCAGTTGCAATGATTTCCTTCATTATTACTCAACAAGACCCACTCAAAAAGAAGCCAGACAAAGTGGTGCATTACTTTGTCTAATTATTATTCAGCAGCAGTGCATATAAAGTAGATGGCTGATAATATGCATCTTGCCCAAGGAGCAAATTAGTTCCCTCATGCCACTTGTTAGTCGAGAATAATAAAGCTTGTGTCACAGCAGGAAGCGGAGACAGAGGCTTTACATTTCGGCATGTTTGTGTAGTGTTTATTTTTTGTGGACACATCTGCTGCCTTTTCATCTCTGTGCCCGTTTTATCATGTTTTAAAGCATGTAAAGCGAGACTTCTCTGGAGTCAGATTCCTAGTTAAAAACACAATGATTGATTTTCAAGCAGCTTTGATTTTCTCTGCATCTCCAGAGGCCATGTCTGGTGCCAGAGTGAAAACCACTGTCGTATATAGGGTTGCTCTGTGCTGCACATAGCAGTTTTCTATTGCAGTGGCGTTGATTTGGATCAGTGCAAAAACAAACACTATGTTTCTCTTAAAATGCGTATCTGGACTCTTTAGAGATAAAAAGCTGACAAATTTAAGTCCAGCTTTAATCATTATTCAGTCTTTACTTTTTAATGTTGAACAAAAAACATACATTTAAAAAGAAAAATCTTTTTAAAGTGTTACCTTTTAGTCTTGATCACTGTTGTCACTTTGTCATGTCTTGTCCTGTGCTGTTTGTTTGTTTGTTTGGTGTAAAATGAGGCTGACTCACTAACTGTAAAACAAATCTTACCTAGTTATTTAAAGCTCTTTATAAATACATTGTAAATGTTTTTTAATTATAAAAAGAATAAAGAGTATTTGGGGAATAGAAATATTTCTATTCACCACAGTCAGCTGGAGGGTGTGTGTCTATGTGTCTGTGTGTGTTTGATGGACAGCAGCTGGCAGGCTGCTGTTGTAACTCCATTGGGAACAAGAGACAAAGTAAATGAACTTGTGCTGCAGCTTACATGTCATGTGCGGACAGAGTGTAGTTTTGTTATATCAAAGAGTAAAGACCACACCAGCATCTTACTAGACAGATTTGACACAGAAATTCGGTTTACATGCTGTTTTATTTGCTGCAGCTGATGTGAATTGGCTATCTAGCTGTCAAGGAGATGCTAGTGAATGTTTTGTTGCTTGTTCAACGAGCTAAGTTGAGGGATAAGAAATTTGTGTCTTTCATTTCGCAGAAATGGAAAAAAATTGGCCACCACCAAAAAAAAAAGAAATAAAATCCACATTTTTAAAAATTATTTTCTAGTTCCTTTTAAAGAACTGAAAATGACTAGATAATTCCATAGAGGCTATGTGTAATATAGCAGCCATAAAATGCAATTTATTTCAATATCTGTCAGGCTTCAAACATAGAAACGTCACTAAAGGGTAAACAAAAAAGCATGTAGATTAATGATCATGCCTGTGTTAGCCCTGTTTGGCCCTGGTGTTGAAACTAGGCTACAGACATGCCCTGGCCAAATATTTAATATGCTCTCTGGACCAGAACCATGCTAGGATTGGCCTGTTTAACTTGTGGGCTGCTCTATTATTGGATTAGAGGCCATGTTACTGTAATAAGGTCTGGGCATTCCCAGCAGGCACTGCTCTGCCTCATTGATCTATTGAACAATAGCTACATGTTCCAGTGCTTGGTCTCATTTTCTTTTTATCTCATGAGCCTTTGTCTGACTTTTAGGCTGCCAGTTTTCTCCAAATGAAATCCAATACTGTGCATTTGCAGTGGCAAAATGTCCCTGTTTTCCTCTCACTCTGAGTATCCTCCTCTGCTGTGATTTCTCTTTTTTTCTGTGTTAAATCCCTGGTCTCACTGAGTATTTGACCCCAACACATTACACTATAACATCAGCTCACACTGTTCAACATCATTTATATTTGTTCCATTGAACGTGCTTTTCTCAGCCCCAGCAGAACGGGGCCAAAGCCTTAATGTCATTAAGTAACAGGTGGACAGCCTTGGTTGATAATTATAGACAGTGAGCAACTACAACTACTGCAACTACAGAGCTCAAATAAACCTGCTCAGTGAAGGCCAAGTCACACTATTCAGTCAGTGAAATCATCTTGCCAAAATCGGTTCATTCCTATGGATAAGCCAAGCATAAAATTCTAAATGTATCATTTAGTGTCTTCAGCAAACCTCTCAGTAAAATCTGCACACAGTATTTAGTTTTCCTTTCAGAAAATATTTAATTTATAGCCAGTTTTCTGTATAGGTTTTAACCCATGCCAAGAGAACAGTAAATCTCTGTGTTAGAAACGTATATCCGTGCAAATCCCCTCTGGTGGGAAGAGAAGACAACACAGTATCGACTCATCTGGGCTTACTGCAGGATCTTGTTTCTCCTGTTTGATTCAGGTGCAGTTTTTCTTCAGTGACTCTGACCTCATCCAAAGAGAAACATCTTGGGTGCCCTCACTTTTGCTCCAGGCCAATCTGCTGTTAAAGAGTTGTACAAGTACAGTATCAATTTTCCAAGTGGCCTCAGCTCCACTGTGTCTTTGAAGGCGGGTAAACTTCATCTTCCATGTGTAGTTTTTTTCTCTTTTTGTTGGCATCAGTGTGATACATAGCCAGAAGCACCTCCAGGGCCCCGACTTCTTGAATACAGCTGACTGTTTCTGTGATCACTAGCTTTGCTACAAATAGCTATTGTGAAACTTAGGCAAGAATTTAAAGATGCTGAACCTGAAGCTGCGCTGCGCTTTCTTGCAATTTATCAATGTTGTTTTTTGTTCTTTTAAAAGAGAACTGTGAGGTAAGCTTTGACATAATATATAGTCTTAGGTAAAAAATGAAAATAGGTCTACAGCAATTCAAACTTTTCTCTGAGGCTGTAACTCAACACTGCCACAGTAAATGTGAATGTGGCCATGTTACCCTGGTCACAATGACAATGCTTGTATTTTGATGTTTACCTGGTAAAACCATAGACTGTATAAAATATGGATGTAGTATCCGTGACGTCACCTGTCTGTTCCTGAGCGCTGTTTTGAAGCCAATCAATGGCAGCAGCCATATTGATAATGCGGAACTCAACCAGGCAGAGTGTGATGTAAAGAGGTGGAGTTGAGCCTCTTAACCAGCCGCTATGTGTTCCTGTCCGGGAGTCAAGTCAGTCATGTCCTTATTTGGGCAAAAACTCGTAATCTTAATATCTTCTGAACCGTCACATTAGAAAAAAATTCACCCCCCGTACAGTGTGTGCCGATAGAAAAAGTAACTACGTAGAGCCAAGCTGTTTTTTTACACTAGGCTGTAAACATGTTTATTAATACTGTAAAGATCGTCTTTTTTTAACAGGCGTCTATGTGGTTTCCGGTGTTTCTGCAGCCAGCCTCAAGCAGATTCTCAATGAATTGCAGTTTATAACACTTCCACATGGGCTTCATAGTTTGAGACCGGAGGTTGCCACTTGGTTAGCATGCGTGCAAACAAACCTTTTACCTCTGGCACGACACAAAGTACAGCCAAAGCAGATGAGAATGTCATGCCTTTGAAGATCCTTTATGTATAAGCAAAGCATTGGAGCGATTATGATGTTGTTAGATAAAAGGCTTTAACAGATCAAAGTAATTAGAGTTCATCCTCTGGGGACCATGTAAGCATGCAAGTAGCTGACTCCTAGCAACACTAATAAGTATGTTACCATACTTGTCCAGGAGGTACCATACATGTTCAGGTCAATCAATCAAGTAGATTTTGAGATATTTCACTCAGTTGACAAATGAGACTTTCTGGGTACAAAAGAGGAACATTTCGAATATCAGTCCATCCTGTGGGGAGCTCGAATATATCTGTCGCTTATGCTATGGCTATTCATCTTGTATTTTTTTAAGTACTTCACTTAGAGCTGCTGATGATAATGATGAAGAAGAGAGTAACAAAAATGATTTGGGAACCAACATCAGTCAGTCAGGGTTTATCCTCTGGGGAATGTGAATGTATGCGCAATTATTTTATAGTCTCCACGATATTTCAGCTTTGACAGAAGCGGTGGTTGGACAGCCAAATGAAAGACAGATATTAAGGTTTAAACATATTGCACAGCAGCTAATTACCTTGTACAACATGGTATTCCTCGAAATCCTTATCAACTATTTAATGCAAGGCCAGTCCCTCATGTTTTAATTGAGTGAGCCTCTTTACTGCTGCTGTAAACCACATGAAAAATGTTGCTCACAGCAGAGTGGTACTGTTGAATATTCTTTGTTATGTGAGCCTGCAGTAGATCAAAGCAGTGTAGGTGTAACTGGTGCAGTTGGGTTTAAAGTCAGGAGGGGGAGGGAGGGATGCTTTGTGCTCATGTTTCACAGTGTGGGAGTGTGCAGCGTATTAGTGATTATGGATTTGTGCTTTCTCTGCTTGTGTATGGAATTTCTCTATGCATTAGTGGTCCTGTAGCCTCAATCTCTGGGGACAGTGGGTCCTTTTTCTTCATCTAACTGTGTACCTTTGATTGTAAATTGGGGCTATTTTCTTATTAATGATAAAAAGGTTCTTTGTATTAAACTTTTTTTAGCAGGAGTTGTCAGTTTGGACAGTAGGGAGCAAGTCTGTAAAGAGGGAGGTAAAGTAGACGGATAAAGCTGTATAGACTGATATTCCCCCTGATGCAGCAGGTGGAAGAACAAGACAGTCAGAGGCAGCAGGAAGGCAGGAAGATGACTGAAGCATGCAGGCTAACAGATGGCTTCCATCCAGATGATTTAAGGCTCTAGGATGAAAATGAAGTGCTGTTCTTCTTCATACCATGTGGAAACTAAAGTTGGTGTGTCATCAGCTTCCCATAAACAATTTTTGCTGACTTTGTTCTTTGCTGAATTACATTTGTAGCTTCTTAGTAATAACTGACTTGAATGGGCTATTTAACTGATAAAATGTGAAGGCCAAAATTAGATAATGGAGTTAAACTTTAGGGATTGAGTTATCAAATCAAAGGCTTTTTCAAACGCTTTCCCCAAAACTGGGATTTGATTTTGACAACCTTGAAGGGACATTTTTGGAATCTATGCACCATTGTTTAACATGGCACCACTTAAGTCTCATCCAATGACATCCACTGCAGAAATGAGCCCCAAAATCCTCTGAAATGGGCACTGTTATCTTGCACTGTCTGGACTAAACAAAATACACATTATATTACAGATAAACATCAGAGCCATACTTTGTCTTTACAATGCTACTTACCAAGGCTTAGCATGCATGGTATATTCCGGTCCATCACGCCACCGGATCTGATAAGTTTCTATTCTAGTCAGTGTGTTAACCCCCACCGGATCCACTCCGTTGCGTTCCGGCTGTGTCTCTATTTTTCTAATCTATTCTATTTTCTAGAATACAATTTTTGCCAGATGCCAGAGCACAACTTATCAATCTGCACAGAGCAGATCCAGCGGGACAGGAAGTCAGGCACCAAAATAACATAAAAACGTCCGGTACATTTTCAGAATAAAACACTCTGTACTATCGCCAGATCGTATTTCACTTAACCACAACAACAAACCGCCATGATGAGCAGAGCCAGGCCTGGAGTCAACAGGTCAGAGGTTTTCAGAGGCCAATAAAGACAATAAGGACAATGAGAGGAGTCGTATAATCCTTGATTCAGTGATAATCGCGGGAAAACCTCAGTCACATGACTCCAGCTGCTCCAGTGGTCCTGCTCTGTGCTGCCTTCTGAAAACGCAACTGGTGAGTGTTGAAGGACGAGAAAGTACAGAGCCAGACCGCAGGGGATCGGAGACTGACCGGATACAGATCTAGTGGAAGTCCCGTGTTGCCAGTCAGAATGAACTTGGAAGCTCAAAAGCACACCATGCTAGCGTGAAAGCATTACCATTAAGCACAATGCACTACCCAGGTACAGCCCCACTGTGCTCCTCTCTTTCTCAATTTTAGAAATGTGTTTTTATGCGCCTTGGAATTGTTTACTCATATTGTTTGTATAACTTACAATGACAAAAGTTATGAAGAAGAATCCACTTTAAATGAAGATATTTTCTGTGTATTTTCTATATATCTTCTATCTTCTATGTATCCATAGACTGGCTGCTATCAGAGTTTAAATTGCCATTCATACGACTTGAAAATTAGTTGCTTTAAAACATCCCTAATGTCAATAGATACTTTTTTTGGGAAACGAAAATCAGTCCTGAAGATATACTCACTAATTATTGTTGTTTTGTGCTCCATACTTGGTTATTAAGGTGAGCTTGTTACTTCTCCAGTGTGTTCATATTCAAATAGGAGTCATATTTTCACACTGGCTTTCAGTAGCTGCCTAATGATTTGGTTGTACTTAAGTATTTTGCAGGCCTTACAATCACATTTGATCTCAGCAAATCCTTTTTCAGGCCAGAGAAGGAAAAATGTGTAATGGGATGCTTAAGTTGTAATCCAGCTTGGAAATAAGCTCTGCTTTGTCTTCATGAGAGATGAAAGAGAGGTTCAACTTCATGTTTTTGCTCTATGCGTGTATCCTGCTCCTGATTAAGGTGATCATTTGTTTCAATTTTCATGTTTGCAGCAGTGTTTGTCTCTGAAACAAATCAGTCCTTATTGTAAAACATGTTATTTAAGTACAATGAACAAAATTACAATTCACAGAGGATTCACTCAGGTGCTAAATCTGAACAGGATTCTGTGTGAGTGGATTAAGTTGGGTGTTTTTTCCATGTAAAGGCTGATTTCACTTTTGGGCTTATAGCACCACAGCGTAATGATTGTGTTCATGCTTCGTCAGTTTCTTAGCCCAATTACTAAGAGAGGTGGACTGACACGTTTTTATTCAGTTGAATGGTTGAAACTAATTTGGTCAGGACGAGTTGAGAAGCCTGTGGGGCTCTTTGTTAGGTGTTATGAAATAATTTGTTACCTGAGCTTACAGTTTGAGGTTTGTTTTTGTGCGTGTGAATATTTCAATATCAATACAAGGACATGTTTTTGTACAACGTCTCTTCAGATACCTGGATACAGCCAAAAGTACATAAAAAACATGTTACTTTTCAAATGTAACTTTCACTTTGAAGTCATTTTCAAGTCTCTACACATTGATGGTTACTTTTTTAGTTTCACAGTTCTTGGTGGGAAAAGGAAAAGCACCGTCTTCATTATTATCTCTTAATATGCTGAATATGATAAAATAATGTGATAGAATCCAAAAGGATCACTGACAGAGAACCTCCTTGGATTGGTCTCTTAAGCATGCAGGTATTAGAGCTGCATCAATAGCAATGTGTTGGGCATGTTCTTTGGAAGCACACTGCTTCAAAAACAAGTCAAATATTCATCAAACTGCTGCTTTCATATGATATATAAAAAAAGCACCCAAGGGTACTGTGGATTGTAGAAAAATCTGCAAATTAAAAATGTTGCTCTTTGGTATAGAATAGTGTGAACATCCAAAAGAGAACCCTATGATTGTAACACGGCTATAAATAAGTGTTCTCTCTATGTATTTCATTCTGTGTAGTCCCGCAGAGCCTGCCAGTGGTTCCACTGATAACCATTTCATCACATTATTAGCTTATCATGCTGGTTCCTCGTCCCGTCCTCTTATCTCTTTACGTCTTCCTGCTGTTTGTCAGGCCATTCTTCAGGCTGTTAGCGGCTGATGCTGCAGAGATTACTGTCTAAAATGGGAACGTCAGATTATTCTGTGGTTTCAGCTTACTTGTGGAGGCAATAAAAATACCACCCAGAGGTAAAATCAAAAGCTCTGAAAGGGCCTCTAGCCTGTGATGGGATCCAAACAGAAAGTGGGAAAAGTAAAAAAGTGAACTACTACTCTGACACGCAGTATTTCAAATGCTTTCATACAGCCTGTAATCAACCACAGCCGTGTGTCTGTGTCCACAAAGTCGCCTTTGTTGCTCTCATTCTGTGAACCATCTCTCCTGTTGGTCTTCAAGGGGCATCACAGAGCATTTGTCCCATCCCTATCCATCCTTTTAAGAGACTTTTTTTATTGGAAACAAGTTGGACTGAGCAGCATGGGATCCCAAATATAACAGATCACATATTTTCGAGAACAGTGTTTGTCCTTAAGGCTCAGTCAGGCTCGTACAGCGTGAGTGATTTCAAAGAAAGACTTTGGCTTTTGTCCAACTGCTATCAACAGGAGATTTGTGGAAGTGCTTGACTAATTGAGGCAGAGCCCAAAGCAATAAAAGAGATAAAATTAAAGGCTAATCTAAAATAAAATGAAAATGTTATTTTGGTGAAACAAAGAAGTGAATATTTATTTAAGGAAATGAATTGCTATGCTAAAGAAGAATCTCTGAAAGCCTGTTATATTTAAGTAAGAGGGTTTAATAGCAGATAAAAAGATAAAGTTAAACTTTTTTGCCACTATATCATACACCCTCAGCTAAAGTCTAGCTGACAGTTGGCGTCAGGATCCAGCCAAGGAGTGTCAACTTTATGAACCAGACTAACACCTTCGATCCTGTATGTGAACACATCTCACATAGGAACCAGATTCTGAGTGTATGAGTCAGGGTCAGAGGCAAACCGAGCAGATGAGGGGCCACCCGTGTACTTCAACCATGGCCCACACTGACCTCTCACATTTGACCCTGGAGCAACAGAGCAGCCCTGTGTTCCCATTGGTCCCACACAGAGGATGCTCTGTTGTGGAATTCACAGCTCTCCTCTTTCTCCTCTTTCTTACTACATTTCATCTCTGTTGTTCAATAGTTTTGAAATGTAGGGTAGGAAATTCACATTTGTTGGTGTATTTATTCATATATCTGCAAAAACAGATTTGTTTTTGTCTACGCAGGGGGAGGGATGTAACAGTCCAGTAGAAAATTGGTACTGATGAGCAATGTTTCAAATTCAATTCAGTGTGATCAAAATGAATATTTATACCCTTCTTTAAACAGCAGTACCACCAGTGTTTCCCACACATCCACACATACAGGACATCCCACAAAAGTATATTTGCCAACCATCTTCGCATTTTTTCTGTTTTTTGGGAGGGGCATTTTTGCCTTTATTGGAAAGGACAGCTGGAGAGAGACAGGGAATATGTGAGACAGAGGGTGGGGGAAGACATGCAGCAAATGGTAGATGTCAGGAGTAGAACCTGCAACCGCTGTGTCGAGGACTATAGCTTCGCTTAGACCTTATGTAATGTATGCAAGGTTGCCAACAGCTATCAACAAACTGAACAGTTTCTCTTTCTCTCTCTGCTTCTTGAGCTAATGTTGTGAGTAATGTCTCTAGCAAGCGGCAAGCTCCAGTCTCAAAGTACAAAGCCTATACGAAAATGTTATAAACTGAAATTCATCGAGAATCTGCTTGAGGCTGGCTGCAGAAACACCGGAAAACATACACACCAATTCAAGAAGGCAGATCTTTGCAGCAGAAATAAACATGTTTACAGCCTGGTTCAAAAAACAGCTTGGCTCTACGTACCTAATCTCTCTATCGGCACACACTGTACGGGGGGTGAATTTTTTCAAACGCGACGATTCAGAAGATAATAAAATTATGAGTTTTTGCCTAAATAAGGACATGACTGACTTGAACACATACCTGTTGGCTAGGAGGCTCAAACTCCGCCTCTTTATGGCTGCCGCCGTCGATTGGCTTCAAAACAGCGCTCAGGAACAGATGGGTGACGTCACGGATACTACGTCCATTATTTATGGTATATGGTCTCTAGGCAGCTGCTCTGTAAGCAACAGAGACAGAAAGAGAGATAGCCTTACTTAAAACGATAAAAATGTAAAGCATCATAAATAACTATTTCTGAGGACAAAGCTGGAACCTAAACAAACACCCTTAAAAAATTGTGATCAGACCGTATTATGAACCCAGTATTATGAAGGGTATCCTGACTTGAGTCGATCTTAAATCCCTACTTAGGGGTAGCAGGAATATGTGAGCACAAGATTGACATCCAATAGTCTTTGAAGTTGTTTTGACTTTAAGCAAATTAATTGAATACTTATCTCTCTTTGCTCTGTCTTTGGTCCCTACACGCTACCTAAGGTTACAGCAGACTCTGTATCAAACATTAAAGTTTCCGTTAACTGTTTGGTTCTGAGCATGTAGTGAAAAGTAACTTTTAGACTTTTCTTGGCCGCTTGCTTTGAATAAAAAAAGACCCCAAGAGACAAAACAGAATCAGTTATTTTGAGGACCTGTCAGTGGCACAGAAAGCTTAAACTTAAGAGAACTGTGGACTTCAACATTATGTAACCATGAACAGATGAGGTGGCAGGCTCTCAGCTTATCATTCAGAGTTACTTTCTACACTGTGTAGTTCAGGAACTTGTTTATAGAATATGACACATTCTAACTTTATCTTTAGAAGACTACACTGCTGAAAATCCTTCTGATGCTTCTGTATATATGAAAATGATGTGGATTTACACTTTTGTTCATATTTTAGACTCCACAAAAGAAGCTGATTTTAGATGAAAACGATTTTTGAGAGCTGCCTCTCGAGGACATGTTGTTTTGGATTTCCTCTGCTGCGTTGTTTTATCTTGAAAAGTTCTCATCCACGATTTTCAGCCTCTTTTTTTCTCTCCATTAGAGGCCAGATGGGCTGTTCTTCAAAAAGTGATACATTTGTTGTCGGCTCTTTTGTTTCATGAAGCATGACAATGGCCTCGCTGTGCACAAATTAGCACTTTCTTCACTTTCATAAAATGTCATTGTTTATGACAGTGCGAGGGAAAGCGTAGCATGCATAACGACGAGAAAGAACAGAAGCATGAAGTGTGAGGAATGGCTTCAGGTTGTTCTCTCTCTAGTGAGAAAGTGAGAGAAAAAAAAGATGTTACCTGGTTTACCAGGCGTAGCAGAGATGCCACAGAGAATTAATGTAACTTTTAGTACATTTAGATGTGAAATTCACAATTTGCAAGAGAAATGTGTATCAGACTGAGAGTAAAGTGTGAGCTCTTTTTTTCAACAACAGAACAGTCATTCTTTCTTTTGAACACCTGTCTCATTTATTTACAGTCAATGACTCTCATCACTCCGCTCCTGTTTTAAACCTGCTGGACTCATGCCACGCACTAATCGCAGCCTCTTCTCTCCTTCTTGTTTTGCGCAGGTGTAGCTGCAGCCCAAGCCCACGCCGCCCGCAAAGATGGTGGTGTTGTCGCTGAAAATCTGCGTCCGGCAGTGCAATGTTGTGAAGACGATGCAGTTTGAGCCCTCCACAGCCGTCTACGATGCCTGCAGGATAATTAGAGAGAGGGTCCCCGAGGCTCAGACCGGACAGGGTGAGAATGATGAAGAAGAATCCCACAGGAAGGACGGTCAATGACGTGTAAACTCTATTAGACACAAGGATACAAAGGAAAATGTGACAAGGAGGCAGAGTGATTGCACTATGATTTAGTCGATTCATTCAGTACAACACACATAGTAGGAGATATCACACCCCTGTGCTGCTTGTGCTGTACCACGGTGTGCTCCTTCAGGGAACAGAAGTTATAGACATTACACATTGTTACTTAAATTAATGTGTAGTAAGCATTTGATGACATTTCAGGGTTGTAATCGAGTTGTATACACTGAATCTGATTTGGCAAATGAGTCGTTCTACTTGACTTTTAGAGCAGGATTTAAGGGGTAAGTTGAGGAGATGTGAATGAGTTTACTCGGTGCCTGAAACTGGATGAAATAAGCGTGAGTAATTGTTTCTGACTTTCAACATCTGTTGGGTTGGTGTACCTTTTGGAGCTGATGTTGTGCCCTCGAATCCTGACATGATGATTAACTACTGTTGTCTCTCCTCACTGCTGCAGCTTCAGACTACGGTCTGTTTCTGTCCGATGAAGACCCAAGAAAAGGGATCTGGCTGGAGTCTGGAAGGACACTTGACTACTACATGCTCCGCAATGGGGTAAATATATCAACCTATTTTACCTAAAGCACATGCACACACCAAGCGGCAACTTCCAGCCGCGAGAATTGAAGCAAATGTGGAAGTGTTAAAGACTGCAGTTTCTCAAGAGTCTGCTTGAGGCTGGCTCCGGAAGTACCGGAAACCACATACACACAAATTCAAAAAAGCTGACATTCACAGCAGAAATAAACATGTTTAAAGCCTCGTACCAAAGAACGAGTGTAGTCTGGATAGCTTGGCATACACTGTACGAGTGTGAACGCACCAATTACGAAGATATTAAGATTACCAGTTTTCCATTATGAGAGGCACAGCTGACTTGATTGACAGGCGGGAACACTGTAGCTGTTGGCAAGGAGGCTCACAGCCCGCCTCTTTACCTCACACTAGCTTGACAGCAGTAAGGTTGAGTTCAGCATATCCAATATGACGCATGCCGACATTTGGCTCGAAACAGTGCTTCAAAAACAGATCAGAGACATCACGGATACTACGTCCATTGTTTATACAGTGTATGGGACACACAACTTGAACTCATTGCTTGATTCCAGTTGTTCCAATGTATAACTCAACTCAATTCTATTTGTGAAGCACCTTTCATACAAACAAGCATGCAGCCCAGAGAGCTGTACAAAAGAACAAAGAGACTGAAAACATCAGACATGAGTAAAATAATAGACGTAAACACAAAAAAAAAAAAAACTTACAAATTAAATGAAATCAATACAGTTGAACTAATAAATTATGTAAGGGTAGAAAGCAAAATTAGAAATCACTTAAATTTGAAAAGATTAGATAAATACAAGAAAGAAATAACTAACTAAATGATTAAGATAAAACAATGAAAACAATATGTATATAATAAGAACTACTGAGTTTCTTTATCAAAAACATCATTAAACTAAGTGAATTATTAAAACAAAGTATAAGGGCCACAAAATATTGGAGATTTCAAGAATGAAGGCATAATATTACAAGGAAAAAGTTTGCAATTTTATGAGAAAAAGCCATGATTTAAGGCTGTAGTTAGCCTTTCTGTTATTTCAATATCACAAGAGCAACCAGCCACCTGCACTAAAGTGAGGAACATGTAAATTAGTCTCTTGTGAGTTATTTTTCAGTATGCTGTATGTTTTTCAAGTAACTGGATACTTAATCTTTTGGCACATCAGCATCCCATTGTCTGATGTATCACAACTTAGAGATTTTGCAAGAAATTCCACAGACTGTTCTAGAGAAAGGCAGCCTAACAGGCAGCTCTTGACACTATGATTTTATTACCTAATGACTTAATTCTCCTTATATTACAACTTATCTGTAATATCACACCTTAAGTGTTTAAGCCTCCTGTTTTTTTTTCTTTAATGTGGCCATCATATATTACAATGGAGGGTGAATAACCTAAAAGTTTTACTTGCATTAAAGAGACGGTCTTCAATTGAATGTATGCTTTGATAGCACACAGGATGACAATAACTGTAGAGCAGAATGAAACAATAGGTGCCCAAACTCAAATTTGATGTCAAGTAAAACGTCAAAATCAAAGAAAGCTTTTAAACGTGACTTGAAAGAAGCCTTCGCCCAGCTGTAGATTCTTTGCCAGCCTCTGATCCTCGCTGCCAGAAACCCGGCTGACTGTTTTTTTGTTGTGTAGTGCTCCCTCTCTGTACATCTGCAGCTCTTAAATGGTTTCTCCTCCTCAAATCCACCAAAGGCAACCCAGGTAGAAGGCATGACTGTGACCAATTATTCTGAGCCAAATCTCTCCTCATTGTTTTGATTGGAAGAGAGCAGCAGGCTGTGATAGGCAGCCGTTAAATAAGGTTTTCTGGCTTATATTCTCTCCTCTCCCGCCACGCAAACCTGGATGCATTTGATCATTTTCACAGCGGACACTCTCAGCACCCCCCCCTTCCTTTCTCTTCTGTGTCTATCTCTCATACATTCAATTCCTGCATTCCTATCCTCTGGTTTTGTTCCCTGATCTTTCTTTTCTATACCTTTTGTCTTTTTGCAGGACATCCTTGAATACAAGAAGAAGCAGAGGCCTCAGAAAATCAAAATGTTGGATGGTGCTGTTAAAACCATAATGGTGGATGACTCCAAAACAGTGGGAGAGTTGCTTGTGACTATATGCAGCAGAATAGGTACAAAGCTTCTTTTACCAGCCTTATCTTTACAATTCAACTCTTTTTGGCATTCATTTTATACTTCACATCTTTCAGACTTTTGAAACTGTCACTTCCCCTTTATTTCGTATTTAAAAACAGATAAATTCAACATCACAAAACATCTTTTGAATAACAGGTTTTTCCATATTTAACATAATGCGTGTAAGCTAATTCATCATTTCTGATTGCTTTTGTTCATGTTTTTCATTCCAGGCATCACAAACTACGAGGAGTACTCTCTGATCCAGGAGACAGTCGAGGAAAAGAAGGAGGATGGGATGGGAACACTAAAGAAAGACAGAACACTGCTGAGAGATGAGAGAAAAATGGAGAAACTGAAGGCTAAGCTACATACAGACGATGATTGTGAGTTTAGCTGAATTATATTTGACCTGACATTCAACAGTTCAAACTGATATTTATATCTCAATTTGTCAGACTGGCCTGGAGGGCTTTTCTAATCCGATGCCTGCATCTTCTTGTGTTGTCAGTAAACTGGCTGGATCACAGCCGAACGTTCAGAGAGCAGGGGGTGGAGGAGAGCGAGACGCTGCTGCTCAGACGCAAGTTCTTCTACTCTGACCAGAACGTGGACTCAAGAGACCCGGTCCAACTCAACCTGCTTTATGTCCAGGTTTGGAGATGATTTCTTTAAACCAGAGATCAAATGGAGATTTGTAATTTTGTTCAGCCTCACCTTCATGCAACAAGTAGCTACCAGAATATGAAGCCAGTAGAGTAAAGTATTTGGATGAATGGTCACTTTCCTTTGATTTGTCTCGCAGGCTCGTGATGACATCCTAAACGGCTCTCACCCCGTATCGTTTGACAAGGCCGGCGAGTTTGGAGGCATTCAGGCCCAGATCCAGTTTGGACCTCACAGCGAGCATAAACACAAACCTGGATTCTTAGAGTAAGGGTCTTTACAAATAAATTCCCATGTACTGCGATCACACTGTAATAATTATTTTTCTTAATGTCATATCTGCTCATCAGAGTCAGATTTTTCTTTTTCTACTTGAAACTTATTTTATTTGACTCCTTCATAAAAAAAAAAATATCTGTGATCCCACCGGAAAAATACAGTCTGTTCTTAATATTTGGTGTAGAACCCTGCATGTGGAAAGTAAGTTACGTTTCTATGTATGAATAACAGTTGTTTTTTTGATTTCTTGATTAGTTTGAAAGAGTTTTTGCCGAAGGAATACATCAAGCAGAGAGGATCTGAGAAGAAAATATTCCAGGTGTGGTCAGATGGTCTTTTTCTTAAGCACATATTTATAGTTTCACATTCATTTCACCATTCTCTACAGTTGTTCAGAAACTGACATCATGTTTAATCCAACCTGCAGGAGCACAAAAACTGTGGAGAGATGACTGAGATAGAAGCAAAGGTAAAATATGTCAAGCTGGCCCGCTCTCTGAGGACCTACGGCGTCTCCTTCTTCCTGGTCAAGGTAAATTGGAAATCTAATTCTGTGAGCATTTAAATGAAATACCCCTGAACCAGTTTTATTCAATAAAAAAGATAATCTACCCTCAGAAAGTGAAAAATCCAGCCTGAAGTGAAGCCGATTTTGGAATTAGTTGAAGTGTTGTTGGAGCCTTTTATCTCCCGAGTGTGAAATGTGTTCTCTGGGCTCGGTGTTAACTGGATAAGGAGTCTGGAGGCAGCTCTCAGCAGGGGGAGAAATTGTCTGTGTCCACCTAAACCTTCAAAGCTACTAATGTCAAAATACAGATAAAAAAAAGCCTAGAATGAGGCAATGGGGACTGTTTTTAAAGCTAGTAAAATATTAAAACTACAAAAAAGTCTCAATCCTCAGACTCTACAGTCTTTTTATTCTGCTCAGTTTAAGAGTTAAAACTTTGAAAGAGGTCAAAGGCAGATCTGAAAGTCTTAACAACTGCAGGGTTTTTCATTTTTATGATTGAATGATCTTCTTTTATTCTAAAAGAGAAAATAGTGGTTATTTTATCAGACCAAATCAATAATTTATAAATCCAGTGCCTCTCTAAGAAAGCCACTGGTATTTGCATGCCACACATTCCCCTTACACATCTTTCTCTCCGTCACTAATTCCCTGACACACACACTCATACACCCTTGCATCACCACTTCTACAGGGAGTTCAGTTTGTCCCTGGAAGGAAACCAAATGTGTCTGTGCGGCCGAGTGTGGCACTAAAGATTATTTCAGAGTGAGTGTGGGAGGAAGTGGACTGAATGAGGGAGACCTGGAGACATCACACAGGCAAACCTGGGACACTAACTCCACTAAATAAGTCCAACTGCCAGCAGATGTCTGCTGAAAAGGAACAATTTATTTCTCTCCAACTGTAGCTCCAGAGTTACTGACAAGAGTGACAAATAACTTTTTTTTCTACCTCACATCATTTATGTCCAAGAGGACATCCTGCATAAGAATGATGGGAAACGTCCCCTCTACAACGATAAATCACTTTCCACTTGTCACCTTTTCTGACTACATTGCTGAGCTCTCAAAGAAAATGACATCATTTTTTGGGTAATTGCTTGGAGAGAAAAAAAAGTCACTCGCGCTGCAGTTACTGACTCTCTGCCAGGCAGGTCCTGGCTTTTCATCGGCAGCTTTCAGCACCAGAGGATGAGTGGAAATGAGGTCTAAAAAACACAAACTCTCCATTAGATCAGAGCCTACCTCTTTAAATCTTCATTTGCAGGAGCTTGCATTCCTCAGTCCTGTAAGATCACACTGTACCTCACCTTTTGTTCCTTTTAATCTCTGAAAACACACTCATCCCACCTCCTGGCTTTGGCTGTGTTCTCTCCTCGATCTGGTCACATCTTATCTGCTCACCTTTGTCATTTTCCCCCACCCTCGAGTGTAATCCAGTTGAGCAGAAACATTTTTAAAAATAAACCCTGGAAAAAAATGCAGCTTATAGTCCCCTAACCCATAACCCCCTGAGGCCTTGGATGGTTTACAAGCCCTGCAGGACCTCTATACACCTCACCTCTTTGCCCTCACGTCACAGCCCATCACGGTCCGTCCATCTGCTCGCCGACTGCAGGTCCTGAAGAAACCTTTCTCTTTCCAAGCAGCGAGTAAAGAACAACATCAGAGGCTTAGTGAATACAGGGGGAGGCTGAGGCTTTGTGACAGGCAGATAAAGACATGATTAAGACTAAACGCTTTAATGACTAACTAGGAAAAGTTTCTTCTTTCACTGGTGAGACAGATGAATACCCCTCTTGGCAGATCATTGTGACAGCAAGGTTTGAAATTCGAGCTGCTATGCCTCTGAATTAAAATTGTGTTGCTTGAACAACAGGCTTTTCCTGCAGGCTCCGGAATCTGAAAATCAAAGGGAATGAATATGGAGAGAAAAAGTTAACATTAGAAATGTTTTGATTGCACCATGAGTTTTGGCTCTTGTAGGTTGATCATCTGTTTTTGTTTAGTCAGTCTATCTGTATTAATGCACCCGGTTTCAAACAGAGCAGAGGGTCCTCTATAAACAATAAAATTAATAGGAGAGATGTTACAAACGGATGCCAAAACATACAGAGCTTTGAGTGAAAATCATGATCTGAGGGAGCGCTGAACGGTTGCCAGCAGACAAAATGAGAGCACTTGTAGCTTTTTGGTGGGTAATAATCATCCTATAAACCTGCAGGCAGTGTTGTGAGTGCTAATTGCACCAGTCCCAATATCAGTATCAGAGGCAATACAAAAAGATCCTCATAGGCCATAGCCAGAGGCTTTTTTGATGCTCTTAGTAACACTTCTGTGTGTTTTAGTGGTATTGCAGGATGGGTTTGTTGGATGTGCATGACTGATTACATGCAGAAAGCATGCATTGGAAAAACTGTGAGATTAGATAATTAAAAAAGGCATCAAAACACTTAAAGCTAATGCAACCTAAAGTGTGGATTTAAGGAAAATTTACAAACATAACAAATAAGAAATAGTATTTTATGTTACGGAAAAGTATTAAAGATCATTTAATCGAAGTAGAACATAATGTGTTACATGGCCATTCTGCAAAATCCTGTCTCCAGATCCTCTGCAACACTTTAATTTATTCAAAGGGGGCGATATTTTTCTTTATTGGGTCTGTATGAGGTACTTGTCAGTAGTAAGTGTATTAAACATAAGAGATTTTTTCAGTTGGCCCCTTCATCCATAAACCAGTCAGAGTACCAGCACAGAAGCTAGGCTATCAACCACAGACAGGGCCTGTTGTACCTAAAATTGAGCTCATTTTAGACAGAGGAAATTAATATTGATGCCTACATATGACTTACTAAGTCAAACATCATGACTCTCATAAATATTGATCATTTTCTGTTATTTTAATGTCTGTATTCACTGTAAGGGGGTAAGTGTCTGATGAGGTGATTAACAACATGCTGCAGAAGCCTTCGGTTACATTTTCCACTACAAAGACTCGCAGAAAGTGATTCAATTGACTTTCAAACATAGCAGGATGGGTTGTTTATAACTACATTTTTTGTCAGAACAAAGTACCCTAAGAGGTACTGCTTTGTCCACAGGGTTCACCAAAACTAACCACAATACAAAAGTTCCTCACTGGAGCTTTAAGAAAGACAGATTAAACCAGTTTTGGTGTAAGTGTACGCTGTTTAGAAAAAAGTCTTCACGCTTTAGTTTGCCATCGCGAAGCCACTTTGCATGGCATTGTTTCGCAGACACAAGCCATACATTATATTTGCTGTTGGTGTTTATGATGTATGACTAAACTTGAATTTTGCCCAATAAACTGAAAGCTCCTAATTTTGATATCAGTGCACGCAGTTTAAGTTAAATTAAACCTTGAAATTCTAAACATTGTCCCGCTGATACAGTATAGCCATGGCTACTGAGAAATAAAATGACAATGCAGAATTGATAAAAGTTAAAACAAGTTATTCCCTCCAAAGGGTTCATACAGCAAAAATGTAGATGTCCCCAGCACTGGAGAGTCAACTCATTTCTTCACAGGGTCTGTCAAAATCTCTCGCTACAAAGTCTTGATACGACTGTAAAATGAAATAAAAGCTCTCTGACTGTACAGTCATGGCCAAAAGTTTTGAGAATGACACAAATATTACATTTTCACAAAGTCTGCTGCTTCAGGGTTTTTAGGTGTTTTTGTCAGATGTTTCTATGGTATAATGAAATACAATTAGAAGCATTTCATAAGTATCAAAAGCTTTTATTGAGAATTACACAGAATTCATGCAATAAGTCAATATTTGCAGTGTTGACCCTTCTTTTTCAAGACCTCTGCAATTCTCCCTGGCATGCTGTCAATCAACTTCTGGACCAAATCCTGACTGATGGCAGTCCATTCTTGCATAATCAATGCTTGGAGTTTGTCAGAATTTGTGGGTTTTTGATTGTCCACCCGCCTCTTGAGGATTGACCACAAGTTCTCAATGGGATTAAGATCTGGGGAGTTTCCTGGCCAAGGGCCCAAAATCTTAATGTTTTGTTCCCCGAGCCATTTTGTTCTGACTTTTGCTTTATGGCAAGGTGCTCCATCATGCTGGAAAAGGCATTCTTCATCACCAAACTGCCCTTGGATGGTTGGGAGAAGTTGCTCTCGGAGGACGTTCTGGTACCATTCTTTATTCATGGCTGTGTTTTTAGGCAAGATTGTGAGAGAGCCCACTCCCTTGACCGAAAAGCAACCCCACACATGAATGGTCTCAGGATGCTTCACTGTTGGCAAGAGACAGGACTGATGGTAGCGCTCACCTCGTCTTCTCCGAACAAGCCTTCCTCCAGATGCCCCAAACAATCGGAAAGGGGATTCATCAGAGAAAATGACTTTACCCCAGTCCTCAGCAGTCCAGTCCCTGTACCTTCTGCAGAATATCAGTCTGTCCCTGATGTTTTTACTGGAGAGAAGTGGCTTTTTTGCTGCCCTCCTTGACACCAGGCCTTCCTCCAAAAGTCTTCGCCTCACTCTGCGTGCAGATGCATTCACACCTGCCTGCTGCCATTCCTGAGCAAGCTCTGCACTGGTGGTGGCCCGATCCCGCAGCTGTAACACCTTCAGGAGACGGTCCTGGCGCTTGCTGGACTTTCTTGGGCGCCCTGGAGCCTGTTTGGCAACAATTGAACCTCTCTCCTTGAAGTTCTTGATAATTGGATAGACGGTTGACTGAGGTGCAATCTTACTCGCTGCTATAAACCTCCCTGTTAGGCCCTTTTTGTGCAATGCAATGATGGCTGCACGTGTTTCCTTGCAGGTAACCATGGCTAACAGATGAGGAACAATGGTGTCATGCACCATCTTCCTTTTAAAGTGTCCAGTCACTCGATCATGACAGATTGATCACCAGCCTTGTCCTCATCAACACCCACACCTGTGTTAATGTGTGTGACACCTGTGTGTCATTGAAATGATGTTAGCTGGTCCTTTTGTGGCAGGGCTGAAATGCAGTGGAAATGTGTTTTTGGTGATAAAGTTCATTTTCAAGGCAAAGAGGGACTTTGCAATTAATTGCAGTTGAGCTGATCACTCCTCATAACATTCTGGAGTATATGCAAATTGCCATTATAAAAACTGAAACAGCAGACTTTGTGAAAATTAATAGTTGTGTCATTCTCAAAACTTTTGGCCATGACTGTACATGAGAAGCAGTAACAAACACTTTTAGTCAAGGATTGAAGTGTGACACCTGTTCAGTGTTGGCAATTATTACAAGTGTTTGTCTCAAACATCTCCAGATAATGTGTTTGGTGGTTACTTTATCCAAAATTGGATGGAAAAAATCAGCTAGTGAGAGTTTTTTATTTACTTATTATTCTTCAGTTGCAGTCTGACACTGCATTATTTTCATCTTAATTGTGCTGTTTTTGTCTGTTTTGTACAAAACATTTATTTGATACTTTGCAGGAAAAGATGAAGAGTAAGAACAAGCTGGTGCCACGGCTCCTGGGGATCACCAAAGAGTCTGTGATGAGAGTGGAGGAGAGGACCAAAGACGTGGTTCAGGAGTGGCCACTTACGACCGTGAAGAGGTGGGCGGCATCACCCAAGAGCTTCACACTGGTGAGAGACACACACATACACACACACACACACACACACACACACACACACACACACACACACACACACACACACACACACACACACACACACACACACACACACACACACACACACACACACACTTTACACCCACACCACAGATAAAAACAAAGACTCCTATGTGATTTTTTTTCATACAGATTTAACTCAGAAGCATCTTTTAATTATTTTTCTCAACTTTCTGGGACTTCTAGCTATTTTCCTCTTACCCATTTTCTTTTTTACTCCCTCCAATCAACACTGAGCGTTGTGTCCCTAGCAGTAATAAAAACGTCAGCTTTCCAGTGAACCCAACTGTTCTCTTCAGAGGCCATAAAACAATCACTGTAGTGCTCAGTCCTCTTCTCCTTTCATTCTCTTATGCACTTCATGTATTGAACTCAGTCTTTTGTCTTCCCTGTCAATATCCCTCCTTTGTGTCAGCACCTGGAGTCAGTGAGCAACACGGATTTAATCTTGTAGATATGGGAGAGGGAATGTCTCTATTAAATTAACAAGCTTTCTCTTTTTTTCCTCTTAATTCAGCTGAGTGCTTTGTGCTTCAGGATATGTGTTTCTGTGACACTGGGATTTGATATGGAGTCGAAGGTTTGATTGGTTGCCCATAAATTGAGTTGCATTCTTTAATATGTTGTGAGATCGCTTCACCTCACCTTGTCTTTGATGCATAGTACAAGTGAACCAGAATTCACACTCATTCATATTTTGGGGAGAACAGGAAGATTTTTTTACTCTGATCCCTGCATTAGCTATCCTCCAAGATGCTTCTTGGGTTAATCTGACTCTGCATATGTTTCACCCAACACAATGTGTAACATTCATCTGGAAGTAGCCAGCTCCACAGATTCACAGTAATCCTTGCAGTAAATCCTCAGCGTGTGTGCCGTGCAGGCACTGCAGAGGATTTTTCCTCATTCCAGAATAAAATGCATGTTTAGAAGACAAAGTGTGTTTGTGTGTTTGTGAAGGACTTTGGAGAGTACCAAGAGAGCTACTACTCTGTACAGACCACGGAAGGAGAACAGATCTCCCAGCTCATTGCAGGATACATCGACATCATCCTGAAAAAGGTGAGACATTAATCTCTTGAGACACAGATGAATCATGATGAATCGATTTCCTCCTGTGGCAGATGAAGTGTCACATCTCTTGATGCTTGATGTACTCGGGGTGCTGTGTCATTCAGCTGATGTTAAATAAAGGAAAACAAAGGACAGCTGTGCTCATCTGAAAAACTGTAAAAGTCTACTGTGTCAACCAATCACACGAACAGTTGTTGTTGCTTTTATCAAGATACCACCTTCAGAACTGTGGAACTAAAGAGCTCAAGTGACTTAAGGTTAAGACTCGGTTATTACTCTGTATTTTCACGTTAGATTTGGGGAATTTTATGTTTTTATTCTGAGAGAATAGGACAGTCAATAGAGCAGGGCACCAGGACAGAGACTGGGGAGTGACATGCAGGAAAGGGGGGAGGTTGGAATTGAACCCAGGCTGCCTCGCATGAGGACTCAGCCAAACCAACGCCCCAAAACTAAGACTCAGTTTGACTCAACTTTTTAATGTACTGTATCCACAGTGAGCATCACATTTTGCTCTCCATCCTTCCTTTCCTCGGAAAAGGCAATTTACAAAAATATAACATTATGTTTTCAAACTATAGAAAAGATACACTATTTTGCATTCCACAGATTTAAACAAGATTCATATGTTATTTCAAATGTTTGATAGACTTCATAAGGTGCATTCTAAACCTGCAAATAGAATTTAAAAAAGTGCAAGTCGGAGACCTTTGTGTAGCGGATCAATTTAGGCCCTGGTTTTCTAACATGTGACACACTTAAAAAGATACCCACAAGGCAGCTTTGCAAAATCCATTGTGCTCTTCTTTTTAAAATGGTTTATTTTTTTCTATCCATCCTGCAGAAGCAAAGCAAAGACCGCTTTGGACTAGAAGGCGATGAAGAGTCGACGATGCTTGAGGAATCAGTATCACCGAAAAAGTATGTCAGTCAGCTATTTTTAACCATATTTTAAAATACCTTCTTTATAACTGCAAAAATACACAATCCAATAAACCTGTCACTTTATTCAATAGAAATGTTTGTATGCTACACAATGAACTGAAATAGAATATACATGCTAAAAATCAGGGTGTTCAGTTGTGTGGCGGGAGGAATACAAAGAGGGTGAGTGGGGTTGAATATTTGTTGTTGACCGTCAGCGTCATCGTCATCGTCATTGTCATCGTCATCGTCATCGTCATTATTATTGTTTATTTAGATCTTTTTTGGTATTTAATTATTTTGAGTGTTTCGTTAATAAATAGAAAACTTTCCATGGACTTTGATTTTAATTTATGGCAAGACGCGTCACAAACACGATCCCACTTAGTCACTGCAGCACTTTTCAATCTTAGCCGCTTCACAGGGTTTCTCCTGTCATTCCAAGCTAATAGCATGCTAACTTCAAGCCAAACATGCTAGAAAAGTTATAGACATAGTTATTGTTGTTATTATTATTATTATTATTATTATTAGTAGTAGTAGTAGTGGTATTAGTATTAGTATTAGTATTGGCATTAAATGTGATGTAAAAAATGATATTCTTTTAGAAAGAAAGCATACTTAGCTGCTGGAAAACGTTTTTAAATATACAATAGTGACCCTTTCAGTTCTCCCCATGTGATCCTTACTCTGCTTTATTATGTTGTATTGCTTTATGTTGTCGTCAACTACAAACCATACTGGATGATGATGTTTTCTTCATGAGCAAAATAGCAGCACACAACATCATTGCTTTATTGTCCCAAAACACAATAACAGACAAGGTCCTTTTTCAATTTCCTCCTTACCACTGTTCACGGATCCATTTAATAGAGTCTCATTTTAACACATGAACTCCTCCTAAGCCGGGCTTTATCTGAAAGATAATCATTATGTGAGGTAATTTGGCTGCCCTGGACAAGCAAAGGTTCTTTTTGGACATTTCCTGATTAGATGTGTATTACCGCATTTATTCACTGTGGACTTACAGTGCGTAACTGAAGCCCTCTTTCCTGTCTACCCTCAATTGATATTCCTCTCCTGCTTAAACTCAGAAATAATTTGCTGCGATTGTTTTTGTGTGTAGTTTTCCCCTCTTTGTTTTATCTGTGCTTGTGCACGCTGCTGACGGCAAGAAGTCTTTAATACTACAAACATGTGGCAAGCCAAACTCTGCATGGCCTTATCTGAGGGACAAGAAAACAAAGCTTCGTCTGCCACAAGTACACAATGGGAAGTCTCTGCAGTGTAGGTCTACGTTCCACTGTCACAAATGAACACAACAACACTGCCTAGTGTTAAACCTCTTCCATTAGCAAACTCATCAATCAATCAATCAATCAATCAATCAATCAATCAATCAATCAATCAATCAATCAATCAATCAATCAATCAATCTTTATTTGTATAGCACCAAATCACAACAAACGTTACCTCAAGACGCTTTTACAAACATAGGAGGTCTAGACCACTCTATGTCAAATTATGAACAGAGACCCAACTTCAAGACAGGGTAAGACTCAGTCTGACCCCACCTTAATCCATCATGAGCATTGCACATCGCAGTATTTAGCTAGTTACAGTGGTGAGGAAAAACTTCCTCATAAACACAGACACACACAGAAACACTAACAGATTTTTTTTCCTCTTTATGTTTTTCTCTTCAATAGTTTTGTTCTTTTGTCCAATCACTGATACCACATTGCAGCAGTAGTAGCAATGCTATTTGTCTCAGGTGTTCAGTGTGTATCAGTATGTTATATGTATGTATATGTACTTTAAACAGAAACTGATAATTTGTACACAGAAGACCCCTTTAGGTAGATTATAGTACTTGTTTTTATTCTCCTTTCAACAGTTTCACAGATTAGGAATATAAACATTGAAGCTGTATGCTAAATTATGCTATTAGGTTTACTGAGAGATCAATTTAAATTTAATGATAAGTAATTTATTTTCATGGTTTTAGCTATTCTCATAAATATTGGACAACAAAACTGAATTGTTAAGCTTTTTGATCATCAAAAAAACATTTTTCCAGGTACAGGTTAGTGCTCAGTAAAACTAGGTAGATACATTTAGCTCTTTTTGTGAAGGCTAATTTAGCTCTAACTAAATAGTACCTTGCTCTGTAGGTTTGCATACTTGTCTAGTTTTGAGACATCATATTTCTAAAATGTTGCATGTCTATGCTGTTTTATTTTAGAATAACACATTTATTTTTTTGTAGTTCACTTTTTTCATTGTTTTCAAGAAAGTGCAAAATTCAGGATGAAATAAAACAATACAGAAACCAGATACATTTCACATAAAAAGTAGTAATAAGGGCAATGGCAAAAGAAAACATAGCGATATCAAACAAACAGTAATAACAACAATAACAACAACAAAAAACAACAAACCTAATTTCTAACAGGGAAAGCACGGAGCTCAGTGCATCGCAACCACTCACCCACTCCCGTCACACTCATAAACAAAGGTAGTTATTCCATATTGTATTGTATCCATGAAGGGACCCCATATGTCCAAAAACATCTCCTGTCTGTTATTAAGCTTTGTTGTTTAAAAATGAAGAATAACACATTTAGAAAAATCTTCATTTATATCGTAACTCCATTTTCAAAACAAAGTAGTTTCTGTGTTTTGTCTTTGTGTGGTTAGAATAGTGTAATAATTTCGGGTCTATTGAAGCAATGACAAAATTAATACAAGTAAAAGAAGTTCTCATTATGATGCCTTCTATCTTTCCATTGGTTATCATCTTGAATACTCTGTTGCAAAATACAACAGGTGACCAATGGGCAGACAACACTGTCGATGACAAAGTCTTTTGGCTCATATTGACGACTAATCATTACTTTCTCATGTGGAGAATCTGTCAGTCTATTCTCTGCATTTTCTGCAGCATTTTCATCTTGTTTCAGTGGGATTGGAACCGTTTTTTCAACAGCTGTGAGAACAGTAATTTGAGTGGGTGTGAGGACGATGATTAATCACCCCTCCCCCACCATTTATATTCCACCTCCCTCCCTTTGGTAAAAATGGCCACTGAGCCTATATTAACCAAATTAGAAGGTTTTGCTTGCAACCTTTCATTCTGTGCACACACTGCTGCTTTTAAATAGATCACCGTGATTTGCAGGCTCTATCATCCAAGAACACTTTGACCTCATCTTTTGGGATGTGAATCTAGAGTGTTGTTAGTAAATGTAGCTTTTCTGCTTCGTGTGCAATTACAATAAATTAAAGTAATTAGTAAATAAACGATGTTTTGAACTTTATAGATGCTGTCTAAGTGACCTCTTTGTGAACTCGCAGGTCAACCATCCTTCAACAACAGTTTAATCGTGTAGGTCGAGCGGAGCACGGCTCAGTGGCACTGCCAGGGGTGATCCGCTCCGGCTCTATCGGCACAGAATCACTCAGCATGGGCACCATGCCATCAGCTCAACAGCAGATCACTATGGGTCAGATGCACCGTGGACATATGCCCCCGCTGGTAAGAAGAACAAAATTGCTCTCAGTATGACGTTTGAATTTTTCATTCATGGATGACCTTCTTCTGTGTTCAGGACGTCTGTCTTGTGTGTCATTCATTTAAGATTGTTTTTTGATGTAGATATACAGTATATCATTGTATTTCAGTTGGTCCTCTTTTCCCCTTCTCTTGACTTGTTCCTATGCTTATTATTGGAGAGGTGTCACCAGGGGACATTTAGTTCCTAGAACAAGCCTTCTGGTCTGCATGCTGTGAGAAATGAGCCCACTTATGTTCTTGTACTTGCAGAGCTCAGCACAACAGGCTCTGATGGGCACCATTAACACGAGTATGCAAGCTGTGCAGAAGGCCCAGATTGACCTTGGAGAGGTCGACAACCTGCCACCACTGGGACAGGACATGGTACTGTACAGTGGTCATACATGTGACACTCATTGTAGACAGCACAGAGCTTACTTTTACCTAATGTTGTGCTTTTGATCCATAATAGTGCTGCATGCAGAGTTCAGCCATGTTTAGATGGAATGTATGCATGCAAAGTTCTGTTTTTTAATATGATGTACCACTTTTTACCCAGGCATCCAAGGTGTGGGTCCAGAACAAAATGGATGAATCAAAACACGAGATCCACTCTCAGGTGGATGCCATCACTGCAGGAACAGCATCTGTGGTCAACCTCACAGCTGGTCAGTGGCACTAACATGACTCAGCAGAAAGTATTCTGTTTAAATGTACTATAGTTCACTTAAAACAAAATGTTCAGTGATTGAAGTCTGTAATATATATTTCAAACCCTTCAATGAAACCAGAGAAGGTGTTTGACGTGGCCACAGTTTAACAAGCAGATTTGTAAGGGTGCTGTTTTCTGCAGAGATAAAATTATCTGGCCAATTAAGGACTTGAAGCAGAACCTTTCCAGCAGTCTCGTGTTCATTAACATAACTGTGGACCATGTATAAAATCTAATAGCCTCCTTAAATCCTGCTGTGGTTTGTTGAATTTTGGCAGTATGCCTCTTAGAGCCACTTCACATTGAAATGGGTTATTTTTTCCATTTAGCTTTTCTGTAGACACACAAGAATCTGCCTCTTGATTTCCACTTTACTAAAATAGACTAATGCAGTGTTTTTTGTTCTCTGTATTAATGTGTCACTCTGTCCTCTGTCCCCTTGCTCAGGCGATCCAACAGACACAGACTACACAGCAGTGGGCTGCGCCATCACCACCATCTCCTCCAACCTGACAGAAATGTCAAAGGGTGTGAAGCTGCTGGCTGCGCTGATGGAGGATGATGTTGGTGGAGGAAATGATCTGATGAGGGCTGCCAGGACGCTGGCAGGGGCTGTGTCTGACCTGCTGAAGGCCGTGGAGCCGGCTTCTGGAGAGGTGAGCAAAGAACCCTCAAACCCTGTTATGACACAGTGTCTTGTAAAGTCAATCAGAGACTTTTCTTTACACCACATACTGTATGACAGCATTGTGAGGTTGCCTCCATTTTGCTTTCTAAACAGACATTACATCATTGTTCTATCCTTTCTTCCTGACCCTACTGCACAGCTGAAAAAGGGCTGTCTTGAGGATCATAATTGTAGACAGAAAGTAGATACTGAGGTATGAAAAAAATATGCCAGAATAAACAGAAAGATAGAGGTGGTTCATGGATTGAGATGTAGATTTTTTTAAGGAAAGACAGATGGGAAATAGTGTGTAAAAGTGAACCTGGCTCTACATTTGAGGCTAAGCAGAAAGCCAACACAACACCATTTGTATTACCTCAAATACTGGATTCTGCACAATGATTTTTTCTTCATTCAAATTACAGCCTGAAAAAAATCACATCTTCAGTTCTGTTCTGGATTAATACATGTTCTGTTAAAAATGGAGTGTCTCCCCTCGTCCTCAAAAGTAATACATCTAATTATATTAACATCCTGTGCTGCTGGCCGACCTCAGATAACTGAATTGTCCAGGTGGGTCTGAGTGGAGTGCTCAGAGTGAGGGTAAACTAATTGGCAAGAATTCTCTGCTTTAAGAGAAACAAAACCTGCATTAAAAATCTTTAAAGCGGTCTCATTTTTCTGGTATTAATGTTGTCTGTTTGCTCTTTCATTGTACTGTTCTCACTGAGGTCTATTAAGAGCTTTTATTTGTTGTGGAAGTATCATTCTGAAGTTAATGTTCTGTACAGTTAATGGCTTACAATCTGTATAATGCACAGGCCTATCTAGCTTTGGGACAACCCTGAGCTCTGTGCATTATGCATGAGAGGTAACTTGTAACCTTAAAGCCAGTGTAAGAAGAGATGCAGACTGAGTGATAGACTTTAGCCTCTATTCATCACAGCTATGAGTGCTCTATGACACAGTGATGTATGTTAACTGCATAAAAAACTCAGATGATGCTGATGTTGTTTTTTGAAGCAACATGCAGCACAGTAAATAATTTTACAGGCTAACTAGAAGTCATGTATCAAAATTCAACTGGATCTAGTTTTTCTCTCAGGGATATAAATGCAGCTTTAAATCCTGATGGTCTTCTTTGTGTGTGTGTGTGTGTGTGTGTGTGTGTGTGTGTGTGTGTGTGTGTGTGTGTGTGTGTGTGTGTGTGTGTGTGTGTGTGTGTGTGTGTGTGTGTGTGTGTGTGTGTGTGTGTGTGTGTGTGTGTGTGTGTGTGTGTGTGTGTTTGTGTGTGCTTGCATCTAAAGCCCAGACAGACTGTGCTGACAGCAGCAGGCAGCATCGGGCAGGCCAGTGGAGACCTCCTGCGCCAGATTGGAGAGAACGAGACGGACGAGAGATTCCAGGTACTGATGCAACGCTTTTAGCCATTTATCATTACCATCACACTGAATGTAACAGACAAAGAAAGCTTGGCCTTGGATCACTCATTTAATCAAAAACATGTGGTAACCAGGGAAATATGAAAATATTTTCCTGCAACTTTTCTTTTTATTTGACTTCATCGTTTTGTTTAAGTGAAGCTATTCACTGTAGTCTTTTGTTTTTCCATCATGTTGCTCATACTGGCTGTCCAATGCTTAATGATGTAATTCAGTGTTGTATACAGAGATAGAAAACAAGCCTGGCCGTCACGTTACAGCAGTCATATTCAATGTACACCAGTATTTTATATGATTAATTTAAAATGACATGTACTGATCAGAATAGGGTTATTGTTTTTTTCTTCATGCGATTTGATGCAAATCACCAATAAGAATCATATATTTATGTACAGATGAGAAAACAGCTTAGCTTTTCCTGGAAAAAGATAGGATTTTGATGTCCTATTTTGTCTCTCAGCTTCCTCACCTTTCCTCTCTTAGCACAGTAGCACATTAATAAAGACAAATCCACATAAAATGGAGCTTTACTGAAAAATGGATTATCCTTTATCTTCATTGTCCAAGTGACATGAAAACAATCCTTTGCTAATGAGGTGATTTGTGCATCGTTTATTGCAGGACATCCTGATGAATCTGGCCAAGGCAGTGGCCAACGCTGCAGCCATGTTGGTGCTGAAGGCCAAAAACGTGGCCCAGGTCGCTGAGGACAGTGTGCTTCAGAACCGGGTCATCGCTGCTGCCACCCAGTGTGCTCTGTCCACCTCCCAGCTAGTGGCATGTGCTAAGGTACAAGATGATAAGATTGTGGAACTGTCAGGTAGTACAAATATGCCGAGTGCTGAGTCATTGTACTAAGTGACTCACATCATATCACTATTTATAGAATGTTCTGCCAATTACAGACGAGTACATCCATTAGATCTCATGCACAAAAGCTTAGTGGTGTCATTTTTTCAGTTTCTAATGACAGGTCTGTCAAGGATGTGAATATTAAACACCCAGTGATGTCGGTACATGACTTAGGAAGCTATTGTTAATGCCATTATATGCAGTTTGTGACAGTTAACTCTGATAAGTTTCATTGTCCATCTCAACAGGGTTTCCATTGAGGTTTAGCAACCCCAGAAGTATTGCGAGTAAACTGCAAGTCATCCACAGCTAAAAAACAAGACTTTTTAGAGGGAGAGCTTATCAGAATGCACAACGGCCCAGTTAAATACCCTGTGCCCTCATTATATTTGCACATCTTTAATTGTACAACCCACACGCTTCTAATTAGCTTAAATAGCCTCCTGGCTCCCGTTCTGAATTGTTACGTTTACTAAACAAACCTGCACCTCTTTGCATGGCAGGAAATTAAAATCATCTGCTGAATCCCATGGACTTTTTCTTTCCTTTTTCTTATTTTCTTTCCACTGTTCTCAGTGAAACATGAGTTGTGATTTCATAACAAGAAGACTACTATAGAGGTTTTCTATAATTAAACTGCACAAAAATATTATACTTTGGGGCGCTGTTGGCCCAGCGGTCTAAGTGCCCCACACACAGAGGCTAGAGTCCTTGTTGCAGGGGACGCCGGTTCGATTCCCGGCCGGTCGACCATATCCTGCATGTCCTCCCCCGCTCTCTACTCCCCTTATTTCCTGTCTCTCTTCAGCTGTCCTGTCAAATAATGGCAAAAGGGCCAAATATATAACTTAAAAAATTATACTTTATTAAACCTCTTTAATCCAGTTAACCCCTTAAAGGATGATTGATGGCATGTCTAGTTTCCAGTGAAGATGAGTATACAATTAAAACAGAATAAAATATATGAGCAAAAATATGATAACAAGGCAAAATAAATGAAACAGGCTATCTTTTCTCCTCTGTGAAGACTTGCTCCTTCATGTCAATTAATCCCTCTTTACTGTTATTTGTCTTTTACACCTTTCACCCTGTTGTTGTTGTTGTTGTTGCTGCTCTAGGTGGTGAGTCCCACCATCAGTTCACCGGTTTGTCAGGAGCAGTTAATTGAGGCAGGAAAGCTGGTGGATCGCTCGGTGGAAAGCTGTGTGCAGGCCTGTCTCTCAGCTACAGAGGACGGCGAGCTCCTCAAACAGGTTAGCACCGTTGATGTGTACACCAGCAGTGCATTGAATTCCTTTGTCTTAAAAGATGAAAGTATAACACAAGTTATACCCAGAAAACAAAGATTAGCCCTGAATGATAGTAATAATAATAATCAGAATTATAGGACTTATATGGCCCTTTCTCGATACTCAGAGATGCTTAACATTGTGTGCAATAGGTTGATTAATTCCTACAATACCGATTCACAAGCTTTCCATTTAAACCACACCAGATTCTATTCATGTGCTAGAACCCAGCTTAAGGAGCAATGAAGATAATGAGTCCAGTGTGGCTCTAACCAGCCTGCTGGAATAAGAAGCAGGGAATAATGCAGATTAACACTAAAGTTAATGATGTGTGTCTCCTGTTTTGAAGGTGAGCGCAGCAGCCAGTGTGGTGAGTCAGGCTCTGGGAGATCTCCTGCAGCACGTCCGTCAGTACACCTCCAGAGGAGAGCCCATCGGGCGCTATGACCAGGCCACAGATACCATCATGACCGTAACAGAGAGCATCTTCTGCTCCATGGGAGATGCAGGTGAGTACAAATGAGGTCATTGTTTAAAGATGAGAATGCACATCCTGCCAGGCTGGGGGATTTTTCTCAGCTGTGTAAGGGCTCTGATAAAATGTTAATGTGTTTTTGTTTGTGATAAAGTAATTATGTATGGTTCATAGGATATGGAACAGGTTTATGTACAACTATAAGTAAAACCATCTGCTTTTAGTGAGCTATCATTTTTTGGTGTTTGAGTCCAACACTTTGGTCCCGACTGAAACATCTCAACAACAACCGTTTGATTGATTACCTTGAAATTTGGTCGACACATCCCTTTCAGGATATGACATCATGCAAGTCCCAATGGCTCCAGAATCAGTCGCTTTCCCATCAGCTTCAGCTTATCTGAAGATCTAGTCACTAAATATCGGTCATCAATCATCAACAAGCTTATATACTGGACTATATGATGTTAAGTATATGTTATTTAAGAAAACATTATAACTGATAAAGATGACATGGTAGCTTTAAACATGTCTAAACAGTCTTAGTTTCATTTGAGTTGTCACCTTAAGCCTAAGAATTAAAATAGTCCTTACTCATTCAGTGCATCAAGATAAAGTGCACAATTTTAAATCCAAACATTTTGTCTAAATAACTCAAGGAAGCTTGTGGAATGTTATCAGAGTTCAATGGTCCATTATGACAGCTGTTTCTTTGTCATGATGTAATGTGAACTCTTCAAGGTTTGACCTGAATGTACTTCCCCAAAAGTCAGATTTCCTTTCACACTCCAATTAGCTCTAAATTTGAGGGGAAAAAAAGAGCATTTTTGATGAGTTTGACCCTCCTTAGCCTTCACACTTTTTCATTAAAAAGTAATGAAAGAGCACCTTGGCTTTATCCAACCCAAGCTTGATTTTTTCTTTCTACTGCTCTAAAGTTTCTAGTTCCTGAGTAGATGTGTTGTCTATCCCACGTCACCCTGTCTTCTCTCCTCAGAGACTGTGCCGAGATGTTAGGTTTGAATGGACTATCGTCAGCACTGGTGAAGCCACAGAAAAACGCTGACAGTGATGTTTATACTTCTGACAGCAGAGAGAGACAGATAGATAGAAAGAGATGCATAGAGAAAGCCCCGGCCCTGCGCTCAGTTTAGCTGGATTGATTGGCTCAGGAGACATGTGCAATCTCTATTTGTTTTGACGAGGCTTGAATACATGCAGCCTGTTGGAGGATGCTGCCTTTGAACTGGTGTCAAATATGTCAGGTGAAGTCAAACCTGGCATGTCAGGTACAAAAGTGAAGAAAAACAGAGTGAATCCCTCTGTAGTGCAGCGTTGGCAGATCGTCTGATACATTCATATGAATTATAGAAGCTCAGTGCCAAGCAGCTTTTGTAGTGTGCCATTTTTGCACTACAGTCAGAATGAAGACGACTATCCCTTTTGTCTTCCCTCATTATTCTGATAAAGAGGAAAATATTTTCTAAGGGAATCAAATACACCAGGGCTGGAAGAACATTTACATCATTTTATCTCTTCACAAGTCATATACAGGTGTTGGAACATTTTTCACATCTGATCGTGCTGACAAATACAACTGTGCAAGAAATTTGGAGCAGAGGGAAGGATGATGTATGTTTTTATCTTCTCTTCTCCCACGGAGTGCTGACATTTATCAGTTCAAACATTCACAGACTGAATGATCACACCATTAGTCATATTAACAACTTCAAATGTCTCGTTTTGGTAATAATTAAGTGCTATTGAATTAAAAATCAATGCAGTGCTTTGAAATTTTCATACCCATGTCTAAGATTTAACAGCTTTTTATGTCCCGCATTAATATCTCTAGTCTGCACAAAAGTGTGGAGTCATCACAGATCGTTCGACCTTTCTCACAAGTAAAGAAACAAAGATGCAGTTCTCTGTTCATAAAAGTAAATTCACAGTTTGCAGAAAAATGACGTTATGCAGATATGTCAGAACAGGTTAACTGTCTTAACATACTTTATCCCTCGCCCACTGATCCACTTCCCTTCCTCATCTATGACCATCTTCTAACCCTTGGTCTGTCCCCTCAGGAGAGATGGTCCGTCAAGCTCGGGTGCTGGCTCAGGCCACCTCAGACCTGGTTAACGCCATGAGGTCAGATGCAGAGGCCGAGGTGGATGTTGACAATTCTAAGAAGTTGCTGGCAGCTGCTAAATTACTGGCTGACGCTACTGCACGGATGGTAGAGGCAGCAAAGGTAAGAAGAGCCCAAGTGTTTCATATTTATTCTATTGCAGCAAATATCCTAAATGAAATTTACTGAAGAAAACGTTACTTCCTGTACTGTTCATATACTGACCTCAAAAAATCCTGAAGAGTTTTAATCAGTTGTGGCATTTCTTTAGACTAGATGAGAGTCTACAGAGCTGAATTTATTCTCTTGGACATCATGCATGACCTTTTCAGTGAAGCAGAGGGGAAAGAAGCCTCAACAAGCCCAAATAGAGCTGCTGTGTGCGCCAAAAAGAAAGTTGGGAAAGTAATTCTACTCAGTTTTAATTTCAGAAGTATTATTCTATTATTAGAAACTGACCTTTAAAAACTTTTTCAATAAAAATAATACATGGATGGATATTTCACTAGGGATTCTGACTCCTGAGGTTAGTTTCTGAATGGGGTTTAACAGCGTGTTATTTCATTGGTTTGTGGTGGGAAATCATAGACTGAGTAAAACAAGGGAGCATTTTCATCAGCTGATTGGTTTCTGAAAAGATCCCAAAGATGGTGGTTGCCTTATTGGAAATGCAGACTTCAACAAACCTTCAGCTAATCTACAAACCAACAAAGCAAGGGAGTGCACAGCCTTGCTGCCTGCTGAACAGCTATAATGCACCAACCTGTCATCAAATCAGCCATGCCCCCAATATGCTTAGCTATGTACAACTCGTAGCCTTAATGTGATCACAATGGATGTTATAAAAAATTCCATCACCTGTACAAATAAAGAAATGAAGTACAGAGAGCAAAATAGTTTTAGTATTTTTGTATTACTTTGTAGGCTGTAAACATGTTTATTCCTCCTGTAAAATTGGACATCTACTATGAGCTCTTATCTCTGCTTGGCTGTTGAAGCCAGCCTCAAGTGAACCCTCCACTCACTGCAGTATTTGGTACTTCTGCATTGGCTTATTTTTCAACACTGGAGGTTGCTGCTTGTGAAAGAGTTGCCATCTGCAAACTTTGTCATCTATCTCTCTGAGCTGTCATATGGAGCATTAAGACTTGAATCAGTGCAGAAATTACAGACTTGATCCACTGACACTGAACTGGTTGACATTGGTAGAATCTTAGTGGAGAAAAGTCTCCATTGACAATAAGCAAAAACACGCGTTTTCTTAGAATGAATTAATGATTGAATCTTTGTACAGCAGCTGCAGGATGTGACTCTGATTCAGACTGTTAGTGTGAGCAGCTCATCACATATTTCAGTTCAGCACCTCTGCTCTCATCCTGGCTTTTAACTCCAACAGTATACACAGATCAGCCATAACATTATGACCACCTGCCTGATATTGCTTACCTCTCTTCAGTTCTGGGCCAGAAAAGCCCTGACCCCAGACCTCTGAAGGTGCGCTGAGATATGAGTAATAGATCCTTTAAGTCCTGGAAATTGTGAGGTGGGGCCTCCATGAATTGGACTTTATGCCACAGATGCTCAATTGGATTTAGTTCTGGGTAATTTGGAGTCCACTCAATACCTTGAACATGTTGTCAGGTTCCCACAGGTGACATTCTTCCATACTTTGTGGTCCTGTTTCTGACCCTTCCTATCAGAGCAAGCATTTACCTTTTCAGTACCTTAAGCCTGCAGTAGCTCTTCTTTGATCAAACCACACGAGCCAGCCTCCATTTCCTGCACACATCACTGAGCTTTGCCCTTCCCTGGCCCTTACCACTGGGTTCAGTACCACTTTTGGTAGGCACTGACCCCTGCAGACCGGGAACACCTCAAAAGAGCTGCAGTTTCAGAGATGCTCTGACCCAGTCGTCTCACTGTCACAGTTTGGTCTTGCTCATTTTACCTGCTTCCAACACCTCAAACTCAAGGACAAAATGTCCCTAGCTGCCTATCATATCCTGCCCACTGACAGGGGCCATTGTAAGGAGATCATCAATATTATTTACTTCACCTTTCAGTGGTCACAATTTTATGGCTGATTAGTGTAATATAGATTTACAACTAAGATGTCTCTAATCATAAATGATACTGAATGTAACTTTGTGTGCTTTTGACTGTTATTCCTCTTCTCTTTAATCTGAAATATTCACAAACAAAGTTAATTAACATTTATGTTCAAGTGGTTGCACTGAGCTTTTATTAGATAAGTAAATAAAGGAGATGCTGTTTCAATATTCAGAGTAAACATCACAGTGGAAAATGTAATTAATCTAATATTGATTGATTGATTTGTACACACCTGTTGGTTTAATCATTTGGTTTATCAGCAGTGTTTTTAGATGCATTTACAGACATACTCATTATCAAATGAAATAACAAATGTCAGACTGAATGGTCAAATAGGTTCAAAGTTACAGGTTTGAACATTGAAATATTCATATGAATGCATGGTTCATATTCACCAGTTTCTAGCGTAACATGATTAAAGAGAAATTCAGACTCTTTCTTCCCACGCTGCTGAGGGGCAGCTTTAGCTTTGCTACACGTCCATTCATCTGCTATCTCTCTCCATCCCTCTCATTATCTGTCTGCTGAATCACACACTGATATTAATAACACTCCACTTCCAGCACGGATATTAAATAACGCCCTCCAGCTGGTTGGACGGGGGAGCTTGATGCTAGACTCATCGCCATCACAGCTGTAGTATGTGTTTATCTGTGTCAAAGGAGGCTCAGAACTCAGCCAGTCGTGGTAGCCCTGGTAACTGATTAATTTAGCTCTAGCAGTTCAGCTTTATCCTCGACTGTATTAATGTTGATATTTCTTTTTGCTCAAAGACCATGTCAGGTTATGATGTGCGTCAGTCAGACGCTTATTGTGAAAGTTTTGCATCACCGTAAGACAGATCATTCTTCTTGAAGGCTAGCTCCACTTTCTGAGTTGTTGCGTGTGGTATCTTGTTACTTCCTGTGGAAATCAGCACTTTTTAATAATTATGCAAATTGGCTGTTAAATTTAAATGGTGTCAGCAGGCAGATGACAGCTGCTACACTCAGCAATGATCATTTGAAGCTGGTCACTAACAACATTTTACTGTAATTAATGTTGTGGCAAATGTTGCAAAAAAAGAAAAATTGCTCCAAACATTCAAACCCATGAAAAGAGTGTTTGAACACTTGTGTGCATGGTTCAAAGTGATATCTGGGTACCTGGTGACTGCTATCTGTGGGGTTAAACATTAATGTGATGACATGGGTTTTCACTAGCACACCCACGCCACCTCTCTGTGCAGCTGCAGGTGTAGCTACCAACTTCCAAAGTAATTAACCTAATGGCAGCAGGCTTAGCTGTCTCTCCAACAGCGTGACACACACAGCTGCTGAGTGATATCAGCCTCCTCAGAAACCAGTAGTCTCACTCTGCTGGGTTTAGAAATATACTTTAAAACGTGCATTTATAGTTGTAAAGTTGTTGTTTTTTTGTAGGGAGAGGAGCTGAAGCTTAGTTTAAGTGCAGGGCTAAATTCTGGGTCATCTTAAAAGGCTTGTTTACACTGATGGGATTTTTAAAGATGCTTTGAAAGTGCTGATGTCAGTTTGGGTTTTTGTGTGCTGCTCGTCTCGGTGTGTGTTGTGATGGGTGCTTCTCCTAAAAAAAGCATAGAGTGAGGGAATATTGTGCATAGATTATTTGGGGTCATAATATAAGAGCTGTTATCTTATCCTGCCCACCTGTCATTTATTTGCTGATGTATACGTGTGTTTTCTCAGGGAGCGGCGGCATACCCGGAGAATGAGGACCAGCAGCAGAGACTGAGGGAGGCTGCTGAGGGGCTACGTGTGGCCACCAATGCCGCTGCTCAAAATGCCATTAAGAAGAAACTGATCAACAGACTGGAGGTTAGTGACGTTAGTTTCTTCCAAGGGAGATGTGGAAGGATTTGATTCCCTCCTGTTCCTGAAAATATTTACCTCAAATAGGACATAAAAACACCACAACTAATGCTAAAAAAATGCTGTCTAAAAAGTACAAAGAGGCAACTTGTAATACCCCAGACCTGCAAGTGCTGGTTGTTGATTTCAGCAACATTATATGGAAGAGATGTTTTAAACAGTTTTATGTTTGTAGTAATTCACTTTTTAAAAATTGTACAAAGATATTTTTTTTTCAAATTTCAAGAGGAGCAAATGGTTTGTCTGCTTCAGTAACAGGGTTTTTATTTGTTGTATTCCTAATTTAGTCTGAATAATTATTTAAAATCAATTACAGATGATTTTTATCTATAACAATGTGTAACTTTTGTGAAAACCAGGTGTTAAACCTTAGCTGAACTTGCTAATGTATTCATGTATTTCAACTCATAAGCATTTCAATATATTCCTGTTGATTCGTGACTCATGAAGCCTGCATAAACAGAGAGGCTTCAGCTTTTCATTGTTTGGAGAGAAAATGTATACCTTTTAAGAAACCACAAACCCTCACATAGAAATATCAGGACAGTTATTTTATGTCGACAACTTTAACCATGATATTCAATGTTCAGACTGCAAAGCAGTGGTGAGTTTGCTTTAAATGGACTGTTTAAGAGAGACTGATACAAGAGACAGACAGTGAACTACTGTGTAATCATACTTTAAGTGTGGATGTTTTTGTCTCAATTTTCTCTAGAATGCTGCCAAGCAAGCCGCGGCTGCAGCCACGCAAACCATCGCTGCTGCTCAAAATGCTGCCGCCTCAAACAAGAACACTGCAGCTCACCAGCAGCTGGTTCAGAGCTGCAAGGTGAGCATCAATACTTTCCAGCCTGACTTCCCCATTATTGCTTCTTAAATGGATTCTTCAAAGGGTTTACTCCACAGTGTTTTCTTTTCGTATCCTCAGTAAGCATCATTTTGTCAGCCGTTTGCTGTCATTGTTTTTGTGCATCCAAATGTTTCATGTTTATTCTAAGGCGTTCAGTCAATGTTTGAATTATCCATACTAGATGTATTGAAGCCTGGTTGTGTAAGTGTGACTGATTACTGATATTTATAGGCAGTGGCAGACCACATCCCACAACTTGTGCAGGGGGTGCGTGGCAGTCAGGCCAAACCTGAGGACCTCAGTGCACAACTGGCTCTCATCATTGCCAGCCAGAACTTCCTACAGGTGCAATACACACACACACACACACACACACACACACACACACACACACACACACACACACACACACACACACACACACACACACACACACACACACACACACACACACACACACACATTCTCTAACAACTTGGTGCCCCTGTGCTCAAATGCAGTAACTCCAGTCCTACATTGGGAACCAGGCTGAGCAAAGTATAAATAGTGTTTCTGCCATGAGGGAATCCTTTGAAAATAGGCCTGTAACCTCTTTTTGGTGAAAGCAGGCAGTTAAAGAAACAGTGGCGATGTGGGGGATTATGTGTTTAATGCCTCAGTGGTGTTTTAAAAGCGGATACAAGAGTCACATAATTTAACCTTTTATCCTCATCGTTCCTCGGAGCAACACTTATTTTTTGCTCTCAGAGCTCAAAGGGAAACTATTTTCATGTTTTATTTAACATCTTCTTAAAAGTGTTTGCTCTCCTCTCTGCAGCCCGGTAGTAAGATGGTGACCTCGGCCAAGTCCTCTGTTCCCACGGTGACGGATCAGGCTGCAGCCATGCAACTGGGTCAGTGTGCCAAGAACCTGGCCACCTGTCTGGCTGAGCTCAGGACATCTGCACAAAAGGTAGTGCACATACACTTCAAAACAGTATGTGGCCATGCATATGAGAAGTCACTGCACTTTACATGCAAAGTACATTCAAAAACACATCTAATATGCAAACATGAAGATGCAGGCAGACACTGACCTCTTTGAATCCTGTATTGTACACTCATGGAGAAGACAAAAACAGAGATAATGAAGCTCACTGAGAATAATTCTTTAAAAGATCATTGTGATTGTAGCAGCTGCTTTAATGTGTAACTAGCAGAAACTGAACTGAATGCATTTCTGTGAAAGAGTCACTTCTTTCAAAACATATGTCATGGCCCCTTTAACTACAGCACACCTTTATATTCTAGGCTCATGAAGCCTGCGGGCCCATGGAGATTGACTCTGCGCTCACCGCCATCCAGACCTTGAGAAGTGAGCTGCAAGATGCCAAACTGGCAGCTGTTAACGCCCAACTGAAACCTCTACCTGGAGAATCTGTAAGAGACCCACATGGAAGACTCAGTGTTTATTTGACCAAATCCAACATGAAAAATGGCAGTTACATTGTGTTGATCAAGAAAAACAAAAGATATTGACTCCTGCATGAAGCACGGTCTAATGGGTGTTGGATCTGAATAATTATACCAAGCAACTGTTTTTTCCATCTTTTTCTTCTTTAGTTGGAGAAGTGTGCTCAGGATCTGGGCAGCACCTCAAAGGCTGTAGGATCCTCCATGGCTCAGCTGCTCACATGCGCTGCACAGGGAAATGAACACTACACAGGTAACAATGCTGACATACTGACACCTTCAAAATCGGTTTCATTTCTCAGAACTGATCTATCTTTCTTCTTATGCTACCATACCTAGTTAACTCTGTGAAAATACACAATTCAAACCGCCACTATGAGGAGTGATGACAGCTTTAGCGTTTAACTATGAGCTGAATTTGTAGTCTCTGAACGCAGCTTCTTTTGCTCTGCTATAAACAAAGCACCTTACTCTTTTTCACATGACCTTCAAATATTTGAAGTAGTTGGGACATGATTAAAAAATCCAATAACCTTATACAGCATCAAAATTCCATTTATATTGAGCCATTTTTTGTAGCTCCTTTCCTTTAAATAAGCCTCATTGTATGATGCAGTCAGCAAGACTAGTTAGGGTGTAAAAATATGGTAAAGTCAATAAAATCTAATTCTTGCTGATATCCTGTTCAGCATGTGTTCTCCAAAAACCTTTATTACATTCACAGTGTCCTGAGGAGAAGTGCTCCTTTTGATCTTGAAGACTCTCCTGAATTAATTTCTGTTTATAACACGACAAAATGACACTCTCTCTGACCAAATTAATTTGACTGTTCTGTTTGTTGTGGAACATTTATCAGGACAGAAGAAACACTTTTAAAGCATTAAACAATCATCCTCAGCTAGTAGGGTGTCAGACTTCTGGATTTCTTAAGTAATACATGATCAGTGTCATAAACGCATAAATCCTATATGACAGCCGTGAGGTGCTTTCCAAACTGTTTGCTGTCACATCTGAACCCTGTCTCACCTGTAATCTGTGAGTAGGTATAGCAGCCAGGGAGACGGCTCAGGCTCTGAAAACACTGGCCCAGGCAGCCCGTGGTGTGGCTGCCTCCACCACGGACCCCAAGGCTGCCGCTGCCATGCTAGACTCAGCTCGTGATGTAATGGAGGGCTCAGCGCTGCTCATTCACGAGGCCAAGCAGGCTCTGGTTTCCCCCGGAGACGCTGAGAGCCAGCAGAGGCTGGCACAGGTGAGACGGCTCAGGGTTGCTCAGGGGTCTGGAGTCGATTCATCATGTATATCCCTTTTAGCACTGCTGTGACTTTCAGGTGCTGCAGGCTGGAGGATGAGCTTATCTGTCTGTCAGAGTAATGCACTAGTGCCTTAAAGCTAACATCAAATGTCAATGACATCTGTGCAGCATCCAACCATAAATACACATGCAGCTTGTGAGTTCATGAACCTGAAGTTTATAAATGATATATTCTTCAGTTTCTCTGACCTCATCACAGTGCTCAAACGGCTCAATTAGGAAGATATTTGTACATTTTGTCTCAAGACATACAGCATGTGTTTGTGTTCTATAAATGTTTTATTAATGTAGTTACATATTTAATTCATGAGGTATTCAAAAAGTATCTCAAGCTGGAGGTCTTGGTGAGTCTTTTCTACCAAAACTGAAAGTTGGATGATGCTTAACATCTCACGTAGTTTACTGCGAAACCCTGTTTTAACCTAGAAGTATCTGACATTTAAGAAGGACTTAACAGATTCTGTTTACGTGCATGAATAAAACACTCACCCTCATGAACTTCAAAGAAAACGCTGCTTTTCTGCCTAACAGCACGTCTGTCTTTGCTAGTCTTATTTGGCTAGATACTTTTCTTACGAGCCAGATGAATATCTAAATCTAATAATTAATACATGAAAGTGAACAGCTGTCTAATATAGCAAGGGACTCCTATAGTAAACATTGTGACATGTTTACAGACTGTACCATTCAATTATTGATGTTTTGTCCTTCTCATATGTTCTCCACAGAAAAGCTGGATGATAGCTTTTTTCCTTTTCTAGAGAATTTAATAAGGGAACCAATTACAACGGACTATTTTTATAACTAAAAATACAATACTACTTTGTCTTTTGAAAATGAATGTTAAATTAGGTTAGCAGCCTGTGCTGTGCGCTCTCACTTACTGTTTAATTTACTCCCTCTCTTGTCTTTATGTGCTTCTCCTTTTGGCCTCTGTGATGTTACAACCTGGTTTGTGGTGTAGCACAACCAAAGACACATGTTGTCTGATAATTATAAAAGAACAACAAGTAATATTTGTTATGTCTTCCTACTAATTAGCATTTAAAATGTAGATTTCTTGTTTTGCCTGGTTGCTTCAACTCAGCCGACTGTGAACCTGCTGTTTGTTCCAGGTGGCCAAGGCTGTGTCTCACTCCCTGAATAACTGCGTCAACTGTCTGCCCGGCCAGAAGGATGTGGATATGGCTCTCAAGAGCATCGGAGAGGCCAGCAAGAAGCTGCTGATTGAAACTGTGAGTCTGGTGTGACTCATCGTAGCTCTACAAGCAAAATTGGCATGCGTTTTTTTTTTCTGAAAGCACAAGAGTTAAAAAAACGTTTATGCAAAACTATTGAGAAGAAAGTTGACTTTATGATAGGAAAGTCTCCGGCATTGATTAAGTACTGACCAATGTCAGAATGTATCATTAGTTTAAAACTGGAGAGTTTTTTAGGGGCACCATTGGTCTAGCTTTTCTAAGCCCACTGCCCCATAGACAGAGACAATGTCCTCGTTGCAGCAGTTGCTGGTTCAACTCCCGACCTCAACCATTCCCTGTATGTCTTTCCCCACTCTCTGCTCTCTGCATTTCCTGTCTCTCTTCAGCTGTCCCATCCAATAAAAGATGAAAATACTCCTGTACAGATAGATAGATAGATAGATAGATAGATAGATAGATAGATAGATAGATAGATAGATAGATAGATAGATAGATAGATAGATAGAAAAGAGGAGTTTCACCATTTTTTTATGGCTTTTCAAAAGTAAGCTTCACCTTAACAATTCAATAATTTTTTATTTAAAAAATTGAGAGACTGAACAAAATTTGGTTTCAGGAGACAATTTCCAGAGTTCAGACCAACACATTTTTGTACAGATAATTGTTGTAGCCGAACTTATGAAACTCAGATTTTCTAATTTTAGAAGTTTAAAATAATGCTGTAGCATTAAATCAAAGACTTAGTTAACAATCTTTCTTCATCTGTATCCTTATTCACTGAGCACTCCTGTAAAGTCAACAACAAACTGGCCTTATACAGTAACAATTTTTTTTTAATCATAAACTCTTGTGTGTCCTCCGTTCAGATTCCTCCAGCCTCAAAGTCCTTCCAGGAGGCCCAGAGTGAGCTGAACCAGACTGCCGCAGACCTGAACCAGTCAGCGGGTGAGGTGGTCCATGCCTCCAGAGGCTCCAGTGGCCAGCTAGCTGTTGCCTCTGGGAAGTTCAGCCAAGACTTTGATGAGTTCCTGGATGCTGGTATTGAAATGGCAGGGCACACTCAGGTTGGTCTTTAATCATAGCATTCATGAGAACATCAGAGGTTTTTTTTCTTTTGGAGTCTTTATGAATTCATATCACCCATCACTATCTGGAGCTGCATGTGGACAAAATACCAAATATTTAAACAGCTGATCTATGTTAGATCGCAGTATGATGTTTTGATTTTTTTGTTGTTTTAGAAAAAGGATGACCAGGTGCAGGTGATTGGTAACCTGAAGAACATCTCCATGGCTTCTAGCAAACTGCTGCTGGCAGCTAAGAGTCTGTCTGTGGATCCTGCAGCAGCAAATGCCAAGAACCTGCTGGCTGCTGCAGCAAGGTAACATAGCTAAACACATAAACACCAATACACTCATTGAGTATCAGCTCATATTGAAACATTTAATATTAATGTAAAAGGAAAATGTGTGCTCAGTCATATAAAAACAAAAAATGTTTACAAACCCTTACACCATACATCTCGAGGGATGAGTGTGTGATATTTTTCCTCCTCTGTGTTTCAGAGCTGTGACTGACAGCATCAACCAGCTGATCACACTGTGCACACAGCAGGCTCCAGGCCAGAAGGAGTGTGACAATGCCCTAAGAGAGCTGGAGGTAAACAAAGCTTTAACACAGTGTAACTTTAAAGGTGATAATAAAGTGAGTTTTACAGAGAGCTTCACATGCTGGAAACAGCAGAGCAGGGACAGCCTGGATGAAAACAGAAGTGTAAAGACCAAAAGGTGTCAGTTAGCTTCGCAGTTATTTGCAGGGGCATTTCAAAAGTGGATGTAAAAGCAATACAGTGAAAATAATTAAAAGCAGATTAGGACAAGTGTGTTTTGAAGAGGGATTTTAAATGCAGTAGTGATTCAGCATGCTTAATTTCTTCAGTGATCAAACATAAACAGTCAGCAGTCATTTCAATAAAGGCTGGTACCCAAGAAAATAATAATCTAGGTCCACTCATACGGCATTATGTGGGAAGAAATGTCCAAATGAATAAGGATTTAAGCTGCTCTTTCTTCTCTCAGGCTGTCAGAGGAATGCTTGACAATCCCAACGAGCCAGTCAGTGACCTCTCCTACTTCGACTGCATTGAGAGTGTGATGGAGAACTCCAAGGTAGGCCCTTAAAATTAGACAGCCTGGTGATCAAACACACTCTGCTCACACACACACACACACACACACACACACACACACACACACACACACACACACACACACATACACACACACACACACACACACACACACACACACACACACACACACACACACACACACACACACACACAGAGCTTAGCATGCTAAGCATTCCTCTCTTCCTCTACTCTTTGTCTTGCCGGGTGGCTCCATTGTCTCGTCCAGGTCCTGGGAGAATCCATGGCAGGTATTTCTCAGAACTGCAAGACCGGGGATGTGCCAGCATTTGGAGACTGTGTGGGATCAGCCTCAAAAGCCCTTTGTGGCCTCACTGAAGCTGCTGGACAGGTAGAGAATTAGGGAAAAGAACTCCAACTATGCAAGAGCTATTCAGTTTATTCTATTTCTTTTGTTATTTGAAGTATGAATGCTCGGGATGCTGTAATAGCTAGCGCCAATTCTTGGTGATGCTGATGATGTGGGTGTGTTTTTCCTGCAGTCCTCCTACCTGGTGGGTGTGTCCGATCCCAACAGTCAGGCCGGGCACCAGGGCTTGGTGGATCCCATTCAGTTTGCCAAAGCAAACCAGGCAATCCAAATGGCCTGTCAGAATCTTGTGGACCCAGACAGTAGTCCATCCCAGGTATGGTACAACATTATGTAAATGAAAGCTAGACTATTGTTCTACTCCTAAATGAGTCAGTCCCAGCTCACCAGACATTTAAAGAGATGCATAGTATTACAGACGTAGCTTTTAGTGTATAGGAATATCCGTTATACAAAAGCTTGTTGATTTGATTTTGAGTTCAGATAAGCTGTTCTTAAACATTAAATGTCAGTCAGTCATGTAACACTTTGTTATTTCTGTCATTCAGGTTCTCTCTGCAGCCACAATTGTTGCAAAGCACACCTCTGCACTGTGCAACGCTTGCCGCCTGGCTTCCTCCAAGACAACCAACCCAGTCGCCAAGAGGCACTTTGTTCAGTCTGCCAAGGAGGTGGCCAACAGCACGGCCAACTTGGTTAAAACTATAAAGGTAGGGCTCCTTTGCCAAGCTTATTAAGCAGTTGGCTTTGGCTATTACCTGGCACCCCAGAGTAATTGTGTGAATTTAGCTTTGCCTATATTGTCCTTTTTAGATGGTGTTGATGATTCCTCCAATGAATGAATATTGAAATATTTCTGTTTGGAATCGATTCCTTTTTTTTCCCCAAAATCTTCTCCATCCAACTTCTGTTGTGTTTTTTATTTTTAACTCTTGACTGTAAAAAATGTAAAAGGTGCTCTAGTTTTTTCAGATTTACATAATGCTCCCTCACATTTTCTCTCTCTCTCTGTCCCTCACTTTCTAGGCTTTGGATGGTGATTTCTCTGAGGAGAACAGAAAAAAGTGCAGAGTTGCCACTGCTCCCCTGATCGAGGCTGTGGAAAACCTGACAACATTTGCTTCCAATCCAGAGTTTGCCAGCATCCCTGCTCAAATCAGCAGCGAGGTATGGCTATAATAACAACATTTAAAGCGCTTCATATTCATATACAGCTGTTAGATGCAGCATTGAGAAGCAAGAGCGTTATAACAGGACAAAAACGTCAGGATTTCATAATTTTTTATTCATTATTGATAAAGTGTCATGTTGTTGTTTTTTTCTGTAGGGCTCTGCGGCACAGGAGCCCATCCTCCAATCAGCACGCTCCATGCTCGACAGCTCCACCTACCTGCTCAAGACTGCCCGCTCATTGGTCATCAACCCCAAAGACCCACCCACCTGGTCTGTTCTGGCTGGTCACTCTCGCACTGTGTCCGACTCCATCAAGAGTCTCATCACAGCCATCAGGTATGTGAACGAAAATCCTTCTAAGTGTAACAAATGGGACATGACAGAACTTTTAGACGTTTAATTTTAGCTTGACCTAGCATTAAGACTGGCAACAGCTAGCATGACTGTTGAAAATTAACAAACTGCACCTAACAAAGTTACCAGAGCATCCTCTATTTCCATGCAAAGATGCAGTCACTCCTGAGCACACAAAAGAGATTGTTAGGTGAAACTCAGGTCAGCAAACTCAGAATAAAGCTTTTCCATTTATCTGTGTAATTGCTCTTTTAAAATGCCTGCCAGACTAATGCAGCGTCCTTGAGAAAGCATGCCCAAATCCTGTACCATAGCAAGACAAATGCTTGTTCTTATACCTCCACAGCTTAAATTTTTAATCTTCTTTTTCACACCTTTTGTACCTGACCTTGATCAGAACAAAACCAATGCCTAGAGGAACTAATTCCTGGTGTCAGACATGCTGAATTTTAATGTTTCTGCTCAGCTCAGAACATCTGCGCGTTAGCATTCACAAGCAGCCAGCTGAGCACCCCGTTCAGTTGCCCTGCCCTTATCCAGTCTTCCTTTGAGACTGCAAATTGGGTCCTGTGAGTTTGGCCTAGGCCTTTAATGGCATTGATCCACTACCTTGCCAAAGAACATAGGAACTAACACCAACCTCTGCAAGCCAACCTTATAACATTGTCAGTGTCATCCCACCCAAAGATGAGGTTTTATTTTAGTTGTACTCTCAGTGTGCCACCGTGCATGGAAATGGATGTTTAACTAACCTCATTTGGCCCGTGTGGCCACTGCCCCAGACCACTCAGAGGCTTCAAAGCTAATTTGGCTGCCCAGCTTGATCTCCCTGTGCAGAGACGAGGCCCTGCAGGCCACATTTAGCAGATGTGAGCTGAGCAGCAATGAGATGAGGCAGTCGAAGGAAGCTGTCTGTGTTTTAATAAGTGTTGGTTCTATTTCCTCTCCCCCTGTCTTCTAATATATCTCTTTTCTTCCTTTCTTCATCACTTTCTCTGTCCTGTTTTTCACCCTATTCGTCAACCTTTCATTTCTGTTTCTGACAATTTTTATTGCTCTTTGTTTCTCCACTTTTCCTGTTCTCATTTTATTCACAGGGACAAGGCTCCGGGCCAGCGAGAGTGCGACTCCTCAATTGATAACATCAACAAATGTATCCGGGACATTGAGCAGGCCTCTCTGGCAGCAGTCAGCCAGAACTTACCCAGCAGGGATGACATCTCACTGGAGGTAAGCAACCATCAGAATATAACTCAACATTTTCCACAGACACCTTCAGCTACCTCTCTCTGTTTCCATTTCTTATTATCTTTATGTCCTTGTTTTGTTGTATTTATTAGTTTTTCTTCTATATAGTGTTTCTGTTTTTGTCTTTTTCTGGTCCTTGTGTTCATTTTGTGTCTTTAATAATATGGATCTATTATTGCTAGTTACAGAAGGTTTCTGTCTATTCTAGGTCCCAAAAAGCTCATTAGACAGGAGCCAGGGATTTCATGTTTTTTAAACATAACTCTCAGATGTGCTAACCAATGTTTTTTGTCTTGATTAAAGAAGATATACAGTTAAAGGGACAGTGGGACTGTATACCAGAATTATTTTATGTTAAACATGTAGAACCAGTTACAAAACAGTTTCCGCAAGCTTCACACAGGAAGCGTGTTGACAGCGTGATGGCTGCAGAACGTCTGGATTTTCATTTTGGGCATGCATGTTAACAGATCAGACCACTCAGACCGCCAGCGGGACCCACGCACGTCTCACATCCGTCTCAAGCAACATAAATCAAGAGAAAATAAGGGTCTTTTTCCACAAGCTGCACGCATAAACAGAAACATGTTAAACCAAGGGCTACATTGGTTTTGTATCAGATATAATTATTTCATAAGAATGAAAAATATAGCATGGTAGCACTTTGGAAATGCTTTTCAAGGTAGTAGCCCATCTCTTCTTTCTGTGGAAAGACTACACCTGTTTTCACACAATACTTTTATTTTGAAGATGTGTCCAGGACAGTTATGTGACAAATTAAGTGGCTTGCTTGGGTCTTTATTCAAGTCTCTGCTGATCGTCTGTGAAGGGTCTCAGTCATCCAGGTCATGGAAATCAAAAGCTTGAGCCACAAGCTAACTGGACTGGTAGAAATTCTTGAATACGTTTCACCTGCCTTCAAGAATTTCCACCAGTCCAGTTCCCTTACGGATCAAGCCTCAGATCCCTGCTGATCTATCATGAGAAAAAAAAACCTGACATACCACATTGGCTGCAAGTTAGCCATGTTAATTATCAACTAATATCAGGCTGTTGAAAAAGTTTCCTCTTGTGTGATCTCCTTTTCGTGCCTCTACGTGTCTGCCCCTCTAACTGCTCAGCCAGTGTCTGTGTGTAAATTAAGGACCCGTTTTAATGTAAATGTGATCGTTTTCTAAAGGATAAAACCCCTGAAACCACTCTTGTATAGGAATGGCAATAGCTTGTTGAAGAGTTATTATAATTTATTATAGATCACACGCATCTTCACCCTTTCCCATAAAGAATTGATCCTGTTGATGCAAGGCATCTTCACAATAGAGAGTTTATGGCCTTAACTTGTGTGAGAGACCAGGCTGACAGCAGAATCTCACACAGCCAACATGCTTTCTGTGTGGAACTGGCGTTAGGCTCTTGGACCAATTGTCTTGAATCATAAAAAAGTGAAAGTGAAAGTTAACATATGAGAAGCCGGAGGAGCTTGGGGCAAATATTTCCCAATTTATTTTCCAGTCCAGCTGACTTATTTGAATGTACCTCTTTCTCCTTTGAAAAATAAGACAAAAACTAATTTCTTTTTCTTTCCTCTCTTCAGGCACTTCAGGAGCAGCTGACGTCCACTGTTCAGGAAATTGGCCACTTAATTGACCCTGTTTCCACTGCAGCCAGAGGCGAGGCTTCCCAACTAGGACACAAGGTATAAAGAGCAGGGAGCTAATTACTTCACTTAAGTACTGTTTCTGTGGAGCAGCAAAGTTCTACTTTTTTTAATGAGTCACAATAACACACATTTCCTCTTGTTAGGTGTTAAGTTATTCAGTCAAAATTAGAATTGTGATACTTTTTGTAGCACTATCACTTAATCCTAAAATACCTTTGAAGTCTCATGGGAAAGCTTAGAGGCAATGATTTCATTCCTGATTGGAGAAGAAGTGCACTATTTGAGGGCACAGAAAGATGTCATTGATTGCAAACTGTTCTAAACTGAACTGCAAGATACCATTTGTCCGCCCTTTTCCTCCTCCATAAACATTAGAATTTTTAGTTTTCATAGTTGACTTACTGTAAATGCAGCATTTTCTGAATCACTGAACTCTTCCACCGTATGTCTCAGGTGACCCAGCTGGCCGGCTACTTTGAGCCACTAATAATGGCCTCTGTCGGTGTGGCATCCAAACTGAGGGACCACCAGCAGCAGATGACTTTCTTAGACCAAACTAAGACCCTGGCTGAGTCCGCCCTGCAGATGCTTTATGCTGCCAAGGAGGGTGGAGGAAACCCAAAGGTAGAACTAGAGTTTCACATTACACCCAGCCAAAATAAGATTACATATCTATCTTTTGTTAAATGTCTGCTTTTGTCTCTCTGTCAAACCCCATAGGCATCCCATACCCATGATGCCATAGCTGAGGCAGCCCAGCTCATGAAGGAGGCGGTCGATGATATCATGGTGACACTGAACGAGGCTGCCAGTGAAGTGGGAATGGTTGGAGGAATGGTGGATTCGATCGCTGATGCCATGGCCAAGGTGAGTGCTGCTGAGCATTGTGTGTTTGTTCCACTTATGTAAACACCAGTGTTTCAGATACAAGCTATAAACTCTCCAGATAAGCCATTATTGTGATTGGATTATTAAAAGAACACCCAGTTTTTCCTTAACTAGACTTTTACAGACACTAAACTCCTCCACCTTTTTCCCTTCCATTTGTTTCATGGTAATAGACTAGTAGAGAAAAGCTCAGAGGCTCCTGGAATAGACCTCATTTTCTTTTTCTACCACACATTAATGCAGCATGGAAAAGTGTGTTGTTTCTACACAACACATTGCTATTTTATTATAATATTAATGCGTTTGCAAAATTGTGGGGCAGAAATATCTTGACTGGGCAAGAACTGCAAAAGAATGAGCCAAAATTGTGCTGTAAAACAAGTGGAATAAATTGGTAAGAAGGTAACTGGCAGGAATGCACATATTCTCAGTATTATCTCATTTTATTACTACGAAAACCTTTTCAGGGTTCCCACGCATCCTGGAAAACCTGGAAAACAGTTGACCAGTTTTCCAGTACTGGAAAACACCTGGAAAATGGGAGATAAAGTCAAATGTCCTGGAAAATCACATATAGTCCTGGAAAATGATTCCAACATGGCTGCATGCAACCTGACCCTATTAACAAAACACATCCCCATTCATTGAAAGTTGAGTGCACGCTGTGCTGGAAAAGACAGCGACACTGCGCAACTTTTTTCACATCTTTTCTCCTTCACTTCATAATCATGCATTCACAGAAAACGGGGGTATATTGTTTATGTTTTATGGTACATTAACCTTGTAGAGTACTCTTTTGATTCAAAGAGTCTTATATTTAAGTTATAGTGTGACCAGTGGAGTCAGGCAGAGAGCTTGGGGGTCTGTGCCTCACAACTTTCTCTGCAGGCTGAGAGCTCAATTACCGTACTCTAGCTCAGTTGTTCTCAAAGTGGGGTCCTGGGACCCTTGGAGGTCCGTGAAATAATTTGAATAAATTTCTAATAGATGATAAAATTGTGCTGTGTCATTACAAAACAGCATATACACCATTGTTATGATACCATTTGGTGGCTCAAAGGGATATGTGAGTCTTGCTGCTGTTAATTTTATGAAAGCGTTTAAGATCAATTACTTGAAAAGTATAAATGCTGTCATGTTGAGACCACAAGGAATGAAATGACCCTCTGTTTTAAAGTGAACAAGTGGTATTTACTTGATTCAAATTGAAGTGTTATCTGTTTATCACTATGGTACAGGTCTGAAGTATTTACATTGATACGTTTTACAATACAAATAGTTCCAAGGGAAACTAAGAGTGCAAATGGTAGTAAGCCTGTGCTTTAGTGATGGGAAGTTCGGCTCTTTTCAGAGAGCCGGCTCTTTTGACTCGGCTCCCAAAGAAGAGACTCCCGAATGGCTCTTAATTTAGGATCTTTATAGACATATATTTTACCTTAACTTTACAAAAAATAATGGTTTGTGTTGAAAACCCTTTAACGTACAGTGTTTTTATAAAAAGACTTATAATTGACCAATTTTGTGCATTTATTCTGTTACAAAACCATTCTTACCCTAACCCTAGGGTTAGGATTAGGGTTAGGGTTAGGGTTGGGATTAGAGTTAAGTTTATGATTAGGGTTAGGGTTAGGATTAGGGTTAGGATTAGGGTTAGGGTTAGGGTTAGGGTAGGGTTAGGGTTAGGGTTAGGATTAGGGTTAGGGTTAGGATTAGGTTTAGGGTTAGGGTTGTGATTAGGGTTAGGGTTAGGATTCGGTTTAGGGTTAGGGTTGTGATTAGGGTTAGGGTTAGGATTAGGGTTAGGGTTGTGATTAGGGTTGGGATTAGGGTTAAGTTTATGATTAGGGTTAGGGTTAGGATTAGGGTTAGGATTAGGGTTAGGGTTAGGATTAGGGTAAGGGTTAGGGTTAGGGTTAGGGTTAGGATTAGGTTTAGGGTTAGGGTTGTGATTAGGGTTAGGGTTAGGGTTAGGGTTAGGATTAGGGTTAGGGTTAGGGTTGTGATTAGGGTTAGGGTTAGGATTCGGTTTAGGGTTAGGGTTGTGATTAGGGTTAGGCTTAGGGTTAGGATTAGGGTTAGGGTTAGGGTTGTGATTAGGGTTAGGGTTAGGGTTGTGATTAGGGTTAGGGTTAGGGTTAGGATTAGGGTTAGGGTTAGGGTTAGGGTTGTGATTAGGGTTAGGGTTAGGATTAGGGTTGTGATTAGGGTTAGGGTTAGGATTAGGGTTAGGATTAGGGTTAGGATTAGGGTTAGGGTTAGGGTTGTGATTAGGGTTAGGGTTAGGATTAGGGTTAGGGTTGTGATTAGGGTTAGGGTTAGGATTAGGGTTAGGGTTAGGGTTGTGATTAGGGTTAGGGTTGTGATTAGGGTTAGGGTTAGGATTAGGGTTAGGGTTAGGGTTAGGGTTGTGATTAGGGTTAGGATTAGGATTAGGGTTAGGGTTGTGATTAGGGTTAGGATTAGGGTTAGGGTTAGGGTTGTGATTAGGGTTAGGGTTAGGATTAGGGTTAGGGTTAGGATTAGGGTTAGGGTTGTGATTAGGGTTAGGATTAGGGTTAGGATTAGGGTTAGGATTAGGGTTAGGATTAGAGTTGTGATTAGGGTTAGGATTAGGATTAGGGTTAGGGTTGTGATTAGGGTTAGGATTAGGGTTAGGGTTAGGGTTGTGATTAGGGTTAGGGTTAGGATTAGGGTTAGGGTTAGGGTTGTGATTAGGGTTAGGGTTAGGATTAGGGTTAGGGTTGTGATTAGGGTTAGGATTAGGGTTAGGGTTAGGGTTGTGATTAGGGTTAGGATTAGGGTTAGGGTTGTGATTAGGGTTAGGGTTAGGATTAGGGTTAGGGTTAGGATTAGGGTTAGGGTTAGGAAAGCAAACCAGACCCTTACCAGAACCACACCAGAACCATACAGGAACTGAACCAGAACCGAACCAGAACCAAACCGTATCAGAACCGAACCAGAACAGAACAGAACCAGAACAGAACTCAAGCAAACCCAACCAGAACCGAACCAGAACCGTACCAGAACCGTACCAGAACCGAACCCGAACCGTACCAGAACCGAACCAGAACCGAACCAAACCAGTACCGAACTCAAGCAAACAGAACCAGAACCGAACTCAAGCAAACCCAACCAGAACCGAACCAGACCCGAACCAGACCCGAACCAGAACTGTACCAGAACCGAACCCGAACCGTACCAGAACCGAACCAGAACCAGAACAGAACCGAACCCGAACCGAACCAGAACCAAACTCAAGCAAACAGAACCAGAACCAGAACCAAACTCAAGCAAACAGAACCAGAACCAAACCAAGCAAACAGAACCAGAACCAAACTCGGGAAAACAGAACCCAAACCAGAACAGAACTGAACCTGAACCGAACCCGAACCGAACCAGAACCGAACTTAAGCAAACAGAACCAGAACCAGAACCAAACTCAAGCAAACAGAACCAGAACCAAACCAAGCAAACAGAACCAGTACCAAACTCGGGAAAACAAAACCAGAACCAAACTGGAGCAAACATTATTAATGTCCTCAGGTTGGTATTGAGAAAAATCTGATGCCTCAGCTTGGATGGGCTGATCTGATTTCTCCTCTCAGTGAGTATTTGCCCGGTCTTCAAGAAGACTCTGTCTGAAGGAACAGATGTAGCCAGGATACACAGCCTCCCCTCAATCACCTGAATCCTATATCCTCACATGTGATTGGCCGCATGGCCGCCATGCTGACCAATCAAAACAAAGTTCTGCTGTGAGCAGAGCTGGGGCTGAGCACTGAGAGCTAAGCAATGAAAGGAAAAAACTGTGAGCCGGCTTTCTCTCGATGCGAGCCCGCTCTTCTGATTCACTATAAAGCATCAGCTCTCAGAGCCACAGCTTTTGATCATGACACATCACTAATGTGCTTAATCTGTGTTACAATTATGAGGGGGCCTTGGACAATTTTCCCACCTGTAAGGGGTCCCTGGCTCCAAAAAGTTTGAGAACCCCTGCTCTAGCTAGTAGGAGTGCAAACTCCTGATAGTGAAAACAAACGGAACAAAAAGAGCGACACAGCTGCACAGAAACTCCACGTTGTAGACATCGCTGATCATAATAGACATCGCCATGCAGGAAGACAGTTTACATTTTTTTAAACCTCTGAGAGATCTTCAAATACAGAGTGCACACACCGGTGTGATTTTTTCAGAGTTTACGGTAACTCAAATAAAAAACGTGACATTTGCTTTGTTTTATATCGACCACTTAGCAGGATGAATATCATGATTAAGCAGGTATATTTTGAGTCTGAGTTGAGTTGAGAAACATTTGTGGCCATTTTTGTCATTCAGTTCTATTTAGGTCATTAATGCACTGATCCTCTGATCATTATTATTATTTAATTATTTCAGTAAGGCAGCTTCCTGATTCCTTTGCTGGTTCTTTTTTTTTTTCTTAGCTCATTTTATATTTTTTGAGAAAAGAGAAAGCTGAGATGTTGCCCATCATTGTTACTTGGTTGCACTAATAAAGTGAAGTGCTGTACAGCTGTGATTGCATTATTCTATTATCAATTTGCCATAATTTTTAAGTATGTAAGAGATGATTTCATTGATAGCCATAGACTACATGTCTTTCAATGTAGACTTCCACTGAGAGGAACATATTAGACTATTCAGGAACTAAATTAGGAACTAAATTTAGACTGTCATACCAGCTTGATCAATGAAAATGTCCTGGAAATGTACTGGAAAATGATCTCTTGAAAAGAGTGGGAACCCTGCTTTTATAATTAAAATTTCCTTTTTTTTGCATATTGGATTCACCTTTGTTTCTTTGTTGCTATGTAGAACATCTTGATTACAACTTTAGTGTCTCCACGCACCTCTAAAAGTCATTGATTAGAATATTAATACAAATTATAAGCCATAGCAAAAGAGAGAAATGAGCTTACAAAAACAGCTGTTCTTGGTAGTGTAGACTACCTCTCCAATTAGCACTTACACTATTGGCAGACACATATGGTGTGAAGATAGAAAAAGCCGATTTCGTCTCCAGTACAGACAGAATAGCATCAACTAATTACCTCCTTCCTCGCCTCCTGAGTGAGTCTTACCGCAGGGCTGAGAAAGTTCCTCCGGTGTGGGTCACCCGAAGAGAACAACATCAACTTTGTGCAGCACGCCATGAATAATGAAGGAAGGGGGTTCACTCAGGGTCTGCATGATGAGCGAGTGTGTGTATGTTTTGTCTTTGTGCATGTCAGCAGTTGATTAAAAGGAGATAATCCATCAAAATAATGGTTTCTCAGCTGGGGTTTCAGCAGAGGTGGTTTGGATGTCTGTTGGACTTAAAGTCATTTAGTTAAAGCAGCAAATTCCAAGGTGTGTTTTTTTCCCTTGAAATTTAGTGGATTGATTTCAGCCCCAGCATGGCTACACATGGCATCATCTCTCGTCTCTGCAGCTTTAACTCTAGAAACATAAAGTATGCACTGCGATGGCTGATCCTATTTTGAAAGTGTAATTACAGAGTGGAACTAGTCCATAATTTATAATGAGCATTTATCTTTCACTCCGTGTTTATTTAAATATAAAATTGGATTAACGCTGGTTGGCAGATGATGTAATGCCTGCACACCTGGCAGAATTATTTTAATTAAAAGGTAGATCAGATTATCTGTCACTGTAAATAAAGAGCTGAATGATTCATTGTCTCCATGTTTGAGGATGCTTGTTTATTTAGTGGAGGATAAATTAATCGCACCTGATGTAAACACTGCTGTACTCTATTAACTGTGCGTATGTGTGTGTGTCTTGTCGTCTGCTTTTACCCAGCTGGATGAAGGTACACCACCTGAACCTGAGAGCTCATTTGTGGATTACCAGACTAGTATGGTGAAATACTCCAAGGCGATCGCTGTCACGGCTCAGGAAATGGTAAGCCTTCAAAATAAAAGTCCATTGCACATTGTTTTAGAAATGAGGCTGTGACTTCTGAGTATATTGATGTATTGATATAATTTATTGATGATTACATTAAATCTTTAAAGTGAGATATGTTTAGAATGATCTTTTTTAATTGTAGATCATTCACACTAAAAAATCCTTTTATAAAGATTGTTTATATGATGTCAGGAGAATATAAGGGATAATTGCTTGATAACCATACAACCCAGGCTTGTAGACTGTCATTACAGGATATAAAAAAGTAACAATTACATCAGTGAATGCATGTTCCTTACACAACATTTATGTTTCTGCTAATATATAAGATGTATAGAACAGGAAATATCTTTCTCTTCAAATTTTCACATAAATAAAACAAATGTCTGTTTATTTAATACACCACAAATCAATTCTCACCCAAAATACCTCCTGGCGGATGATTTAAGTCAAATTTATATAAGCTACCTTATTCTACCAAATGACCTACTTACAAATGGATTTATTCTTTTATATGGAGCATAAAGTTATTACACAGGCATCCCATTTGTGTACAGTTTAATAGGGGTCTGGAGGTGAGATGGACTTTATGTTTGTACTGATAGTCCATGTGTGTGTGTTTCTCCCTCAGATGACCAAATCAGTGACATGTCCAGACGATCTGGGAGCACTTGCCTCTCAGGTGACAGTGGACTACAGCCAGCTGGCTGTTCAGGGACGCCTGGCTGCTCACACAGCTGAGCCAGAGGAGGTAAGAATGACCCGGGTGTCACCAAGAGATAGACAGTCTCCCCATAAAAAATCATTATCAACCTTTATTTAGAGGCACCCATAGCTGCAAGTCTATAAAATGGGCTACTATATGAGAGAATGTGTCATGTTGAAGCTTTAATATGTTATGGTATTAAGTCATTAGTAAAGAATAAATAAATGACTATATGAACTCAAAAAGAGTTATTTTTTTCTACTCACTAATATTTCATAAGTAAGTTTGTATTATAATGCGTTCTCAATTTTTCAGATCGGTTTCCAGATCAAGGGCCGGGTGCAGGATCTCGGACATGGATGCATCTTCCTGGTGCAGAAGGCCGGAGCACTGCAGATCATTCCGTCTGACAGCTTCACTAAACGGGAGCTCATTGAATGTGCCCGCGCCGTCACAGAGAAGGTAATATCCTAACATTACAAGATGTGTTGTGTTAAATTGTTTTCTCAGTTAGTGTGTGACTTATTGATTTCTAACCTGTGATTTTGTCATCTGTTGATTAAAACCACTATACTGCTATACTGGTCATATAACTTGCCCCTTACAGTGAGGAGAGCCGATGTACATTTCCCGCCGTCCATGTTCCCTCTACAAATACTAAATCCCTCAATGCTAGAGGTTTCCTTACTCAGACTCACACCACACTAACCTGAAGTATTTCAGTATAGTGTAGCAAGAACAACATACAAGTGTTGGTGCTGTAATTTATTTGATCAAAAGCCTCCCGAATTAAATCATTTTGGAAGAAACCATTTGCCTGAGGCATTCTTGTGCTTCAAAGGCTGACTGTTTAATTCATCGGCCTTGACAAAATAAATGACTCTGCTGCAGACTCTTTTAATGATTCACAATGAAATATGGCACAGATCACGTCCAAGCAGTAAAGCAACAATGTATAGTTGTGTTTTGTAAATGCCAACACTGTATTCTAGAGGTAGCAATCCACAACAGTCTAGAGAATATGATATTATCTTTATTTTCTTTTTTTGTTATTTTCAAGAAAGTGTTTATTCTTCCTCTTTTATATCCTTATTGAAAAAAGAGGTTTCTTGGTGAAACATTATTTCACAGTTGTTCTGTTTCATTCTCCTGACCCCTGTACTTTGACGTCTATTATTCATGCAATGTGAGAATTTGTGTGTCAAACATCCAGAAATAACAGTTAATCAATTTCTGCTGCCACTCAGCATCCGTGCGCAAAACAAATGGAGTCGAGACCAGTTTGACATGTGCTCATTTCGATGAGTGAGTGATGCTGTGCGTCACTCTGCACCAATGGTGTTTTTTGCTGTCACAGCAGAAATGTTAAAATTCTCTTGCGACTAGTGTTGTTGGCTTCTTAGTTGAATTAATTATTTATGAAGTTCAAAAGAGACGCATGTCACAAACAATGCACAACTGAAGGATTTGTTTGGATCTATAGCAATATGTTGATTTATTTGACCCTGTTTTTATCAGAAAAGGTTTGTTTAATTATATTCCGAACAAACAAACCAACAATACTCTAAAGTAAGAAACTAGAAATAAAGAAAAAAGGTGTGTGTTGCCACCAAATAGATAAACACACTGATCCAACTCCATCTCAAACCTGTAAGGTATTTAAAGTGTGCTCTCTGCCTGAGGTCAGGAAACTGCACATACCCACCTGTGTGATTACCGGGTGTTTGTGTCTGTGTGTCCTCAGGTGTCCCTGGTTCTCTCAGCCCTCCAGGCAGGAAATAAAGGCACTCAGGCATGCATCACAGCAGCCAGCGCTGTGTCAGGCATCATCGCTGATCTGGACACCACCATCATGTTCGCCTCTGCCGGCACGCTCAACGCAGAGAATGACGAGTCCTTCGCTGACCACAGGTCAGAACTGGAAATATGCCCACTGTGTCCGCATATACATGAAAGTGTGTGAGACAGCTCCAAGTTTTACAAGTGCAAGATGTGACTGGAGTGAAAATCAGCCCTCCGGTTATCTCTCTTCCGAAAACTGACAGAGTGACATATTATCTGGTTAACAGGGAGGAGGGGATCTTTTAAGTAGGAAACTACAAATTACCCTCAGGGTTTGAAAGACGAAGGATGTGTCAAATAGCTGACTTGTCTTCTCTTTGACTAAATGCTTACCTTGAGAACAGAATTCTATTCCTAAAGGATTCCTATAGTAACCAAAAAGCAAAAGATTCTGGTTATATTCAGAGAAATCCAATAAATGTTTGTTATCTGGCGTTTGACTTTCAGTAAACTCTCTTGGCCTTGTGGTTTTTAAATGACCGGAGTTCAAAGCGAGATAAATCGAATGATCTGAGACAAGTTTTGGCACACAACATTCTGCTAGGATCACCACGTATTAACCCAGATCCTTGTAGATAATTGTTAGTGAAAGTCTAGAGTGAAAATATAGAGAAGCCCTGCTGGGGAAGGATAAAAGGCAATGGAATCACTTTTTAGCTCCAATTATGTCACATATCTCCCTTTTTAAAATCGAGGAGAAACTTTCCTGCAATTTCTCTCGTAGAATAAAAAGATATCAGACTTGACTGCTTACATGACCTTACATATCCTCCTTTTATTTTCACCAGCTTTGATGTGCAAATGTCTTTGATATGAAAAAGAGATTTGTGTGAGTGTGGAATACACACTAGTATCTGTGCCGTGGCTTTTGTCCAACACTTTGGCCTATCTCCTCATCTCTCAGGGAAAATATTTTGAAGACGGCCAAAGCTCTGGTAGAGGACACAAAGATGTTGGTGTCTGGTGCTGCTTCCGGTCAGGACAAACTGGCTAACGCTGCCCAGTCCTCTGCCAAAACCATCACCCAGCTCACAGATGTGGTCAAACTGGGAGCTGCCAGTATTGGCTCAGATGACCCTGAGACACAGGTTAGCCAGCCTTGTTTTACCCTCCCTCAGTCCTTTATTTATTGTCTCTTTTATCATTATTATGAGCTGTGAATGGTAATGTCTCTTTTCTAGTATGAGTTGTGAAAAATGATTGTGTGTCTGTGTGTCCTTTCTCTAGGTGGTTCTGATAAATGCTGTCAAAGATGTGGCCAAGGCACTGGCTGAGCTCATTAGTGCCACCAAGTGTGCTGCTGGCAAGGCAGCAGATGATCCGTCCATGTACCAGCTGAAGAGCGCTGCCAAGGTGAGGGGATCAGGAAAGTATGAGGTACTGGAACAGTGTCATCTCATTCAAAGGACTCCTTTTGGATCAAATACTGTTGTGTTTATGGTTTTTAGATGTTTACGTTTTAAAAAAAGAGTTGGTCAGAGTTATTTTGTATTTTTTTTGTTAGAAATAAATGAGTGAGATGAAAAAACGTCTATTAAGGTAACACCATCACATACACTATCTTTGCAGAGCAGACACCCCCAGTTTCCTCAGGCAGGGCCATTAATCAGTTCCAGCGCCCTCCTGTCACCATGAAACCTGTCCACACGAGTTGAGCTGAGGGCTCTGTCTCAGTGATGTAAATATATGGAGAATTGATGTTCCTGGTGAGAGGAAACTGGGATATTTCTGTAGAAGATAAATCAGCTCAATCCTTCGCTTCAACACACAAGCAGTGTCAATTTTTAAAACCACATTTCACAACCTTCAGACACCACCTTCAGCTGCTCATTATCATCTAGAGCTGTGAAGTTTAACAAAAAAAACATTGGTTTCACAGCCTGTGGAAGCTCAGAGTGTCATGGAGTCTCTCAGATGATAACAACATAGCTGACATGTTATTTTCGATCAAGGGGTGAAAAATCTTGGATATAGTTTCTAAGATTTAGCTACAATGTTTGGGGATAATGTTTTTTTCTGCATGGGTGCTTTGCGCCCCCTATCTATCAGTTCCAAGTATTACATCTTCAAACCTTGACATAAAACAAGGCAAGAAAGGGTCAGAGATTTGTAGTGAAACCCCAATACAAATGATGGAGTTTGTGGAAAGATATTTATCGTTTAAACGTTCTTATTAGTTTCTTTAACTTTCCCTGTTCATATCATGATTGCATGTAGCAATGTGTAGCTGTCAATAATGTTTTTATATGTCTCATAATATCTCATTGTTTCTATTTTGTGTTCTTCTGTGTTTTTAATAAGGTGATGGTGACTAATGTGACGTCCCTGCTGAAGACTGTGAAGGCTGTCGAGGATGAGGCCACTCGGGGAACCAGAGCGCTGGAAGCTACAATCGAGTGCATCAAACAGGAAATGGCTGTGAGGACTGTTTGAGAAAATATATAGACAGATCATGAAAAGGCATGATTGTAGTATCACCTGTATGATGTTGAATGATAGGTTTAAGGTCCAGGAATAGCGTTTAAAACAATCAGAGTAGGAGCAAATAGAAAGGGGCTGGCACAGATTATTTCAGTAAAGCTGGAGATCATCATCAGTCTCCCAATCACGTTTGTTTACTATCCATCAAATGACACCCGCCCACCTTTGTCCTCCCTAGCTGTTCCAATCCAGAGATCCTCCCCACAAGACAACCACACCTGAGGAGTTCATTCGTATGACTAAGGGCATCACCATGGCGACAGCTAAAGCAGTAGCTGCAGGGAACTCTGCCCGGCAGGAGGACATCATCCACACAGCCAACCTCAGCCGCAAGGCCATCTCAGACATGCTCACCACCTGCAAGGTTCCTATTTTACCTCGCCTACAGGACGAAAAATCATGCGTGTATAATGTCATAATGTCATCATATGATGTTTAGAAACACACTTCTCATACATTTCAAATTCCTGTTGAATCATGAGCATATGTGTCCATGTCTTCCAGCAAGCGGCCTACCATCCAGAGGTGAGTGAGGAGGTGATGAACAGAGCGCTGATGTTTGGATCGGAGTGTACAACGGGATACATCGACCTACTGGAACAAGTGCTGCTGGTGGGTTGAGCATCAAGATTTTTTTGTTTTTGCGATTCTTTGTCAGCAATTAAAAGTAAGACTTACACGCTAGATGATCATTCAAAGTAATGGTCTCAGTGGCTTATGCTTAAGGACACAATTGTGGTTTTTGAAATCCAGAGAAAACTTGAGTGATTGGATTATTTGTGTGTCTCGTATCCTATGTTCCAAAGCATCTCTCATACAGCATGGCACTCTAGCTTTTTTCAGTAGAAATCATGTCTTTATTTTTGATGCATCCTGTTGAATCATGTCCCAGCTGTACAGTCTACTCTGGTATAATAGGGTTCTTTTAATATGTGAATATGTGTACGTTCTTGTGTGTAGGTCCTGCAGAAGCCAACTGCAGATCAGAAGCAGCAGCTGGCAGCGTGCTCCAAACGCGTCGCAGGAGCCGTCACAGAACTTATCCAGACTGCTGAGGCCATGAAAGGTAATGGCACAGACAGACACACAACACACAAACACTGACTGCATAACCACACCTCACAAAACGCCTTCTTCTTCAGTGTTTTAAACGACGTATTTAATCTAATTCAGTAATTGTAAGCTTTATTTCTTCACTAATGACAAGTTCAACAAAGTCTGCACGTTTAGATTGTCCAGTATGAGTTTTCTGTAATTCTAAGAGGATACATTTATATGTTCAAAAATAACAATGAAATATAAAATGTTCCTTTAAACAAACTTAAGTAATATCCCTGTCCTCCTTCTCTTGCCACAGATGGAGGTAAGTCAGTGTTGTTTCTGCGTTGTGACTCATTATACCAGTGTTGAGCTGTTAAACACATTTTCTTTTCAGCGCTAACATTGATTCATTTAATCTCATTTTGAAATCAAGCCGCTCGTACTGTCAGCTCCATCCATCACGCTTCGTTTTGCGTTTCATTTCAATTCAAATAAATCAATCACTTTTCGTTTCCATGAATGGCAGTTTGTGGCCTCCATCAGCTTTGCATGGGAATCAGGTTTTTCTGTGTGATCACAGTGGTGTTGTTGTGAGGCATGACCTTTTTGAAACACTGCTTTGTGACATGTTTTTGTTAATCCTATTTTCAAATTTTAATCTTAATCCTAATTCTGTGTGTAAATTCACCCTTCAGGCTCAGAGTGGGTGGACCCCGAAGATCCGACAGTGATTGCTGAAACTGAGCTCCTGGGGGCAGCGGCGTCCATCGAGGCAGCAGCCAAGAAGCTGGAGCAGCTCAAACCCCGGGCAAAGCCCAAGGTGGGTAGCTGTAAGAAGGATAACTCACTGGGACTTCTGCACTTGACTCAGTGAAAAGCTTTATCATCATTATTATTCCATTAGTGTGTTATTAGGAGTAGGGGTTGTTTCAAGATATTTTCACCTCTTCACCTTGAGGTCAGATGGAGGAGGCCCTTTTCTTAAAGAACTTGTTTCCAACATCCACAGCTCTGTACTTTGTGGCACATAGAAGTATACTATTGTCTTCACTGTGAAAAGGATTACTTAGATTCTATGATACCACCCCAATTCCCCAAAAGTTGACACGCTGCTTAGAATAAATAAATAAAATCAGATTCTAATGGTTTGCAAATCATTTAAAATATGAAAAATATTCACATTTTAAATTAGATGTCAGCAACAAATTTTTTTAAGCAGTTGTGTAATGCTTAAAAAAACACCTGGAGGAACATCTCCCAACTAATTAGGTCAATTTGCAACAGTTTAGTAACATGACGCCTGTCTGTGAGAGACTGTGGGTGCATCTCAAAGCTCTTAACGTCCATTTCTCGCATCGTTCCCTCGCGTCGTTTCCTTGCATCGTTTCCTCACGTTGTTTCCTCGTGTCGTTTCCTCGCGTTTTAGTCCCGCCCACCAGAGATGCGAGGAAATGAAACGAGAGGAGAAAGGAGAGAGGAGATTTGTATTTAGAGAAATGAGATGTTCACTCTTCCGGAGCATCACGTGAAGCAACGTCGGTTTGTGATGACGGCTTTAACAGCTGTTTGTGTCTGCACACATGTTCACTGTAATAACTCTAATAAATATAAACAGTGACAGAGCTCTGTCTCTGTGTTTAACTGTTTAACACACACCTGTTTAACAAACACCTGCACATGAAGAGAATCTGCTCTCTGTTTATTCTGTCCTGAAGCATTACGGATCGATTTATCAGTAAAACGCCTCATTATTAAATTATTTATTACTTTAAGGGAAAATAGGAACCATGCAACTCTTTTCAAACCCCGTGCACATTAATGATCAGCCTCATATGAAACTTTATTAACGTGACAGGAAATATAACAAGTGTTTTTACTAACAGACAAACTTTACTTTCAGACTTCTCTTCATGAAGAAAACGAGAACAAACAGGGACATTAACAGGAGGAATAACCGATCATTAACGTATTCTATCTATGATATTACACTCTATTACTCTATTTCATTAGACAGTGAATCTGACAAAAACAATCAGATATAACATAATCCATCCTCTGTTATATTTAATTTATGATTTCATGATCAGTATTTTGCGTTTAAAACTCACATCAAACACTTTTTAATCTCAGCTCATCACATGCAGACTGTTTAGAAACCATCGTATGTTTATGATCTGTTTCAGGGCACCCTGAGTGACTGTTTTGAGGTCCGTCTTTTCTCTGTTATTAAACTCAGCTGATGTTAAGTTTCCGTTAAGTCTATGCCGCTGCAGCGTCCAATCAGTGAGTGATATTCGATAAGGGAGTGTGTCTGTCAGAGAAAAGACTTCCGCGAAGTCTGCTCCCGTGTTTCCTCGATTATCCCTACTCCGATCAGTCTCCTTGCTCCTCTCTCCTGGTGCGTCAGTAACTACTTCCGGTTTGGCTGAGGAGCAAGGAGCAAGGAGACTGCAGTTTAGAGCTTTGAGATGCACCCTGTGTGAGATTCAGAAAGCTGGAGAAATCTCTAGAAAAGGAATAGGACTCGAAATGAATACTAGATGGCCGTGATCTTCAGGCCCCACTGTATTGAAAACAGACATGACTCTGTAGTGGAAATCACTGCATGGGTTTTAATCGATTGCACACCCATTGTCTGTGATCACAGTTGGCATGTTACAGTTTTAACCTGCATTTGAGGACAAAGAGGAAACCATGTATAAACATAACATTGATGACTTCTCCAGGCTCAGGTAGATAATGCCTTCTCCAGGGAGACCCTCCATATTTCAGCAAGACAGAGCTAAACCACATTCTGAAGGTTTTATAACAGCATGGCTCAGTAGTAGAAGAGTTCAGGTGCTACACTGGCTAGCTTTCAGTCCGGATTCTTCAACTTTTTAAAACAATCAACGCATCATGAAACAAAAAATGTCTTGGACCAGACCAGTTGAGCAACTGAAATCTTATATCAGGCATGAATGGGACAACATTTCACTTTCAAAGCCCTAGAAACTGGTCTCTTTGGGTCACAAACTTTAACAGAGTGTTACTGAAATAACATGTGATCCTAAACTACATGCCACTGTGTCAACTTTTTAAAAATGTAAAATTACTAAAACCAATTAGCAACCATATTTTCATAAAACAGTAAAATTTTTCAGTTTCAACATCTGATATGTTTTGTTTTTCACTATTTTAAATCAAATATAAATTTACCATATATTTAATTAGACCATCATTCTGTTTTTGATAACATTTTACACAGTGTCCCAACTTTTCTGAAATTGGGGTTGTGTTGTTTTTTTGTTGTTGTCTCTTCTAACCACCACTGACCTGAAGAGACCTGATACAATATGCTGCATGAGTAGGAATAAAGGACTGATGTGCAGTTAAGATCGTCAGTCCAAAAGGAAAGGGCTGTTTATGTTTACTCCTTGGATGAAGTTTTCACACTTTTAGGTGACTGTCTGACATTAGCTTGTGGTTTTTGTCTTGTAAAGGGCCATTGTATTCTTTGAAGCTTATCTGAGCTTTTAATGAGTAAAATGTATATATTGTATATTTGATTGCCATGCATTGAAGCTTTTTAACATTTAGTGTCTTGTGTTTGTCTTGAAGCATCTCCATGTTTATATTTAGTGTCAGTGTTGATGTTTGGAGATTTCAAAGTAACAAAATGACGAGTTTCGTTTTGTTCAACATTCACAAAGGTTGCTCTTTGTCTTGTGCTGTTCCCTGCCTCTTTACTTATTCCCATCAACTTCACTTTGATTTAAGATCCCAACTTAACCCGACACTCTTTATTAGAGTTTCCCTTTAACTCTTCCAGAGTTTTACCCACTTTACTGTATTCATGCCCATCAAAGTTTCACATGATACGTTTTTATCTGTGTAGCTGAAACTTTTCCCCATTCCTCCTTTCTATATTATCTTCAGTCACATCCCCTTTTCCCACGCAATACATCTACCATGCCCCCACCCTCCTCCTCTTCCTCAATCAACCCATCTATTTGTATTAGTTTTAGCTGAAGCCTGTGCTCTGGCTCCCAGTTAACCCGTCCCCTCCCTCCCCGCCTGCCCCCGCCAGCGGAGGCCTTCTCTGCAGGGCTCTGTCTGATATGTTTGATATATTAGGTTGTTATTCAGTCCCAACTATATATCAAACATATTCCTACAGTGTCCCGCTCTGTCTACAAACTTGTGGTGTGAATGTGTTTGAGTTTGAATGTGTGCTTTGGGCAGACTTAAGTATGATTGGATGTGTGATACTGACAGACAATCCTTGTGCAGTCTTGTGTTTGTTCTTAATTGTCACTCAGCTCCCTATCAGCTGTTGCAATTCAAAAAGCTTTATATGTGGCTGTGGGAAGCTTTTGGAAGTGCTTTGTTGTCTCTTTTGGTTCAATGGTTTAGGGAATGTAACTAAGTTTAAGTTTAAAAACTAAAGGTAGTAAATGAAATGGATTTCTTTTGATGCACATATTTTACTTTGCATTGATTTTTATTGGTTGTATGGTTACAGTGACTCACTGATCTTCTTTCCCCTCAGCAGGCAGATGAAACCCTGAACTTCGAAGAGCAGATCCTGGAGGCGGCCAAGTCCATCGCTGCAGCCACAAGCGCTTTAGTCAAATCTGCATCGGCTGCCCAGAGAGAGCTGGTGGCTCAGGGCAAAGTGGGCCTCATCCCTGCCAATGCCGTGGATGATGGACAGTGGTCTCAGGGGCTCATTTCTGCTGTAAGTGCGCACCTAAGTGTCCTTTTTGTACAATTAACAACCTAAGAAACACTATTTTGCCAACAATCTCTCTCTTCTCTGGTTTCCTCTGCCAGGCTCGTATGGTGGCTGCAGCTACTAGCAACCTGTGCGAGGCAGCTAACGCCTCAGTGCAAGGCCACGCAAGTGAGGAGAAGCTCATCTCTTCAGCTAAACAAGTGGCAGCCTCCACCGCTCAGCTGCTGGTGGCCTGTAAGGTGAAGGCTGACCAGGACTCTGAAGCCATGAGGAGACTACAGGTACAAGGCGGACACACGCCGCACAAGATAGTGCCATTTTTGTTCACCTGATTTAATAATTGTTTTTGGCTTTCTCTTCACACAAGTGTTTCCAAGACTTCATATTTTAATAGTATACCAGATTGTTCTTTGTTTCATTGCACTCAATGCTCTCTTCCCTCAATAGATTGCTGGGAATGCAGTCAAGAAGGCTTCAGACAACTTAGTGCGGGCAGCTCAGAAGGCAGCGTTTGACAAAGCAGATGACGACAACGTGGTGGTGAAGACGAAGTTTGTTGGTGGAATAGCACAGGTGAGAAAATGAGTGTTCAATGTAATTTTAACACCTGCTTTCAAATAAACAGGGCTTATGGTGTGGTTTCCTGTAAGATATAACGTTTAGATTGTACAAGTTAATTCCCATCCAGTGGATTGACCTTCTTTACATTCTGCTCATTTTGACTGTTGTTTGTAATACTGGGGTCAGGAATGGGTGTCTTTTGGAAAGTGAACATTACCTTAAATACAGTTCTCACTTACATATGTGCTCACATTGTCGCAGCATTGTTACGTTATTGAACTTTCTCTTCCACAATGTTTATACTACAAACATTGATTTAATACCTCTAAAAAAACAACCCAGATTTTAAGATTAGAATGCAAATACTGACGCAAGTTCTGTTTTTGTAAGTAAGAAAAACCTACGATAAGAACTGAAGCTGAGTACAGTTTGCGTGCACTTAGAAACTTGATTCACAAAGAAGCTTACAGACAAAGCATGAAAAGTAAAAGCAATGAGAACAGATGACGTGGTGAATGATTCATTTTGTTCTACTTGCAAACCCCCAAAAAGACTTTTGGAAAACCTCACCTAAAATCTCTAGTTGTTTGATGAAGATGTGATTTATCAGAAAGCTTCAAATTATTATTTTTCTGTCTCTTAGATCATTGCAGCCCAGGAGGAGATGCTGAGGAAGGAGAGAGAGCTGGAAGAAGCGAGGAAGAAACTGGCTCAGATCAGGCAGCAGCAGTACAAGTTCCTGCCCAGCGAGCTTCGAGAGGACAGCAACTAGTTTTTCAAAATCTACAGCTCTGCTGCTGACGCTGACGATGATGCATAAACGTAAAGCAGCGTGAAGAGCACATCTGTATCAGTGTGATTTCTGTGTCCTTTTTTAAGGAACTCTTGAATGAACAGGTACGTGGCCTACAGAGACTTCAGATATGTTTAACACACCAGTAATGCCCGAGTCCACGACACATGGAAAGACCTTAAAGTCAACTAGCAAGTCTGAAATACTACTGTGTGGAACTGACTACTTCCTGGAAACAACACAAAGATTGAATGCTTCAACTGAAGAAGTGTTTGTGTCCTTGTGTATAGTATCACCACTTTGACTGATGTAACCTGAACCAGAATGTGACATGCTATGGGACAAACAGTTCAGCTCATACGCTCTCATGTTTGTCCACAAGCTACAGCTTCTCTTTTGTTTGTTTTGTTTCACAGGTTGCAGCTCTAGTTCATGAAGAACTGATTGTATTACTGTTCTTGTGATATAGCCATTTAACTGCAGTGTCACTCAAAGAGCATAATGAACTCAGCTCTGATGTGTGTGAATGTTGGCCTTCATTCTCCCATGAGGCACCTTTAATATCTGTTCAATCATGTGGTGTGTGTTGACTTAAAGTCATTGATCATTATTACTTTCATGAAGGACTTGCATATTAGTGTTTCCAGACTGTAAAATTCCAACAATGAACAGTTTTTTTTAGCAATTATCCTTTAAAGCAGACAGTTCTATAAGCTTCTTTGCTCCTCATGTTATTTTTTTATTGCAGGTGATAACTGTCTCTACATGCAAAAGTTATTTTGGAGATGCAGCAAATTCAACATGTTTGTCTTTGCCCTTAATTTTACGTGTCAGAATGTTTTACATTATGTTTCCATGTCAATGCTTTCTTCTACAGGAAGACATTAAACCATAGAAGGAATATTTATTACTCATTTATTTTTAGCAGAGAAGGATCTCTCTGGTGCAGAAGTAGTCTGTAACATCACTAGCAGCACCAGGCGTTATCCCAGATCCTTTAAACATTTTTTATTCTTTAGCATTTCAGGTATCTAGAACTTAAAACAGAAAATAGATAAATTGATCATGATGCAATAACATGGATGGTGCTTTAGGGGGCAGTATTGGTTTCCCTTACAGCATGCAAAATGAAAGTAATAATATAACAGAGGATGTTGTACAGAATATATTGGCCTCAAAATCATGCAAATTGAGAGTACATGTAAATACCTCAAACATTTTCAATCAACGCCGCTACTGTGCTTTGTCTTCTCCCTGCAGTTTATACTTTGGCCCTCTCCTCCATGATTTTCTCTCCTGCTTTTGTGTTGGAGAGCAAACAGTCATTTTCCAGCAATACTCAGTCACTGCCAGGGAAACAATTAGATTAACCTTCAACTTTGTAAAATCAGGAAGGAGCAAAACAGAAAGCCTGACACTTAATGGAGGCAATAAGTTAATTGTAAAGACTGAAAATATGATGTGAAATCAATGATGTGACAGCAACACTAATCAGTGCAGTTTATCTCCTTTTGTCCATCAGTCTCTGAATACAAGGGTGCTCTGTGCAACTCGACTGAATATACAGTTTTCTACAAAAGAGGAACCTTTTTTGTTTACCGAGTTTGATTGTAGTGTGTTTGGTTCCCTTCGTCTTACTCTATGGGCCGTGTTTCTATATTAAACTACAGTGTATTGTAAGATTTTAGGTCCTGCTGTGAAACTGCATGGCTTTGTGCTTCAGATGCATCTCTTGTTTATACGGTGACAGTCAAACTTTAAGGAATGCACTGAGTGATCCTGACCTCTACATACAGACAGTATCAAGCATCAAATCCCACAATCACATTTCCTTTTTAAACAGGTGAGACTGAATTCAGAGTCTTTTTCTGGTATTGTATTTGTACTGAGCATGGGTTGAAAGGGATCGGGGGTTAGGGAGGGGTCCACTGCTCATCATTCAAGTCTGTAGTGTTATTATTAGTGCCTTAGTCTGTAGCCCATACAGTGTCTGGTCTGCTTGAGTGACAGCTTCACCTCATCTGTCAGGAAGGTACTGGAAAATAATATTTTGAAGGAATGTAGGTTCATGTTTGTGGGTTTTTAATGATTTGTTGTCCCACTTGTTCACACGATGTTCCTCTAAGTGCTGAAACAACTCTTACTCTCTCTTTAAGGCCTTTTGGGGATGGCAGAGGAACTGTCCACCAGTCAAAAAATGTGTTGCTCTTTAAAATGTACCATCAGTATATATACATATATAAAAATATAAGTATGTATATTATATATATGAACACATTTTTTACTGCATTCCATGGGCATGTACCACAGTGCTTCAAAGCTGCAACAGGCTGGAGATTTGGGTCTGTTAACTGCTTTATTGTACGTTATGAAGTCACTCAAATTTGATGGACTGGCTTTTTTTTCTCTCTAGTGCTTTTAAGCCTCTGAAGAAAGATTAAATGTGATAAGAACATTTCAATATATTTGTCACCATTAAGATGTCGTGGCGCATTTCAATGATGTGGAGTATTTGAAGTGTTCAGTATGTTTTTCTCTCCCTTAACAGAAATACAATTATGAAGTTAATACATCAAAGACAAGTGATAACACAGTATAAAAGATATTTATCTGGCCTCAATAAAACTATTTTTTGTATTCATGATAAATAAAGCATTTCAATGTAATTTTGTGTCAGGTATTCTTTTTATGTTCCAAATTAATTATTATTATTATTAACACTGGATTTCCATGGTTTTTATGAAGACTATGTTTTGAAAGTTTCTTAAAGATACCCTCTCATGGTTTTCCAAGGTAGGTAATATTCCACTCTGGAGCACAACATTTAAAATTTTCATATGCTTCTTTTTGACTGCAAAGTTTTTGTTAAAAGATTTCACAAGAAATTAGAACAACATACAGATTACATTTATAATGTCATTAAAGCTCCTGTGAGAAGTTTTTAGCTAGTTATGAAAAAGACTGATATTAACACCAAAGCCTCTTTGTGACCTCAGAAAGCAAGCCAGGCCATTTGCAACAAAATGTACTATTCCTATATTTAAATTTGTAATGGCTGTAAGCAAATACTCACAGTGAGTGATAAATATAACTGTAAAAAGAAGGCAAAGTTAATTATTTTTGTCTAAAAACGCTTCTTACACGTGAACAGAACAAGATAAGTTAAGAGATAAGTGTTAACACTTCCAACAGGTAAGCCGACATTTGCACAAACAGAGAGTTCCTCACAGGAGCTTTGAAATAAACTTCATAACTTTTCTTGCTTAGAAGAAGTAAGCAAAGGTATGCTTTCTTTTTCAGTCAGATATATCAATCAATCTAAACCCTGTGGAAAATGTAAAAATGGGCTGTTTCTTTTTGACACCTGCTCAATAGCAGTGGTTTCTGGCATTTAAAATGCTATAAGGTAAAAGTCTATCTCGTTGGTGATGGTTGTGTTTTCTTCCATGGGTCATAAATAATGATCAATATTGATTCTAGTCTGTTTGATTTGTTAAAAACGTCTCACAGGGGCTTTAATAAAGGGCAGATTTTTTAAATTTATATATTATGCTGTCTACATTCCGTTCCAAACCCAAGAGCAGTTTTTGGACACTTTTTTAAACACACTCAGTTTGACTTCAAAGTTATTTGGGCCACACAACCAGATTTACTCCCCTCCTCAGCTCAAATGTCTGTAACCACAGCCAGGGTCTACTATTGAGGACACAGAGGTCGTGTCCTCAATATTTTCTGTCAATTTATACTTAAGTGGCATACTGAAAGGAGCTCCTAAATTTTAAATTTCCTACCATTTTACTGCCTGATTTCAGAAGGTTCACTTCACATGTAATTTAAATCAGTCATTTAAAAAAGCTGTAGTGTTCGCTGTTTAAAAAAGCGCAAGAAAATTTATAAATAAATTCAATTTATTGTAAATTACTTGGCCCATTTTGAGCATTTTTGTCATACAGGAAATCAATTTACTTGATAGCCTACATCAGTGTTAGAGGAAAACAAAATACCGGCTGAAGAAAAGAATGAAAGTAAACTTTATTCTGAAAATAAAACATGCAACAAATATGTCTGTCCCAACATTGATTATTATCTTTTGACATTTGACATTTTTAAAATCCTTGATTCCCAAAACACACTGGTGTCATTTTTTCGTGAAGGACTCAAGTCTCCAACAGAATATTTCTACTGACAGTCTGAGCATAATTTTGAAAGTGTTGGACATTAGTGTGTGGGAAATACAACTTTTTGAGAAAGTCAAACTGAACAGCTTGCTGAAATATTTAATTTATAAAACTTCCTCCTCTGTGTCTCCACAGCAAGAGACCGGAGGACAGGCTGCAGACTGTCTTCGGTCTCTGTCAATAACACAGAGGTGAGTTCTGGAAAGCGGACAAGGCCTCTTTAAGTGTCTGTGTCAGTTTAGTGTCAGGACAAGAAGGCATTTCTGAGTCAGCACTAAACCTGAAGTTATATTGGTTCCATGCTATGAACTGAGGCCCGTTCTAAATTTGTCCAGCACTAAAATTTGAGGCTGCAATGTCAATTACAGAGTCACAGCTGCTCCAGGGCCACAGCTTTCAGAACTGCAAATTTCCATATTCTGACCAATTCTGGCAATTACATTTTCTTTATGCTATTCCCACGTACTTTAGTCTGAGTGACAGGAATGTAAAACTGAGACACTCTTAAAGATTATCAGGTTGTTATGTGATCTGACTTGTAACAAGAGGCCTTGTTAAAGTGACTTGGCTGAGGGGGAGACATAAAAAACCCTGGCTTAAAGGATGCGGGCATTGAATTTAATGTGGACTAGCAGCTGATAGAAAACAGCTCATCCATTATTTTTATGCCTCAAATCTAATTATAATAAAAGTCAGAGAGCGGGTACGGTTACTAATGACCGCGGTGTGCTACATAGAAAGGTTACTGAAACTACTGAAGACGTTTGTATTCAGAACGAGACTGTGACTTGTTGCTGCAACCAGCACCAACTCTGTCTTGTGTCTTTATACTCTGTCACTCTGATGTGTAGTTAGGGTTTCATTTCCCTCTTTTACGTTTGAACCAGAGGCTCAGTGTCACATCAGGTTGCTCCTCCATTGATGGAAAATGACACGCCAATGTCATGTTACAGGCAGTCTACTCATCACACTCATAACTCTGATATTTATACATGACCTCATACATGAGCGCTGCATGTCACAAGGATAAATCAAGAGATATAGATTGACTCTGCAAAACTGGAACACCAAGATCAATGAAGTGTCAGTCTAAGCAATGGCATGTGATCGTCAAATAAAAACATATTTTATGATGAGCATTGTAAACTGCTCTGTTCGGTGTGCTGAATGTTGCCTCTTTAAATAACTGCAAACACTGTGTTTACATTTATGAGTTCTTCACAATAGAATATGAGTAATATATCAATGTCCGTCAACAGACAATAGTCACCTATTGAAATCAACCTTCAAAGTTCACATGCACCTCTTTAAAAGCTGTTACGTCTTAACCATAGGGCCTCATGCTTTCCTGCATGATGGGAATTCTGGGAGCACCGGGGCTGTTCTTGAGTTATCACTCCCCTTTGACCGTCTCATGGCTATATTGGCATGAATGAATTTAAACTGATGGTCACAATGACGGTTGTGTAAAAATATACTGTTAATTTCCATTGGGTAACACTCAAGAAATGACAGCCTTAAAGATATGCCACAATAAGCTGTCCTGATTTAGCTGCAAGTATTTAAAAAGGTTAAATTAAAAATTACTCTAACCCTTAAATTAAAAAGGTTAAAGCTCCTGTAAGGAACTTTTCTGTTGGTGTTCATTGCGGTCCCCCTAGTGGACAAAGCAGTACCTTTTTGTCTGTTAGCTGATCATGTTCTGTACATGTGTAAGATGTGTTTCCTTTTTGTTTTTTAAAGGTATATTTTTAGGGGATTTTTGCCTTTTCTTATAGCACAACTGAAGAGAGGCAGGAAATGCGGGGAGCAGAGAACGGGGGAAGACATGCAGCAAATGGTCGAGGCCGGAAGTTGAACCTGCGACGAAGACTATAGCCTGTACATATGGGGCATGAGCTTAGACCGCTAGGCCAACGGCGCCGAAGTAAGATGTGTTTTCTGACAAGTAAAACTCATCAAGCTTTCTTTTAACAGTCAAATGTATAACTGCAGTCGATAAAGTAAAAAAGGGGGTTATCCTTAACCATCTGACACCTACCCCCCAGGCAGCAGTTGTCGGCATTAAAAAATTGCATTATTGAAACAGTCAGTCTTCCTGGTAATTGTCTTGTTTGCTTTTGTAGATCATAGAGACCCCTCACTGTTCACTTTGGTTTGTTTTATAACCAGTTCAATACACCTCAACTTGTGGATTTGTATATCTCCCGGCATTAGTAACATTTATTCTAAGGCTCAGTAGCAGTAGCATAAAACATGGACGTAAAAACATCAAAAGAATCCTGAAGATGTCAACTTCATCTTAAAAATACTGAAGACATATCCAATAATACCCTGTAAGGAGATTATAAAACCCATCTGTCCTAGAAACCACAACTGTGTTCAGCTATGATGACCTCTTCATGCACTTTTGCACTCTAAGTATTGAAGATTCAATAATATACCCCTGAATAAGATGCCAAGCTCTTGATCATAGTAAATCATTAATTTTTGGACGGGTACAATGTGGTGATGTTCCTCTATCTATCTATCCAAGGTGATAGGGTGACATGGATTGCGCCCTGAGCCTCTCTGATCTCTGTATACGACCGGCATGCCTGGGCTGGCAGCTAAACAGTCCACAAAACACATGGTGGGATGACAACGCAGTGACAGCTGACTGCCTTAAAAAAAGCAGGATGGACTTCAGGCTGGACCACCAATGGGATGAAACAGGAAATAAAAATGTAAGGGTCAAAGGATTTAATGCCAAAGATAAAAAAAAACTAAAAACTAAGCAGGAATTAAGTAAGTGTTTCTTCTGCAGTCATTCAAACTGGAAGCATTTGCAGTTTGGGGTCAAGACTTCTCTATGATGAGGTGACAAAGTGAAAGAGGTATAATGAAGTTTCTCTCCCGCTTCCTTCATTTGTGCAGCTAAGGCCCCTTTTCTAAAACCTTACACTCAGTAAGAGTGAGAGTGGCTTGAGGGGCCTTGGACATAGTCAAGCAGGTGGTCATCCAAGATCCCAAAAATAAGCTCCCAACAAAACACAAGCATAACAGCCTGCAGGGACAAGAGGAGAAAGAGAGGATGCTAAGGATCCTAAGAGGGATGAAATACTGTCAGTGTGGCGTTATATATGAGGAGTCAACACTCTTCTTATTGTATTACACATATTGTGTATGTGTGTGTGTGTGTGTGTGTGTGTGTGTGTGTGTGTGTGTGTGTGTGTGTGTGTGTGTGTGTGTTTACAACAAATATAACCTTACCATACAAATCTTCTTACTTTCACTCATCAGCTTATACTTAGCAATAATTGGTTACGAATTCTTCATTTCAAGGTCCAATTTCCCCAACATGTTCAAAAATTAATTACTGTAGTCGACAGTAAACTATTATTACTGAACCCTCCAACCGCCCTGACCACAGGTTGTGTGGGACAGCTGCGCCTGTGCCAATGGCCCTGTGAACTATCACAGAGGCTCTGTGAGGGGGAGCGCTGAAATGCCAAATGCTCCTGTATCTTTTTCACAGTGCACGCCAATAAATCCACTGTGGCCCATTTGAGATCCAACTCTCAGGCATGTCTTAGCTGTGAAGAGAGCTAGACAAGCTTGATGATATATTTCTACAAAGAGCAAAGCCTATCTGATTGCTGCATGGATGTTGAACTATGTTGTGACGGAGCTGCTGAAATGATCTTTGGAAGACAAACAAGCCGAACTGGCTAACATGACACCAGTCCACAGAGGGAGAAAAACTTTCACAGGGGCTTATCCAATCACATATATTTGTTTTGTATGAATAGCTTGAGGGCTGTTACAATTCATTCCCATACCAATCTCTGTTCAAATGATTATATGTGTTGTTAGGACATGTTTCATTAAAAAGTGCATGAAATCCATTGTTTTGACATTCAATGTTGGCGTATGATTTACTGAAAGGTGTGTGAAACCCTTTACTCTTACACATTAACAAAAAAATTACTGAAAGTATCTCAAGACAATGGTAAAATAACTCATACTTTGTCTTCTCTGTCATGGAGTTTCTGGTTCATCTTCCTGGGTGATAATTGGGTCATTATTATCGTCATGTTTTGCCCAAATAACCCTCTTCTGAAGAGCTACAACCTCTGAGTCTTCACACTTCACTTCCTGCCTGTCACTTGGAGGGTGTTGGAAATCGGCGTGGACGTCTTTGTGAGAGGGGGCGGGGCCTCCCTGACGCCCACATCCCATGTATAGACACTAAAGTGGTCAAATGACATGAAAGAGCAAATCACAGAGGGGATCCAGAAAAAAAGACAGGTCCCACGTTGGCAAACAGCTGCAGTTGTTTCCAAAAAAGTATTGGGTGTCCAGTAACTGCCCAGCAAAACTACATATTTGACACACTGCAGCTAAGGCGAGCTCGCACTCCAGCTTGGCGTTCAGTGTTGTTCAGACGCTCCGCTCCTTTCATTCAGTTTCTTTTTGTTTTCTGGCCTGCGGGGACAGCCACCGACACTAAGCAGCCATGGATGCCATCAAGAAGAAGATGCAGATGCTCAAGCTCGACAAGGAGAACGCCTTGGACAGAGCTGAGCAGGCCGAGTCAGACAAGAAGGCAGCTGAGGACAGGAGCAAACAGGTCGGCATAAAGTGTGAAACCCACCCGTGCGCTTTTACGCACCGGTGCCAATGACATAATGCGCCTAGCGCTGCAATGTCCTGAGTCCTATGACAATAATAATTATATTTGTGCCATCAGATAATGCAGTTAGCTTTAAAAAACAAAGACAAATATATATGAATTGTGTTGTTATAACTTCCTATTTGGGCAGTGTCTATAAGTTGGGAACAATAGAACACATTCATCAAGGCCCTTTTTGATCTCAGAAAAATGTGTTTGTAAGTGGTTTATAAAAAGTTAATTCTATAAAAGAAACAATGAAAACATGATTAAAATCACTTTTTAGGGCCACCAAGTGCCCTTTCTGATGTTGTGCATGTGTCTGAGAGTAAGATATCAAAGTTAATTCCCCCTGTCTGTCTGTGCCCCAGCTTGAGGATGACCTGGTAGCACTGCAGAAGAAGCTGAAGTCAACTGAGGATGAGTTGGACAAGTACTCTGAAGCCCTGAAGGATGCCCAGGAGAAACTGGAGCTCGCTGAGAAGAAGGCCACAGACGTGAGTTTAGGTTGACTAACAGAAAGGCCCACAGTGAGGCACCTACTGCTTGATGGTCTGACCTTGAAGCACCTCTTGGGTCCCCCCAGGAAACTAAGATTACTAGCCCTACATGCATATTACCGCTAATGATTAAATGATGTACTAATCAATGATGGGAGACTTAAGGGCTGTATGGGATGAAGAAAATATGGATGGTTAAATTTAGCTCCCGTTCTGTATATGGTAAGGTCACAGCTTACTGGCTTACCAGTGCATTCCACAGCCATTTAGACAAATCTGAGGACCAGTGTAGAGTTTCACTGGGGCCTTTTACAAGCATATTTTGGCCTGTTCAATCCTTAAAAGATTTGCGGCTATGCTGACTAAAGCTGGCACTCAACAGTAATGTTCACATCTGATTGAATTACAATTTTATTGACTAGAATTAATGTTTCCCCAATTATGGCTTAAGTCACAATTTGCAACATCCTGTCAACAAAAGCAACCACAAAGTATAATTGTTGATCAAACAAGATAAACTTAATTAACTCTAATGCAGGGCCTCAATGATTGATTAACAGGCAAAAAAAACAAACAAACAAAAAAAACAGTGTTGCATTGAGCAGAGGTAGCCCAACAAAATATTTTGAGCTTACACAAAAATAAAGTTCAAATTTCATATTATTTTTTTTGGTCATATACATAGTTATGTAAAGTACAATGTGCAGAAAACTGCTTTTGTTACCTGTTCTGTCATGGAGATACACATTTTTATTTACATAAAAACAAAAAAACAAAACAACACTCTCAGGGATAAAAAATGTAAACTCTAATAAGCCTATATGGATCAAGGGAAAAATGGAGGTACAGTTGTGCTCATAAGTTTACATACCCTGGCAGAATTTGTGATTTTTTTGGGCCATTTTTCAGAGAATATGAGTGATAAGAGAAAAACGTTTTTTTCACTCATGGTTAGTGGTTGGGTGAAGACATTTATTGTCAAATAAACGTGTTTACTCTTTTCATATCATAATGACAACATAAACTACCCAATCAATTATAAATTCTGCCAGGGTTCATTTTTGAGCACAACTGTATGTTGTTTATTATTATATTTTAAGAAATGTTGTGCAACCAGCAGGTGTTATGTGAATTATGGCGCGTAAAACAGATGTATACAGTACTTTTTTCTTATGGCAGATGAAAAAGACAATAATTTTACAGAAAGATTACAGAAAAATTCCAAATAAATAAATAAAAGGAGAAATTTGACTTGAGAAATACAACATAGTGGAGGGTAAATGTAAGAGAAAGAAGGATAAAACAAATGTGTTGCACTTGTAGCTGAAAGAAGAGTGTTAAAGGTCAAATCAGTACAAAAAAGGTTAATAACACTAATGTCATTAATACCAATCAGTCAATTACACGATTACTTAGATGTTTATACTGCCTGAGCTCCAGACTGAATCAGTGACTCAGGTCTGGAGCTCTTATTTATAGGGTTGGCTCAATTGGCATGTGGGGGTGCCCCTAAAAGATCTCACAGATGAAATAGTTTTTAAAATGACAAAAACTATTAAATATGTCATGAAATTAATTTAAGGAATAATCTCAATAGCCATACATTTTAATGTATTTTTCAGTTTTTGATAAACAAAATTAATTGCGTGCAAAATGAGGTGCTTCCGGGTTTGGTGGCACGTCCCAATCCCTATCAGTGGTTGATTAAGGGAGGTGGTGGGGGCAGGGATCAAACGCGCCGCATCTCCAAGTGTGTCTATGTGTGTGTGTGTGTCTGCGTAGAGACAGCCCGCACAGAGCTGAGGCAAAACTAGCTTAGCTGAAACAATAAAGAGCTGAAAATGGCCGGTGGGAGCTCCCTGGAAGCTGTGAAGAAGAAAATCAAGTCGTTGCAAGAGCAGGCCGATGTGGCGGAGGACCGGGCGGCGTTACTCCAGCGGGAACTGAACCAGGAGAGGAGCGCGAGGGAAGCTGTAAGCCGCTGCTAATTATTTAAGGCAATTAGTGCCCAGACTGTCGACGGCATTAGGCGTAAATCTGCTCAAAAAGCGTGGCCGCTTGGCCCAGACAGGGATGCTTTATGCGTGAATACAGTCAGGTAGCAGGTAGACATCTCTGAAATTAGCCCGTAATAGGATGGGAGTGAACGATGAATGGATGAAAGGACACCACCCGACACATCCCTGTAAACAAGCAGGCTACTGCTGCATCAGCATTACAGGTCCTGTGGAAAACTCCTGCAGGCTACTAGCTCTAGTGTAAGCACAAAAATCAACCACATTAGTTAAAATGTTTTCAGCTAATGCATCAGTGATACAAGAGAACTAAGTAATCAAGAGACAGGGAGTGAAAATATGGAAGGAAAAGTGCACACATCTGTGCACCATTGTCTTTATACTACTTGCATTAATTAGATTTCAAAATGTATGTCAACAAAACATATAAAGCCTCCATCCCTCAGCCTGCATTGAAAATGTGCATATCATAGCCTACATCCCTCCTTTGGGCGTGTTCCTGACCAAGCCCAAGCTCTCCATGCAAAGCATGGGATGGGTCCTGATGTAGGAAGCTTGCAAAGCCAAGTGAATCAGAATGAATGATTTGAGTTTACTGTAACAGAATCGATTAAATTAAATCTGATTTGTTCTTTGTGCTTCCCCAGGCTGAGGGTGATGTAGCATCCCTGAACAGGCGTATCCAGCTGGTTGAGGAGGAGTTGGACCGTGCTCAGGAGCGTCTGGCCACAGCTCTGACCAAGCTGGAGGAGGCTGAGAAGGCTGCTGATGAGAGTGAGAGGTTGGTATCTTGCACTCAGACCCAGACCAAACTTTGTTAACACTATTAAGTCTGAAGCTCAGCTGTTAGTCCAGAGTATTTTGCAGAAAAATCACAGATATGGGAGGTGTTTGGGCCCTCAACTCATTATTTTGTTAGGTCTTAATAAAGATAGTGATATGAAGAAAGGATGTGGGCAATTTTGGTCAAGAAAAGTGTTCCATGATGTTGCAAAAAGAGCACAGTAGTTTTGATGGCATGGAGTGACTTTAAATTGATCTTTAACTTAGATGCTGGACTCTACCAACATTAGACACATTGCACTCTAGCAAAAGCCGCCACTCTTCCACTTCAATTGAATATCTGAGGCTCTTATTTATGTTAATTCCTACATGTGCACTGACTCATAATCATCATGTGGATAAAGTGTTACCCATCAAACCCGACAGACTGCTCCAGCTACTTTGTCCATATAGTAATCAAACATTGTTCTCCATTTTGCATACCAAACCCTACTCAGCATTCACATCTGATATCTTCTCAGTCGTCTTAAAAGAAATTATCAAAACCCTAAACCATCTGTCTTTGGTGCCCATGACTTACCCTGTATCCATACCACTCTCTGTCCCTCAGAGGCATGAAGGTTATTGAGAACAGAGCGATGAAGGATGAGGAGAAGATGGAGCTGCAGGAGATCCAGCTGAAGGAGGCCAAACACATTGCAGAGGAGGCCGATCGCAAATACGAGGAGGCAAGTGCCTCAGCTGTTCACAGCTCTCTGAGCATTTCTGACACTGATGTACTTGAATATAACAGCTGATCATCTCCTGTCGATCAGTGGGACTAAACTCTGCATGTTGTGACTACAGGTGGCCCGTAAGCTGGTCATCATTGAGAGCGACTTGGAACGTACAGAGGAGCGCGCTGAGCTGTCTGAGAGGTAACAACTTTGTTCCCGTTCCTGTCTCTTTAAACTCTTACCTTACGTTGACACTGAAAACAAACACTGACAAATTCTCTTGTGATCGTGTTGTGTTTGTACGCTGCATCTTCCTGCTGGTTCAACCGAACTATGAAACAATAGCAAATGCTCCGAGCTGGAGGAGGAGCTGAAGACCGTGCAGAACAACCTGAAGTCTCTTGAGGCCCAGGCAGAGAAGGTGAGAAAGCCATCCCAGAAAGATCAATGGGAAATAATTCATAGTTTTAACCTTTTTGAAATCAACTTGAATCTTCTTATATATGGTACTCTCTTGTATTGTTATCTAACTCTGACCTTTGATTGCAACCACAGTACTCACAGAAGGAGGACAAGTACGAGGAGGAGATCAAGGTTCTCACAGACAAACTGAAGGAGGTGAGTTGTCATTTTGCTCAAACAAACTTTATCGTCACTGTCCACTTTGGTGATTTGGTTATTGACTCGTTGGTTACTTGAATTAAATATGCTGACTGTACATTTTTCTTAATTAGAAGTGATGCTCGTTTTTCTTTACAGCACTTAAGATCTTCAATCGTCCCATAAGGCCGTAGCTCGTAATGTAACGCTTAAATGTGCATCGCTAATGTTTGATTGTACTCCTCTCCTCAGGCTGAGACTCGGGCTGAGTTCGCTGAAAGATCAGTCGCCAAGCTGGAGAAGACCATTGATGACCTTGAGGGTATGAATCTTTTCCACTTTATTTTTAAGTCGTTTTCTTATCTTCCACAAAAACTTTGGGCTGTTTGTTACATCTGTTTTGTACGATACAGCTCAACAAGGCGACACATAAAGGAAGCTTTTCTTCTTCTCCTGTTATAAAAGAGACACAAGGTTTAGCTACTTCATCTTTGCCACACTTATAGACACCAGAGTGTGTCTCTCATAAAAAAGGGTGTGGTGTGAGGTTATTTTTCTGTACAGCAAGGTGTTAAATAGTCCTCAGGAGAAGTATCCGCCCTGTCAGTTGTCTATAGGTGAAAAAAAAAAAAGCCATGGCTGGCGTGATACTATTCATGTCGGCAGCAACATTTCTCACCACTGTGGCGTTTGGCATTCGGCCGTAGTGACTATCCAAGGCCAGCGAGTCCCAGGAAGCGCTCGCAGGGTCGTGGAACATGTGAGGCGGTTTCTCCATGACTCCTCAGGAATCTAACACAACGACAACAGCTGTTCCCTGTTCACTTCCTATTTCTGTCCCTGCCTTTTTTTTTTTCTCAGTTTCTCCATTTCACTTCTGTTCTCTGACCCTGTCTTATTTTTTTTTCTGTCTTCTTATTTCATTTCCAATCCTTCACTGCCCGCTTCACAATAATTATCACACAATAGATGAGCTGTACGCCCAGAAACTGAAGTACAAGGCCATCAGCGAGGAGCTGGACCACGCCCTCAACGACATGACCTCCATGTAATTCGCCATATGCTTTTTTTTTATTTCTGCCCGCTCTGCCTTTGATCCCCAAACTCCCTGTCCATTGATAACACACACAATGGCTCCCCCTTGTGGCATGTTGGAGTGCTGTGAAAGCCAGTCAGCTCAATAATAGATGGATGTTTTTAAAAGATGCTCGTCTAACATTGAGTTGTTTGTCATCTAATGGAGTTTTGTGTGTTTCTGACTACACTTCTAACAACATTTGGTTGCAGTGTTCTCCCACTGTTTTATAATCTCCCGTAACACACCTCTTCATAAACACTTCCTTTAACGTTTCTATCCCAGTCCTGCATCTCCTTCCCTCCCTTTTTTCATTTTTGCACGTAATTTATCCACCATTCTTTCATTTTTATCCCCCAACACTTCTGTTCTTCTTTTTCCCCCACAGCTAAACCTTTTCACTGTTCACCTCAGACGCTGGTTGAGTGTTGTCACCGCTCTCTCCTGTGCAGCACGGCCCAACCCTTCGTCTCTTCAGTCTCTGTATTTCTTAATTTCCGCACATTGGGCCGTGGCTGCTGCCATCCATTTTCTTATCTCCTACACAGACCTTTTGAGCCATTTTGCTTTCTGTAAAATAAACATTCTACCATCTCTGACAGCCCGCCCCCCTTTTCTCCTGCAATGTTTCTTTCTTTCTTTTTGTTTGTCCTTTCATTCTTTTTGTGAATATTATTTTTTGTCTCATTTGTTTTGTTGAGTAGCTTTTGAATAAACTCCAAAGCTCCTCTTCCATTCATTCTTCCTGTTTCTGTTTGAGAAGACAGCTGTTAAGTTTGAGGTTTTCATTGATACTTTTTTTATATATTTTATAAATTAGTGTTTAATTTTTTCTATACCTGCAAGGTCCTGAGGGACTTTAGCTTCTGTAACGGCATTAGTTCTGCTGATTCTAAGTCACATTGCGAACTGCTGAGGCCACAATAAAACCAACGACATCTTTGAGAGTTTTATATACTGACTCAAACATCTCAATCGTTAATGTCTACATCCTTATTTTAATGAAGGAAGTTCTATCAGGAAATAAAGTAAGGGATAATGTATGGTTAGCAGGCAGTTTTGGGAAATAGAATCCCGACAGGGTGGACTAGACCCCGACTTGATTAGTCAAAGTGACCAATTTGAAAAATAGTCCCTGTGATTTGACTGTAATATTAACATTCCATGGTTTGATGGATTCTAATCTGTCTGTTGTGGTCCATTTAACATGAAACTGTCCACATTCGGCCCTCCTTCTCTGAACTCTGCGGTTCACACACCTTTAAAAATAAATTAGTCAAATGTCAGTACTTTTAACACTTCTGCTGTCATCACCACCGCTTATGGTTTAAGTTTCTTTGTAGCGATCGGTAACTCAAAGCTGCTCTTACCTGCTCCGCTCATTGCTAGGATTGCTGGACAGGATCCAAGATGTAAATATACATGCTGTTTAGCCAGCCGCATTAGCATGCTAACCAAAACTAACGTTTTAGCTAGGGATGCACAATATCATTGGCATTATCGCTATTCGGTATCAGACGATATTGGCTTTCAATTTTTTTGAACTACCGGATAAATAATGGGCTGCTGCACACATGTTGGGCTCATGTTTTAAGTTAAATTTGAATTGAAGCATCAGTCTGTAAGGTACATGTAGCTGACTAATTTACGCACATTTACTGTCAAAGAGTAAACCATTTTATTTAATGTGGGTTTAATTGCTGTACAGTTGCAATTTTCACATATTCCCTGTGAACAGAAGTTAGGTTTACTTACTATGTCAAATGTGAAATTGGCCCAATGTACCCTGCTTGTGGGTTTTGTTATGATTGTCTCAGGGAGAGCATCATCCAAGTTTTAAGTAGGATGTATCTTTTTGTTTTAATTTTGTTTGAAAGCAATTGTCATAAATAAATATGCAGTTTTAAGTATTAAGTATTTTTCTTATTTTGCACGAGAAATGAATATTACATAAAAAATGTGATAAGAGTGTCACCATAATACTGTACGCTAATTCCAATACAGAAGAGAATTGATGATCTCTGCAATTAGGTGTGCGGAAAAAAATATCGGTGTAGGTAATTGGCTAAATGAGTTGTAAAATATTGGATATCAGAAAAAAATCCAATATCGTGCATCCCTAGTTTTAGCCACATTGTTTTGATGCTAACAGAAACAATGCTTTTACCTAGGCTTAGGGTCTTTGGTGTCAACAAACAGAAACAAAATGGGCTGGAACTCTTGACCGCATATTGATTTGACATGACGTGTGGTCAGTTTGCCTATGGTGTAAAAGTTCATATTAGTGAAAGTTAACAAGGGGGTTGTCAAGGGGTTTTGACCAATCAGAATCAAGCATCTTACTCAGTTAAAGCTACAGGGTGTAAAAAGATAACACGTTTTGAGCTTGATGTTTCCATGGGTTACAAAGACAACTTATCCTTTGATAAACTCTGACGTTCAGCCGCTTAAACACAAACTGACACTTGTGTGATTATCTTCCAATCATCATTAACTCTGTATCCTTTGTACTAACTTACCTTCTTTCTCTTCCCCCTTTTCTCTTACCTGCTTTCTGATTGTCCAGACCATCTATACAAGCAGCTCGAGAAAAACCGCCTTCTCACCAATGAGCTGAGAGTTGCCTTAAACGAGGCTTAAACTGGAACAATTCTCGTATGCTTTCATCTGAAACTCAAACGTCCGGGCATATTGTCTAATGCTGTGATATAAAATAAGTATAGACAATTGTGTCTATGACACAAATGTACATCCAGACATGCTTTTCAAACAAACAGGAGTACTAATGTAAGATTGTCACATTATGCATGATCACGCTGCACTTTTAGAGGGGAGGTCAGACAGCCTTAGTATATGAATCGCTACGTAATGAATGGATGTGTGTTCTCAGTTATGGACAGGGCTGTAGCACAGAAGGCCAGCTGGGATCTGCATGGCGCTATTGCTCTAAGGGTGGAGGCTGGTGATGGTGCTAGTGGCCCCCTCTGCAAACTCCTAAGAAGGACAGGATTAATCAAGTATAGCCAGACTATGATGAGATGCAGAAACCAAACAGCCCTTTATTTTAGTTTAGCTGCAGTTTTGAATTCCCGCGTCTCTTTTATAAAGACTTTAGTTTTTGTCATGTAGCATTTCAGCCAAGACACACATCAGTGTTTTGAGAATTTATTATTTATTTACTTCGGGGCTGTGGTTTTTAGCCAATTGCAGTTCCAGGACACAAGAGTAAGACTGTCCCTGAACTCTTGTAACAACATATCTGTTCAGCTTCCTCAAGTCTAATAACAGCTCTGGAAGTAAGTACTTGGATGTGTGGCAGCAGGGATGCAGTACTGACTCCTCATAAATAAAAGGAGAAATGACAACATATCTATTTATACAAGCTGACCGGCTGATGGACACATCTTTGCATTCCTATTTGATTGAATAGAATCTCAAATAGGCGTATTGAACAACACAGCTCGCCATGTAATCCACTGTGGGGCTAAATGTTTTGAAACTGTAAATCAGTGCAGTCATAAGACAGTTTGGGATTTTAGTGTGAAATTTTAATTAGGAGGGTTGATCCAAAAGGCATTTTGTATTGTTCTCAATGTTGATTTTTTAAATTTATATTTGAGTGATTCTGATCAACACAAACATCTTTTGGAAAAGCACACCATATGAACTTGGGCCATTCTTCTGCCTTTAACCCAGCTCATGCAGCGTGGACTACAGCCCTGTTGATAGCTTGAGTATGCTTGTATTTACAGAGGTTACATGAAGGGAATAGACTGCTTTATGAATGCTGACTTCTGTTTATGCTAGAAGATGTGAGAAGGGTGAGATCTTCCAATCATATGGGTTTAACACTATCCAACACATGTCTAACACTGTTAGTTATCCTGAGCTACAGCTTTGTCTGTCTATCTATGATTTTTAACCACTGCACTGCTATATTAACAGATAAACTGACACGTGCTAAAGAAGAGGGCCTGAGCATTAAGCAGATGCTGGATCGGACTCTTATGGAGATGGTGAACATTTGACCCAGTTCTGTTCCCCTCCCAACAATACCTCCTCTGAATATGGCTGGCTCCCATATATGGCTTCTATAGTGATGTTGGGCCATGTGTTTATATGCGTCCTCTCACCTAGTCATCTTGAAGAGACAAGCTGATACAAGGTAGCACGAAATGGGCTGGTGAGCTTAAGTCCAGCCTACACTGTCTGAAACACACGATTACTACCGGTCAGTTTGAATTGAATGTGCATCTTTAATAGATTTACATGAATGTGTTTGGAGCAACTGCACTTTGTGAGGGATGCACATAATCAGCATGAACAAAGCCATAAGTTAAGCCAGTGTTCCATATACAAGGGACTTTCTTATGTTATTTTGTAAAGTTGCTTGTATGTTTTTCTCTCTGCATCATAAGCATTTATGTCTCAGTAAATGGTAATTGGTAAATGGACTTCGAATCTCATTCATACACTGCTGAACAACAGCGGGAGCAATTTGGGGTTCAGTGTTTTGCTCAAGGGCACTTCGGCACGTGACTGCCGGAGCTGGGATCAAACCATCAACTTTCGATTGATAGACAGCAGACTCTACCCACTGAGCCACAGCCACCATCAGTGACTCTGTAAACTTTCAGTCTAGGAAGGAAGGAGTTCTTCATGCATTTGCTTGAATGTGCTGTTTTGTTCGACCGTCTGAAAAATGTTTATACACAGCACCCACCTCTCTGTTTACTTTGGGAAAACGATTTGTTTAATTTTCTGTGTAGTGTCTCTCATTTTATCTTGGAAATGTAAAGATTGAGAATAAATGGTTGGTTCAAGTAACATTTTCTGCAATTCTGGCTTCATTACAAACATTTCTTTGGTATACCATGTGACTGAAAAGGAGGAATTGAGCAATATAACTTTTACAAATTGATATGGCAACATCAACATTTAATTTATTGAAACGAGAGCACAGTTGAAGTATCACTTTGATCTTTTTAACTCATGATATTTCATTTTTTCTGATTATTACCGTCTCAGTTATTCACACATACAAAGGCATAGCTGTGGGAAAGTATAGTGTGTCACACACTGCCTAGACAGGTGCACTTCTACATGCTCTACATGATTTGGTCCTCCTCTGTTGTTTTCCTGTTTTCTAACATCCATGCATTCTCCATTTTGTCACTTATCTTCTACCAGTGGTGGACAAAGTACACAGCTTCATTACCTAAGTCAAAGTATAGATCCTCCTGGTCAAATATTACTCCAATACAAGTGAAAGTTGCTCTGTCAAATTATTACTTGAGTTAAAGTACTGAAGCACTTGCTTTTAAAAATACTTTAAAAAATCTCAAAACTTTGTATTTTCAAAATACATAAGTGCAGTCAAGATTGCAAAGGAGTACATTCAGTTAAATCATGTTTATTTAGAAAACATTACTTGAAATCTCTAAAAACTATACCATGGAATAAAAACAGCAACTAAGTTACTCCAAGCACAGACAACTTAGTTTGAAATGTTCATCTGGAATTAAATAAATGTTACGAAGCTCAACACGCTTTCTCAGTGAATTTTTGGGAAGAGTGGCAAACGGGGAGAACATTTCAAACGAAACATATCATTCTTCATTTCAAAAACCTCTAACATGGGCTGAAGATATGGCCATGGGTGCTCAGGTGGAGAATTATAGCCATCATTACTACCTCTAAATGACCTGTCTGATCTGAGGGAAATTTGCTCTATTTGCTCCACATTCAACCAAGGGATCAGATCTCAGAAAAGAGAATTCATCAGCTGACTTCAAAGCAAAAGTTGTGAGTAACTAGAGCACTGATAGAAATGTTGTGGAGTATAAAGTAAAATAGTTGTCTTCTGAATGTAGTGGAGTAAAAGTTATAAGTTCCCCAAAAAAACAATACTCAAGTAGTACAGATACTCAAAAAATGTACTCAAGTAAATTTACTTGGTTACTGTCCACCACTGTCTTCTACAGACCTGACGTGAATGTTTGGCCTCCTTTGTAAGAACTAAATCATTGACAGACTAACTATATTAATCAATCAATCAATCAATCAATCAATCAATCAATCAATCAATCAATCAATCAATCAGACTTTATTTATAAAGCGCTTTTCATACAATGACATTGTAACACAAAGTGCTGTACAAGAAAAACAACTTAAAATAGAATAAATTAAGAAAGAGATCCCAGCCCCAGCCCCGACCCCAAACCCACCCCACAATCCTAAGGTTAACAACATAATATGCAACAATAGTAATAAAAACAATAAAAATAAAATAAATAAATAAAAAATCGAAATAATTTGCTGAACGAACTGAGGAAACGCTCTGATGATATCTTAATGAGGAAACACTGGAGGTAAAGTAAGATGTTAAAACTCAAAACAGGAAATTAAAATTACCAAAGTAAAATACATATCTAAGATAATAAAAGACTAAAATATTAAACCATTAAAAGAAAATAAGATGTGAGACTTAAAATAAATAAATAAGTAAATAAATATATAAAGTAGATTAAAAGTGACTAAATTTGAAATAGATAATAAATAAATAAATAGATAAACCTATTAAGAATACAAATAAAACTTAGTTAAAAGCAAGACTAAAGAGGTAGGTCTTGAGTTTGCCTTTAAAAATAAATAAATAAATAAATAAATAAATGAATAAAAATAAAGACAATCTTTATTACAGATATTCATTCTCGACTGGACCAAAGCATTTGTTAATTTCCAATACATTCCGTTGTCTACTCAAACTTCGAACTGCCATAGCTCCTCCCTGCCGCAGGGGGCAGCAGTGTGCTCTCTCCTCACCTATCCAGCAGTGGAAGAAAAGCAGAGGTGAAAGTTCGTTGCTGTGCGCCGTGCCGGAGATCTCACGTCTTGAGAGGGAAATATGGGTGAAAACGAAGAATTTGCCGTTTCTTTACAAGACAGCAAAGCTGCATACGTGCTCAGTAACGTTGCGGAAGTGGTTGAGCGAATTCTTACATTCGTACCAACCAAATCGCTCCTTCATATTGCAAGGTAACGACAATGTTTGCATGCTAAAGAGTTAACTTGGCTAACATCGCTAGTTGTCATGGAAGTGAAAGTGTTCTCCAGAGACTTACGGATCAGTTCAAATTTGTAAAACTGCAAAAATAATGTCAGATAAGAGTCATTATATCTGTGTTTTATCGTTTCTAGGGGATTATTCCTATTTCCTGACTTAATTCAACAGCCAGCCCACTGTTAAAACAAGTTTCCACCGAGCTTGCAGGTAAAGTTAAGTGTGTTTGTGTGCTTCTCTTCAGTGTGTGCAGGTTGTGGAGGAACTGTGCCCGCAGAGTCCTGAGGACACCCCAGCAGGTGAGCTGGGTGTCGGCATGTGGACCGTCTGACACCGAGGCTCATGCCCTTTGCAGCGTCCTGGCTGAGGAGGTGGAGGTAAATTATAACCGTTAATCTTGCACCATCACACTGCATTTACTCTGTCCATGTTCCTGCCAGTGTACTGTTACTAACAGACACTTTAATCCGATATGAACTATAGTGAAGAAAAAGACTCTGGACTCCTTTCCAGTATAACAACTGGGTGCTGAATCCTGATTGAGAGTCCAATAAAACAACAACAAAAAAAACCCAATACATTGCATTAGCCTTTTTAATAACCTTGTGCCATTTAAGAGGCTAAAAAAAGGAGGACTGCCCTTTTTTGTTTTAATATGCTACTGGTTAAAAACTTGTTCTAGTACCCCAATATGAATAAAAGCAAAGACATTTTTAAGGATTTTCCATAAACATGTCCCGATTAGCTTATTTGTATGGATGCGCATTGCATTCACTAAAGAAAAACAAAATTAGACCCATTATCTCGTAATTACGAGATCCAGATCTCATAATTAAGAGAAAAGTTTGCATAATCTCAATCGTCACTAGGATAAGACACATAGGGTAGTTATGGTGCTATCAGACTATGTGCTTTTATGTTCTACTCGGAATGAGACACTGGGAAATATTAATGTCTCTAAATGTGGATTGCATTCATATTAGTATGTGAACACAGTTGGCCAAAGTTTGAAAGTTATTCACAGATTCAACCTTCTCGGATCAATAATTTGTTGACGAAAGGTGGTAAAAACACGAAGTATATCTCCTTCCCATCAGTGTAAGACAGACGAGCTACAACATAATTTTCATTAATATAGGCCGTCTCTCGCGTTAGGCAAATAACATTGGTCTCTACGTGCTGCTGGTGGTGAGGCGAGTGGGCAGGGACTGTCTACAAAGTGTACTGCCGAAAAGATACGCCACTAAAAAAAGATCAATGACATCACTCCTTAACAGTGCAGTGTCCTGAAAATCATTGCAAACCTTAATCATGTCCTTCTGATTATACTACAACACTTGGTTTGATAATACACAGTTTTTCAGAACTGTAGGGATTTTTTATTGCATATAATATTCAATAACTTCACTGTTATACAGTGTAGTGTCCTGAAAGTCACTGCAAACCTTAATCATGTCCTCTTGATGATACTACAGCACTTGAAATACACCGTTTTTCAGAATTTTAGGGATTTTTTATTGCAGTTATTGTTTTAATAATGTTCTAACATGTAGACTCTGCTTGTAATTATTTTCAGAAAGTGTTCCTCCTCCCTAAAACAGTTCTGACAATGGTAGACTGTCAGGCCTTCAATGGACAAGCCTATCGCTACGGACAGAGTAAAGGTTAGTGTTGTGATAAACTCGTTCAGGGAAAAGTGACCATTGAATAATGTATTGTAAAATAATGCTTTCTCTGCATGAGTGAGAGAAATAACAGAAACAGAAGCAGGGTCTATAAGAAATAATTTTGTTCTTAAAGGTTTGAACCCTTGACATCTACGCCAGCGCTGCTGTTCTGTCTGAGTAATATTCATTAGTGCCTCCTGTTACTTGTAGCTTTCCATCAAGTTTTGATTTTGTTATCACAACAGCAACATGATTATGTGTTAGGACCTTTATAATCTTAATTAACACAAATGCATAGATAATATAGAATTATTCTCGGTTTACATGTTTTTGTAGTATCTTACAGATTGATGGAATTAGCGTGCAGCTTTAATCATAAAGAGCTTCATATCAAACGTGACTCATGAAGACTCAAATTTAGAAGAAATTATTCTTGAAAAAGTTGGCAATAAACCTTTGTCTGAACTTGTTTGTCTACTCTTACCTTAACAACTGAACAATGAATTTATAAGCGCTGCTCCAAAGCTGGGCCACATTATGATGCAGGCTCTTTAGCTTTAGGTGTAGCTCACTGTTTGTCTCTTCCCTATTTACCAGTTTCAACTGGTGACTGCTGTTCCTCTTTTTCTATGTTAGTGTTCTTGACATGTTGAATATGTCGTTATAAGGTTGTCAAAGTTTCCAATAGTTTGGATACTTTACAATCCCACATGCTTTAAAACAATACAATTTTATGTTTGGTGGTATTTAAAAGCAAAGAAAGACAGAGAGAGAGAGAGGGAGAGAGAGAGGGAGGGAGAGAGAGAGAGAGGGAGGGAGAGAGGGAGGGAGAGAGAGAGAGGGAGGGAGTGAGGGAGAGAGGGAGAGAGAGAGAGGGAGGGAGGGAGGGAGAGAGGAAGAGAGAGAGAGAGACAGACAGACAGACAGACAGACAGACAGACAGACAGACAGACAGACAGACAGACCTCTGCACAGATGTTCAGGAAAGTGTGCACTGTGCTGTACACTTATGTCATGGCTGTGTACTTACATTAAACACACATGTTGGGTTTGGGTTGCATTTCTGAGTTTGGCTATTGTCAGTTGAAGGCAAGTTTATTTACCAGGGAGTGTTCTGTGCTAAGAAGATGTACAGTAGAGTGTAATCCTTTATTTTGGAGGGGGGTTCACTTTTTTGCTTTTATTGATTAGACAGCTGAAGAGAGTGGGGTAAGACAGAGAGTAGAGAGTGGGGTAAGACATGAAGCAATGGCTTCTGCTGTAACAAGGATTGCAGCCACTGCACATTGGGCACACGTCTAAACCACTAACCAACCACTAAGGGCCAACAGAGGCTGTTATAATCCAAGTTTTAATGTGACTGCACTCTAATGTTTCAACAATAAGTGGTGATTCTGTTCATTACTAATCAAAGACAGCAAATAAACAAAGGACTTTTTAGGCTTGAATGCTAATTTTCCATCCTTTAATGTATATTAATCTCACTAAAATATTTAAATCTCATCTACATGTATGTGGCAGTGCCTTGCTACTATAACAAAACCTGATTTAGACTCTCACTGCTCAGAAAAGAAGCTGCTATGCTTTGCCTTTCTGTTTAAAAAAATAAAAATAAAGGTATGTCTTTCTTAATGATATGTCCCTACCATACCTTTTTATATGAGATTATTTCATTCTTGAAGGCCATCTTGACCAGCACTGGGTTGTACCAGCTGTGTGTAAGTTGAAATGTAGCTAGTTTGAATGTAATTTCTAATTTAGGATGGAGTTTATACTCTCTTAATGTTTTGGGCGTTGCACCAGCTGATGTGTTGACAACACACTCTCTGTGATAGATTCCATGAATCAAAAACATATGATGACTCTAATCTTAAATGGCACGTTGGTTTCCCACAAGTGCTGATAATTATCATACATCTGCACAACATTAAAGTACCGTTATATTTTTGTACAGTATGTTGTAGTTGATGATTTCACCACTCGATGTCACTGTTGTGATTTTACATTATAGATTGATTATCAACATGATTTTTTCATATTTAACTTATATTAAGACAAAAAGCTGTTCACTCATTGGTAACGTCATATCTGTGACAATATTTTGATTAGCTTGGACATTGCAGTCTACCAGTCTAGATGAACCTTATGTCCCCGTTGTGAAACCAAACAATGACACAACTAGTTTCAACGTCTGGTTTAGGTTGGACTTTACACCCTAACTTAGGACACAACTTATGCAGAGCTGGTGCAACAGGCCACAGGGTTCACTGACAGAAGAGATGTTTAACTCAGGGGGACCGTTCTGGTAAACTGAAGGATGAGTAGATTTAAATAAATCTGAAACTGTTGTGAAACAAATGATGTTATTGCCTGCGATGCATTTTTATTTATTAAGAATTAAACATTTAAAAACAAATTTAACATGTTTAACATCTCTTTAACATGTTTTGATTTCTATGTAACTCTGAAGCAAAAAGGAGTCGCCACAGTCTGGACACCATTGAAGAACTGAACCTGGTCTTCCCCAAAGGCTGTGACGTCATCGGCATTGCTGCACCAGGCATAGTCTGTAAGTGTTCCTCTTTTCTGTCTCTTGTTCCCCAACATGCTTTCTCATTCATATGGCTGAAAATTACAAACAAACAAAGCACAATCATTTAATTCAATAATCAGACAAAGGATCTAAATATCTTAGATGAGTTTTAAAGCTTTGATGATCAAAAATGTGGCCACAGCATGATCATTCACTAGAATTCTGTAGTTACAATGAAAGCTGACCAGGTGTCATGTTAATATCTAAGAGGAGTAGTTCACCTTTGAGCAGAGAGGACTACACATTAATCCCCACTGCTGCTCCCTAGTTGGAAAGCACAAGTAGTGGCTGGCACCTCCCTGCCTCCCCCTCTGATAGATTGCCCAGCCTGCCTGGTGCTGTGCTCCTCATTTCTCCATATAATCACAAGCCCCGCAGAGAAGTGATTCTCCATCAGCCACGTTCTTTTCCCGTTAGATGATGGCTTATCAGGTTCCTGTCGTCTATCAGCTGTAATGGCAGCCTCAGATGTTTGTGATAACTCTCATTTTGTGATATTGCATCACAGGGTCACTGCAGGGTCAGCAAGCACATCTAATTCAAATTAATGAAATATTTGATTAGATGAGGCTGAGTCTGTAGATTACATGTAATAAGCCTGTCATTCAGCTAGGAGTACCACTAATTATTTATATGTGGTAGTAGTTGGGCTGCACGGTATTAAAGAGATGAATTGTGATACACTTAAACGTTGTATTCCACACAGTGGAGGATGTGGATGGATTAGATATTGATGCCAGCATTAGCTCACTTTTAATACGGTGAATGGTGTTCCTTGAATTACAAATTCAGTAACACATCAGCAGAAAATGCTACTCTTAAACTCTAAAAGATATAGAATTGGTGAACTAGGCTACCTGTTTAATAACACTGTAAATCTATGACCGCACAACCTGATTCTTCATTGATATCATCGCTCATCAGTCCGCTAAACTCTTAAAACATGACTAAACCATTGTTTATAGGTAGTCAAATCCTGCCTGGTGTGGTCTTGTTCTTTGATATGAAATATTTTCCTGATGGATGTGATTCTACTGGATTTATCCAGAACTCTGTCATTCAAAATCAAAATCAAGATTCCATTTAAAGACTAAAATAAAAAAGATCTTTTCATGACATGGACTATGCTGTCTGCTATGGAAATTAACCACAGTCTGGATTATGATTTAATTTATTTTACCTTGTACATGCATGAATCAAAAATGTAGCTCCAGTCATAGTCTGCAAAGTTGCAGATTAAAGGCACTGCGAGGAGTTTCGACTGAATTTAAAATAGTCTTGCTCATATGCTGATGCCTCTACATGCCTTACAGAATTAAATGAGACTAACAGCATCAACACTGACAAGTAAGTTAGTGAGCATGGGTTTTCTTTTTACATAAAATGTTGGACTCCTGACTGATACTGGAACAGAATTAGCCAGTAGCACTGAGATCGATACACGCCTGGTGGCATGAGCCATGCTCATGTCGCGGCATGCCACGCCCAGCACCGGCATACGCCACCAACCCCAACATATGCCGCGACATAGGCGTGGCATGCCGCACCCTAAATATTGGCATTCCACCTGGTGTGTTTCCATCTTGCTGTCACTAAAATTAGCAGAAAGAGAATAATTAATTCTCTGTTGAAGTATTGTTTTGGACAGAGAAATTCTACAAGCAGGGCTTTGGCATTTAAAGTAGCAAAATAACTTTGCACAGGATTTAATATTAATGCTGTCTTGTAAATGCTTATTCACATGCTGGTTTCCAGTCTATGTTGGTGACTGTGTAAAAAGGACCACTGTTCACTTCTCCATTTTATTTTTAAGTTGCAAGCTTGATGATTCCCTGGAAAAAATGATTCCCATCCATCATCATTAACATCAATGTCTAGAGTTGCAGTTCCTCAGGTGGCCACTAGGTGCTCACTGTAACAAACTGCATCTACCAAAATGAAATATTAAGTCACTATTAAGTCATACATTAGTTCCAATTAAAGCTACCCCCACTTTTCTTCAGACACTTCGCTCAGGCGTATTACACTAATATTTGCACTGGCTCCATAAGTGTCTCACTAAAGCATGAGCCAGCACACACTATACCAGGCCCAAGAAGGACCCAGCCATATTGAATTCTGTCAATTTACCTTTGTCTTAACTAATGTAGAGCCTCTGTGTCTTCTTCACTAAAGTTATCACACTCATCAAAAATTAAATCTTATTATACCAAAGAAGAGGACCTCATGTGTTTTATAAACTTTGATAATTTTATAGCTTCAGTTTTGATTGGAATAAAAAGTCACAGGCCTCCATCATGACACCATGAGGCTACCTGTAGATCTGTACCTTACAGTGCATTCTTTTTCTTATGTGCAGTGACTCCCACTGGCCTTTGCTCCAGCCCTCCTCAGGAGTACCAGGAGGGGGAGGGGGAGGCTGGTTTTGCACTCATGTTCCCCAGCGTGGAAGGTTTACACATAAAGCCCTTTCATTTTTGCAAGAAGTCAATCTCCCCAACAGCCTTGCAAGAAGCAGGTGAGTCCAATCTTAAAATTGTTTGACCATCTAAAGTGGGATACAATACACTTTTGTTTGTATCACTATTATTTCTTATTTTCTCTGCAGGACTTGTTGACAACCCAGAGCTGCGTGTGGTCCTGATGTTTGTTTATGAGGCCTATAATACTGGAGGATCACGCTTCCTCAACAAAATACTGGAGCCACTGGCTAAGAGTAAAGCTCTTATCGCTGGAGGGCTTGTAGACACTGTTTTCTCTCCTACAAGGCACTGGTGGGTGAATTTACTTCCCTAGTAATGTTTATTAATAAATAACACTTGCCAGTTATTTCTCATAAATTCCTTAAGCTCAGATTACTGAAGGCCTTAAACATAAAAGGCTTTCTCAGTGTCTCACCAAAATTTTACCTTTCATTTCTGCATTTTCCTAATATGTATGACTTGCAATCGAACTGCAAATAAGATTTGGACAGTATTTTCAGACTTTCAAAGTATTTCTACTGTCTTTGCAAAATTCACACTTTCTCTCTCTCCCTATCATATCTCGCTCTGTAGCTGTAGCCAGGGGGCATGCGGGGTGGTGGGCCTGGCTCTGAGTGGCCCTAAGGTGCAGGGGGCATCTGTACTCTTGGACCAAGACATCACCAACCCAAAGGCGGCCGAAGCCACAATCCGGAGGCTGAAGGCAGCAAAAATTCCTGAAAGAAACACCATAGGGCTTATGTTTGCCTGCTTGGGCAGAGGCTCGAGCTTCTACAACAACCAGGCTAATGTAGAGGCTGAAGCCTTCCGCAAGGTATTCCCCAACACCCCGCTCTTTGGCTTGTTCGGCAACGGGGAGATCGGCTGTGACCGGATCGTTAAAGATGACTACACGCTATGCGACACTGACACAGAAAGCCTGCAGCACGAGTACACTACGGTCATGACCCTGGTGCATCTAGGCTGAGTGATGGACCTACAGTTACGATTGACAAACAGGCAAGATGACCCATCAAGCTCCTGTTTGCCAAGGCGGTGGGAACAAGAAATATTCTATATGGAGTGTTAAACACACTGCATCTCAGAACATTTCTGCTCATAAAGCAGGCAAACAGTCCCTTAAGTCATCACTGTAATGGCATCATTTGGGAAATTGCGACCCTTGGAGACTGTGTGTGTAAACACAGCTTCGGTTTCACAAAGTTCATATATATAAAAGACAAAAGGATCATCTCTTTTTACATTCTGATGTGATAGCACTCTTGTAAAATATATTTGTTTATATTTACCCTAAACTTCGCACACATTCAAGGCATATCTTACCCTCTGACATAAACCTCATGGTGTGTTTGCTTTGCAGGTGAGTGAATTATTCACACTTGTGTGTCCCACAAGTTATTATTCTAGTTATTGATTCAGCGCAGGCACTTTTAATCCATGTAAATAAGACAAATATAGTCCCTCTTCCACAAAATCGAGGTGATCTTGATTTAAATGTTTCCTTGTCATGAAGCTTTTACACTAAAGATTTTTACATTTTGTCTTACCAATGGGGAAAATAATAATCTGAGTAAGCTTATAAATAAAACCCCTTGGGACATACATTCCTCTTGGTTCAGTTGGTCACAGGGATATAACTGTGAACCTCACAGTGCCTCTTTTTGGTCCTTGTGTCAGGTCATATCTCCTGCTTCCTACTTCTAGTACTTAATGGTTGAGCTCAGTGTTTACTTCATACTACACACTTCTGCAGGTTGGGAGAAAAATATTTTGAAAGCTGAAGGTAAAATAGATTAGGATGGCTGTACTGAAGACCGACACTGAAAAGAGGAAAAATGGAATTCACCCCATGTTAAGTGTACAATTAATTCCTCGTGGAAACGGTTGATGGTTTGGAATTGAATCCCCTCAAGGTCAGAAAAAGCTTTTCTGTTTTGGATCCTTTTTGTAAAAAAAAAAAAAAGTAAAGATTCTCTTCAAAATGTTATTATGAATTACTTGATAATATGTTTAAAAGAAAGATCAGAATTTAACGGACAGCTCTGTGTGATATAATATAAGTCTCTGTTGAATTTATTAAGGTATCATTTCTTTAAATGGGCCAGTCATTGATGTAATTCAGGCGTTTTCTTTACTGACACAAATATCCAGCTGACCTGAAAGTGCAATTCTCGGTTTAAATTTCTTGGTGAAGTACTTTTTGAAGTTCAGTTTTTTTGCAATGTTGATTATTGCAGAAAATGTCCAGTATTTTTACCTTTTAATAAATAAATTAGAAATCCTTAACATTTAACTTTTAGTATCTGAAGAGGAACTTTAAAAGTATTGGTGCTTTTTGCTCGTTGAACAAAACATTGTTTTGGTGTTGATGCACTTTTCTACATGTGCCAAGTCATATCTGTTCTGCTCATTTCTTCAATAAATGACAAACATCCAATATTTAATATATATTGTATTTTCTCCTTGTATTTTACCCCATTCCGCTGTTCCATCAGCCAGCCTCAGAAGACCCAGTCCTGGAGCGCGCAGGGCGTTACGCATCCCTCCTCTGTTGTAACCACAGGCCTACTACGGTTTATTCAGATCAGCGCTCTTCCTTATTTGCGCACTCCCTGAAATGTGAGCCTCAGCCTATAACATCTTGAGCAGCCCACGTCCAGGCGTGTTTAAATAAAGGAAGAGACGCTTCAGATTGATTGATGTGCGCTTTAACCATCGACTGGCTAATCCCGATGAATGACAAACGGTTAAGCCAATTGCTGCGAAGGCAATTTATATTCCCATAGTATCTTTATTTTGGGAAACCATAAAAAACGCTCATGACACGGAGAGGGACGACCTACCAGGCGTAAAGCTAATAAAATCATCTGTGGCGATAATCCGCGCTTAAATTGGCCTCAATCGGGAACTGGGAAAATCTTCACTGGATTTTATTCTTTCTCTCACACAGATAGACACACACATAGACGGCCAATATTTTTATATATCTATGTCGTGACCGGAGCGATGCAAATGTCACACGATTCATTGGCTACTGTCAGTCTCCGGTACGAAAACGTCAATGTTTTGATGGCGTTTGGGTGAAATTGGCCCTGCTGCTGCCGTGGGATTGAGAGAGGGAGACGAGGATTCGTCCGGCTCGTTTCAGCACCTGGACAGCTCCGCTCGCAGGGATCCCCGCTGCGCTCGCCGGGGAAACCCTCCTCTACTGAGGAGCGGGATCTGGATCCAGATCTGGAGCAGTGATCCTTACCAGGAGGAAATAATTTTTTTTAAACCAGAAGGACACTTAAAAGCTACCATGATCTTCCCTAGCGACGATGATTCTTGCGTTTGAGCTTCAGCCCCTCTCTGGTTTTGCACTGAAATCCAAGCAGCGCAAGTGGGAGCAGCGGAAGCAGCAGCAGCAGCAGAAGCAGTGGTGGTGTTGGTGGTGGTGGTGCTCATCCAATGCAAAAGTGCTAAGGATAGCTGCAGCCTACACACACTGCGAGCCTGCTGCTGCTTCACTCACTCTGATCATCACCGAGGGAGACATCACTATCAGCAAGGGGGCAGCGGGAGGCACGATTACCCGTCCACAATGTAAATCTCTCACAGGTAGGTCTGAATAAATCATTTATTTATGTGTAGAGAGGATCTTTTAGCAGAAGTTGTGCACATTACTCATTTATTCTCATTTATAGTTACTCCCTACTGGAATCTGATAGCTGCTAATTTTTAGGAGAAGTGATGAAAAGTCTGAGTCAGTCGGTGGAGTGTTGAATGTTTGATCTCAGCTAGCTGTGAGCAGAAAATTGCTCAAGTTTGAGATTAAAAGTTCACATCAACAAAAGTTCATTGGTGGTGGGGCTCAGAAAATTATTTTTATGTATTTTTGTCAATCTAGTGTTTGGGGTTGTCTTAAGATTTCTTTAAACCAAACTTTTCATAAACGTTTTAAGGAGCAGGGTCGGTGTGTCTTTTCCTGTGAAACTCACCAATCTCCCCAAGGCTCACTGTTTAAGCATGTGATAAAAGAAGCTAGTTACATTCACTTATTAAACGAGCAGTTTAAAGGATAGATGTGGAAAGAAGATTTTCTGACAAATACTTCATTAAATGTTGCAGAAAACAGAAGATGCAACTGATGTTGCAAGTACTGGTAAAGCCACCTTTTGAACCTAAGTTGCCATCCCCCACGTTTAAGTCCTGTATCTATGTATCTAAAATAAAATAGAGCTGTTCTTCACCTGCACAAATGACCACGTTCTTCTCTCCCAGGTTCATCATGACAGCATCAATCAGGTGAAAAGGTGAACTGCAGCACACAAAATAACCTGAACTGAGTGCAACCTTTGTGACAACCACCACCACCTTTCTCCTCTTGGGATCTTCGAAAATCATGGCAAATGCTGAGTGAGTTCAGAACATTACTTGTATTTCTTTCGCTGCAAACGAAAACCAAAAGGATAGTAGTATTCGCTCGGAATACTAGTGTTTTCATTTATCCGAAAAGGAGAATTGCTTGCTTTCAGGTTACCCTCAGTTTTCCCAGGACATATCTGAATTTTTTTTTCCACTTGGTCTCCTCTCTGTCACTGCTTTTAAGATTTCTGTGCCTCCGTCTCTACAATAATGATCTTTATTCACTCACACACTGCCCCTGTTGAGGTATCTGACCCTCGTCTCTCCAAATGCAAAACACAGACGCACTCTGAGATGCAGAAACACACCTGCACAATGCTGACCATACAGAGTGTTCATTCTGCTGTGGCATAAACAGGAGGTCACTGTGTTAATCCTTTCTGTGGAACAACACACAGTTTATTGATCAGGATTATACATGAACGTTACCAATTAACACCTTCTTCAAACAAATCCGCTCCAGCTTTAGTCTTCACTTTGATCTCCATTTTTAATTTGTGCTCGGCATGTTTGCACTGAGAACAGCTGATGCATTTCATGCCTTAGCCTGTGTGTGTGTGTGTGTGTGTGTGTGTGTGTGTGTGTGTGTGTGTGTGTGTGTGTGTGTGTGTGTGTGTGTGTGTGTGTGTGTGTGTGTGTGTGTGTGTGTGTGTGTGTGTGTGTGTGTGTGTGTGTGTGTGTGTGTGTGAAGACAAAGTAAAAGGTAAGGAAGAACACAGAAAATCATTACTGTTAACTCACGATTCTGCTGCTGTAGCATGACTCTGTAATTTGTCCCATCTTAACTAGCTGCATTTATTCTCTTGACCTAGATGAATAGCCCTAAATCGGCGCTCCATTTGTGCTTTAAAAGAGAACCGGTTCTGCTCGTGGTCTCACACAGAGCTCAGCTCAGCATGTCTCAGTCGCAATGTCACATCATGCTGTGGTTAAGGTGAAATACATCCTCAAACAGATGACTATATCTGACAGAAATAGCTTTATGAGCTCCCCTTCATTTTTTTTTACCTCTCTATCACTGTCTTTCACGTGAAGTAACTCTGGATTTATGCACTTTTATTTGAAGGGATTTTTGGGTAAATAGATCAATATTTTACAGATCAGTCACTGTTTAATAAAAAAAGAATTAAAAGTAGAATAAGGGTCAAAGCAGTCTCAAAAATGAAGTAGATACTACATATTTTTATCAAAGTTAAAGAAGTTTATTCATACATTTTTTACTTTAATCAGCAAAATAAAGCCTGTGTGACTGCTTCATTAGTAACATGAAACTAGGATTGTTATACTATAGTCTGAATCTGTTAGCAGCATTTAATTATTTTACCTGATTGTTGATTTTACACTTGCATTAACTTTTGAGTTGTTCAATGCAGTGGTTTCTGTCCCAATGTGACAATGGAAGTTCACAAATGAAGTCCAAATCCATAAGGGTTGTGACCAAACTAAATGAGGTTAAAGAATAGAAAAACAAACGGTTTACCTTCTTCAGCATTGAACAGAGCTTCATCCTGACACTCTGCTTTTTCGGAAGTGTCACCACTCATTTATTCTTTGTCTTTTATGAGCTTATCTTTGTATATGTTTTTTTCTTAAAATTTAGAATTAAAAATAACTAGTAAATGCAGATGTCAGTGCAGAAATAGTGCAGCGTTTTCCTCTGAAATGTCTAAAACAGGTAAACAGTAGCACAAAAAAACATTTAAATCCTTGTTTAAAATAATAGACTCAACCCAAATAAGGAATCCATGTCCATGTTCTGGTGTATTGTTCCTCTAAAATCCTGAGAGGTCCTTGGTGCTAGTGGGGACAACTCATCTATCCTCTGGTGTTTCTGTTTACCGGGTTGTTTATGCTCCTCTGCTGGGGGGAAGGATAGGTTAGATGACTTTGCCTCTTTCGTTTGTGTTTGACGGGCAGTGAATGAGCGCATGGTTTTTTTCTGCCTATTCAGAGTTTAGTTTCTTTGACAGGGACCATGCACAATGCAACTGTAGAGCTAGAATCAGCTATACAGCTAATTTACATCTGTAGTCCCTGAGATCTAAAAACATACATTATAGAGAAAGCACTGTGTACCAATAGCTGGACATTTAGCTCAATTCCCTGTGGTTTAATGCACTATGTTTATTAGATGAATAGTAACAATCAGAATCAGATGTTAAAGGGGAACCCTGATAATTTTAAATACTGAATTTATTTGAGTCTTTACTGAGAGAATGCCACTGAAAAAGTTTTATTGTGTTCAATGTAGGTTAACGGTTCTGGAAGGAACTTTCTAAAGGAGAAAAAACATTTGTTGACTATTTAATCTTTAAAAAAAAGTATATTCACAGTAATTGTGATGGTACACTGATAGGTAAAGCGGAGTATAATCATGGCTAAGCTGTGGAAGCCTTCATAGTAAATGGTAGATAGACTTGTACTTTTATATAATTATATATTTTCTAGTCTTTCTGACCGCTCAAAGCACTTTTACACTACTAGTCACATTCACCCATTCACACCCATACACTCACTGATGGTAGAGGCTGATATGTAGTAAGGGACCATCAGTATTAGCTAATCTCATTCGTACTCATTCACACACCGCTGTTGTTCACACACCGCTGAGCAATATGGGGTTCAGTGTCTTGCTCAAGGACACTTCGGCATGTGGCTGCCGGAGCTGTGATCGAACCGCCAATCTTCTGATTGATAGACGACCGACTCTACCCACTGAGTTAGACACCTCAAGTTACCGATCTTAGCTGGTTATATCCTCAGAATGACATCACAGCCACAGAAAAAAACCCTGAAGAATGATGCTGAGAGAGAAAAGAGTTAAACTGCACTCTGAAACTGATGGTTAGTGAGGCTTCACTGATCCTCATTGTTGGCTGAGTAGGATGATACTATCCATTGGTGATGGAGAAAGACCCACCCTTACATTAAGGCATTGATGCCTTGTGGAATTTTGAAGGGGGCAGTAATCAGAGGAAGTCTGGTAACTTTCTGTAAAGAGCCAGCCTAAACAAAAAACCCTGATGATGTCTTTAGGTTCATAGCTGCTTGGACCTGGAGAGTTCTTTTTTTCTAGTCAATCCTCAACTTAGTATTGTTGTATCTGTTAATGACTGTCAGAGTTTATGTTGGACCTTTTAAAACTGCATTCCATGAACATGGTTTGGCAGGTTTTGAGGTATCGTAATTTGTTATTCAACAATTGAACACATATCAGTTAGCTTTCTTTATTCATACCAACCAAGTGGCAGCCTCCGGTCTAAAAAAACATGAGTCTAATGCGGAAGTGCTAAAAACTGCAGTTCATCAAGGATCCGCTTGAGGCTGGCTCCAGAAGTACCGGAAACCACATACACACCAATTCAAAAAAGCTGATCTTTACAGCCGAAATAAACATGTTTACAGCCTTGTACAAAAGATGAGTATAGTCTGGATAGCTCATTTCTCGATCAGCACACACTGTACGGGGTTGAATTTTTTTGTAACGTTGCAATTTCAAAGATTTTGAGATTACGAGTCTTGCAATGAGAGGCACAGCTGACTGCAGGAACACTGTAGCTGTTGGCTAGGAGGCTCAAAGCCCGCCTCTTTACGTCACAATCACTCAACAGCAACAATATGGCTGCCGCCGCCGACTGGCCTCAAAACAGCGCTTCAGAAACGGATGGGTGACGTCACGGATCCTACGTCAATATTTTATACAGTCTATGATACCGACACAACTTATTAATATGAGCTAATCAGTCTTACTCATGGAAAAAGTCTCCCTTCCGTCTATTTTTCCGTGAACTGTTCTAAATATTTTCTCACTCTTTACTTAACTTGCATGTTTTAATAAGATTGAAGCTGTTGCTACAAATACACCACGCTGCACCTCTAATATAGATCTGCCGAATATATTTACCTCTTATATTTCCTCTGTATGTAACAGTTAATTGCAGAAGAAACAAGCCAGTCAGTTAAGTTACTTCTAAAAGTCTACAGAATTCAGTTTATTTCAGTCATTAAGTCTTTCAACACCCATATTCCCTCATGTGTCTGTAGAAATTAAAATAATCTATTATTGGAAACTGACACAAAGTATAAAAGGTCCACGGACCTCTCCATTGTGAAGAAGGCTTATGTACATCTGCTGTCTCCGTCTTGCTCCGTGAGGGTCTCTGTGTCTCCTGCGTCTTCTTCAGCTTGTATCTGTAAAGGTCAGATAAGAGACTGGTCACACCAGGGCCAGAACAGTCCATTGTGCAGTCCACCAATTCATCATAGTTTAATCTGTAATATTATTAATGAGCTAATGTGCCTGGCAGACTTCATTAATATCCACTGGCGGGAAATTACCAAAGTTTCTTTGGAAGTTGAATTGTTCCAAGAAATTACCCTGAGCAATTTGTAAAATCTGCAGAAGTGAGGGATGATTTATGCTACAACAAGAACAATGTGTTAAACACAAGTTTGAATTATGCATGTTGTTGCCTTAAAAAGACTGTTGCTGCTGTTGATAAGGTGAATAATGACCATAATTCAAGTAGCCTGGTTGTTGCTGTTTTAGCATGGGCTAATCTGGATGCCAATAATTTCCCTTGGTTAAAACTGACCCTTTCCTTTGCTCCATCTTTATCTTGTAATTTAAAACATTGCTCACAGTATTTACTGTATTAGCAGCAACAAAAGACAGTTCTTTAGGGGCGCTGTCCTGTACAGTACTCGTTGCAGGGGTCACCGGTTCGATTCCCGGCCGCGACCATTTCCTGCATGTCTTCCCCCACTCTCGACTCCCCACATTTCCTGTGTCTCTTCATCTGTGCTATCGAATAAAGGCAAAAAAAGCCCCAAAAATATAAAATATAACTTCAAAAGACAGTTCTTTAGTTTACTGCACCACAGCAGTCCGTGAAACATTGTCAACAAATCACAACTCCACCACCAAACTGGCTGAAGCATTAAATCAGACTTTTTGTTGGATGTAAAAACGTTTGTAATGTTTGTATGTTGCAACATCAGTGGAAAAATGTTTACACAGAGTGTTTTTAAACACTAATACACAATGAAGTCCAGCTTCTCCAAAGTTCTCCACGGCAGCTGGTGGGAGCAGGAAACATCTGCTTTGTGCCTCCTTATTCTGGCCAAGTTTTGGTTGTGTTTCATACCCTCAGGGGTTCTGCTCAGACAGCCTAATCTAACATGTGTGCGTTGACCCTGTAGTCCACCAAAGGCCTTGGATGTAGTAGAGTGCGTTTCAGGATAAAATGTGTAAAAATGAAAGGAAATCAAAAAAATTTGCTGCACAGTAAATACATTTTCAAAGCTGCTATTGGGCTTTACAAAGAAAGGTTATAAGGAGCTTAACACCTGTGTGTGATGTATTGTTTTGAAATGATGGCTCTTGGTTTGCTTTTCTTTACCGATGCATACATCTATATACTATTTTAGAGCATGAAAGCATGTCAGATTTTAAAAATGGCACAATTTTCCTCAAGAAAATATATTACCTGACACATGCTCACCCTTCGAAGGCGCTAACCTACCCAGACCTATATAGCTGATAATAGTAATACTATGTAGGGAATATTTATAAGAGGAAGGCAGATCTTATCCCCATCATGATGAGTGAAAGTGGAATTTCTGATTTATGAACAGTGTCCAATAAAAGTTTCAAAAGGATATGAACTCAGTGGTTCACTTTACAGCACTTTAAGTCAATTTGATTAAAAAGAAACCCTAATGTCCATACAGTTCTTGTCACGACTTTCTTCTGTAGTCAGCTTTTTGAGGGCAATTTTTACATTCATTTGTAAGAGATTGCACCTTTAGACCTCCAGGTGTCTCAAGCTTATTGAATTGATATTACCAGCATGTCTTAATTGATTGTAGGAAGGAAACAAATCAGAAACCATGTTTTTTATTTTTACTCTAATAATATGATAAAAAAACCACTCCGCAGAAAGCCATTTGTTTTAATGCTCGGCAGTGTCATGCGCTAACTGCTAACCTTAGCACACTTCACAATCTCAATGGCAAAATGCAAATGTTAAGTTGGGAATCATTTATTCATTCATTCATTGACTACTCTGTTGTCAGACTACTATGTAGTGGACTTTATAGTGGGGCTCATGGATGAAAATCCACTTCAAAGTAAGTGGTGAGTTATGTCACGTTCAGTGTGAGTCTACAAACAAGCTAGCAGCTCTCCCATTCTTTTCTAATGAACAGCAGCGCTTTGAGCTGCTCATACGTCTTGCTATGACGATACCAAAATACAAATATTTAGTTGGTATAGTGTCTTCCATGCCTCTAAGTTACGTTTTTCAAAAGACGCTGACATTGCTCATTACCAAACAATACCAAAATCTTCCTTTTCTTTTTCCCAAGGCTGCATGCAACTTTGCAAACTGATCACAAGGGTCATGAGCGAGTCACTCCTGTGGTCGGATAAAGAACTCTGCCTCCCAGTTACTTTCATGACCTTCTGTTTTGGCTGTGAAATCCCTTGAGCAACTTTTGTCACATAATGACCTTTCCTACCTGGCCCACAACTCCACAGTCCGATATGTAATTTTATCTGCCGGCCCCCAGGGAATCCTGCTTCCCTGAATATCACTGCTTTCCTCTGGGTGCTCTACTGCAGTTGCATTCTTTTTAGTCTTTCCATGAAATCATGTTTTTCAGAATTTTGCAATTGCCACTTTCAGTTAGATAGGAACATTGGGCATACACAGAAAGGTCAATATTTATGTTTAGGACAGCAGAAATACCTTTACTTGGATGGATGCAGGAGTGGATTGTCTTTTATTCTCATTGACATTTTTTGGATGATGGTGCATCATATTTACTGTCAGAAATGATATCAGATTATCACAGTGTTACTTGATTGAAAACCTGCTGCTGTTAATGCAAGCAGCTATGTATTTTTTTCATTATCATTAGTGCAGTGCTCATGCCACTTCTTTGTCTGAGTTGCATTAAATGTTTCACAATATATGGGCCTTTAAAAAATGATACTCACTATCTGACTGTTTATTTCTACATTTTTGTGCAACATTAACACAGCAGTAACCAGAATAAATATGACATACACCAAAAAAGATTACCTCGCTGAAGCAGGCCAAAGAAATGTCACCTAAATATCAAACATATTTTAAAATGCATGACTTACCCTATTGCTTAATGTTAGAATTTTGTTTACATTGTACATAAAAATCCTTGGTCTGAGTCTGCAGCTTTCCCTGATATCTTGTCTGACAGCCCTGCTGCACACCAGGTATATTACTGTAAGCTGTGAGCTGGTGGGGCTCTGGACAGCTTGTGTCTGTCATGAGTGGTTATGTGTGCAGTCCTGATTGTTTGGGAAGAGAGCCAAACCTGCTGCTGTGCTGTAGATGAGAGGTGGTATGGATGAGGTGCTGTGTGTAGGAGAAGTGTGGAGAAAACAACATCTATCAGGCCAACCCACTGTGGCATAATGCTGTGTATCCACAGTCTCAGGGCGGGAATTAATTCTTTGCCAAGTAAAATAAGTGTGGAGGTATTTGTCATAGAGGCACATAAACAACTTTCACAGTACAACAATACTCCTCTCCATCTTACCATCTGTGTACCATGAGTGGGACATGTGAGGACACATTGTGTCACCTTGGTCAGTGGGTCATTTTCTATGGGAATGCACTGGACACAGGGTATTAGTGAGGCTGTACTGGAATCTTCTAGATAAAAGTTTTTCATTGTACAATTAGTCAGATTGAAAGATAGATTATTTATCACGCTGAATCTGCTACATAGCAAAAGCAACTGTAAATTTTGATAATGATAAAAACTTGGATTATAATCCTCTGTACAACCCCTAAGAGTCACGATTCTATTCAAGTCAAAAAGTGTTGGTGGGATTTTAACATCACAGCTTTCATTAACTGTAGCTCTGCAACATAAGCAGACAACTCCACAGCTGTTATCACACACTGGTTTAAATGTTGATGCAACCTCATTGTATCTATATGATTTCTGAGGCACTCCTCAAATCAGATCCTGGAATACAATCAAGAACGTCAAATAGAGAAATCTCAACTTTGGTTAAAAAAATGTCCAACTCTGGAAGAAAATAGTTTATGTAGCACATTAGTCGGAGGATGATCATTTGGTATGGTTTACAAGGCCTTTGAAATAAAAATAAGAGTCAAATTGTTTTGTCCATTGTCCACTTTCCTCCTAAAAACATCCCTGGCCCTCCTAGCTTGTCTGGAGTTTGTGATGCAGGGACCAAGCTTCTGCAGTATGGGGCACTCCAACTGAGAACAGTTTGAAGATGTAAAGAAAAAGACCCTTGGTCCTGTTTCAAGTCATCCTTTAAACTTTATTGTTAACTTAATTGAAGTTCAATATTTGTATGCCGTCTGCCCTGCTCTTGTTGTCTTGTTCTTGTTATTATTTTATCTTATCTTAACAATAAGCCTGGAAAACGGACAAATCTGCAATCTTGTGTTTTGCATCTGGTCCCAATGCAATACAGACAGATTTTCATTCCATGTGTTTCCAGTCAAGCCACTCTCCACATGTGTTTTGGTACTTGGGCTACCTACAGTATCTAGTTTAGCAGCATATCACTGTTTTGCTGAGTTGTAGCATTTTGGTCAGTGCTCGTTGACTACACCTCTTTAAAACTGAAGATGAACAGAAAGGATCCAGAATAGTTAGCATTTATAGATTGACCTAGCCATACCAGGACATTAAACTATACTATACTAAATAATTTGAATTATTCATTTTCTAAATGGAGAGAAGCTACGGCATACCAAAAATCTGTAATATTCTGTCTCTTTCTCTCAGCATTAATTTTCTTCACTCATGTAATACATATTGCCCTGTGCATTTGTCAACAGCATCACAGCCTCCTGTGACTGTCTTTCTGACTATATAGAGTATGTATCTTCAAAGAAATGTAAGGCCTGCTTACCGAGGGAAATAATCCCATCAAATTGAGATGAGGGTAACAGCTCTTGAGACTAGACCACAATATCAGTTCTTCCTGAAAGCAAAGGGTTTTTATTAATGAAAAACAAAACAAAAAAGCCTGCTGTCATATGCTATACATGCAGAGATGATGGACCACTCTTGGGAAATGCAACCATCTATCCTTTTTCAAAGTAGTTTCAGCCTCAAGTCACATCAATATCAGTGTAAACTATCAGTCTGCATTAATAATAGTTATTTTGTTGTTATGAGCTGACATTTATGATTGTGTTCGGACAGCTTTGTCTCAACTAACCTGCTTATTTAGGCATCTTGTTTGAACAAGTCAGCTTTATTGTTCCGCTGTGGTTAACTTGGATGGAGAGGGAACTAACATTATTAAATCAATGTAGAAGAATATGCACAGGTGAAGTTTGTCAACATAAAAAAGTGGGCTATGTTACGGCACAGGTCTCAAACGCTCAGTCAAAGGTAGTTCTGAACAAAAATATTCATGGAGAAAAGTATTCAACTTGTTTTCACAATAGTAAATAGATTTCCTCACCTCTCACATCACTACATTCTTTCTTTCTTTCTTTCTTTCTTTTAAATTCTTGTAATCACATCAACCTTTCTGCCTCTATAAACCTAAAACTACCATGAGCAAGGCAGAGCAGCAGTGGTGGTAGTCAGAGACATAGAGGCGAGGTTGAGAGAGCTAGTGCCGCTGATGAAAACAAAGCAGGGAAAGAAAGAAAGAAGGAGCTACATTTTGTTTGTATGCAGCTGCTCTTCATACTAACCACTCTGCTCTGCTCTCTGTCACACATGCAGCTTTCACTTAGCAGAGACACAGACTCTTTAATTTCACAGCTCGGGTGATAAACGTTTTTTTTTAATTGGATTTGATGGCTCATTGATATACACAAGTAACATATGAGAAACGGTGATAACACCTGATCACTATGTTGTCTTTCGGTTCAGTTCTGTGGACATTACTGCACTTTGACTGACACACAGAAATGTCTTAAACACAGACATGTGATAAGATAATAAACACAGACATGTGATAAGATAATAAACACAGACAGAGGCCAGAGTCTGTATTAAAAGAGACACCACCACACTTCACTGGGTTATAAATGACCATTGAGATTTAATATTGCAACAGGAGTCTTTTTTTTTTTACCTTATGTTATAATAATTTGGAATGGAAACTTTTAAAGTTGTATTTTTTAGGGCATTTTTGCCTTTAATGGACAGAACAGCTGAAGAGAGAAAGGAAATTTGGGGAGCAGAGAGTGGAGGAGGATATGCAGTAAATGGTCGATACTGGAATCAAACCTGTGACCTCTGCCACAAGGGCTATAGCCTCTTTACATGGGGCGCACGCTTAGACAGCTGGGCAAATGGCGGAATGGAACTTTTGAATGAAATAGTGTTGCCTCCAAGTACACAAGCTAGTTTATTCTCAGCTTGAAGTTATGAAGGGTATTGCAATATAACGCAATTCTTACTGCATTGTGCCCGTGTATCGTGGTACTTATCGTATCTTGAGGTCCCTGCCACCCAGCCCTTGCAAAAGTGGCAAGACTTTTATTGGATGGAAAAACAAAAAGAAACTGTCAAAATAATTAAAACTTATGATACATTTTCTTACCATATGTTGTTTCAGTTGGTCCTATAGAGACTTAATATGGTCCTCTAAGGGTTTGTTCCCAGGATGATCAACTTACTAAGATACTGTTTGTGTTTATGGCTCAGTAAGGATTTTCTTTTTTCGCCGTGGATTCAAATTAGGAGAGCAGTCATGTTTTATATATCCACGAGCTAAAGTCATAGAGTGAAAGTTAACAAGATAAACAGTGGCTTTCATTTTGTCATTATTTTTATGATCAAATGCCCAACAAAACTCTCTCTCACAACACACACACACACACACACACACACACACACACACACACACACACACACACACACACACACACACACACACACACACACACACACACACACACACACACACACGCCTTGCAGTCACTTGCAGAGAATAGGTTGCCCTCCAACAGCTCAGGTCACCCCAGATTGCATCAAAGGTCTTTTGGTGTTGGCTTTATCTCTGTATATTTTAATAAACTGTGGTTGACTTTTGGGATTGTGTCATTGCGTGTGTGAGTGTGTGTTGGGTGGTTATCTCTGTTATCTGCCTGCATATCCATCTGCCCTGTTTACCTGGCTCTCCTTTCTTTGAGGTAGGCCTGTCCTTCAGATTGCATGCCTCTTCTCTGAAAATTTCAGGTCACTCAGTGCTGTCCGTCACGGCAGTTTGAGAAGGAAACATTGTTTCAGTGTACAGAACATAGCAACTGAAAAAAAACTTATTTTGATTTGTATCCTCTGCGGATAAAACCATTCCCGTGATCACTTCAGTTATGTCCTGTGTATTGCAGTAGCCTGAGCCATGAAGAAAGACTTATGTTGTGAATTTCAGCTCTAATCTCACAACCTAATGACCATTATCTGACAATTATAAATCATTTGGCCGCAACCTCAAATAATTTGGAGCTTCCTGTGTCGCCAGCTAGCAAGAAAGTACTTCCTATTAAGACTTCCTTTTCTGTGGGTTGCTCCTTAGTTACAGTCAGGCTTGCAACCTCCGGTCTCAAACTATGAAGCCCATGCGGAAGTGTTATAAACTGCAATTCATCTAGAATCTGCTTGAGGCTGACTGCAGAAACACCGGAAACCACATAAACATCAATTCAAAAAGACGATCTTTGCAGCATTAATAAACATGTTTACAGCCTGGTTCAAAAAACGGCTTGGTCCTACGTAGATAATTTCTCTATCTGCACACACTGTACGGGGGGTACATTTTTTTCTAACGTGACGGTTCAGAAGATATTAAGATTCCGAGTTTTTGCCCAAATAAGGACATGACTGACTTGACTCCCGGACAGGAACCCATAGCTGTTGGCTAGGAGGTTCAAACTCCTCCTCTTTATGTCACACTCTGCCTCGCTGAGTTCCGCATTTCCAATATGGCTGCCGCTGTCAATTGGCTTCAAAACAGCTCTCAGGAACAGATGGGTGACGTCACGAATACTACCTCCATATTTTATACAGTTTATGCTTGCAACTCTAGAAGTTACAATGAAGTTGGATTTGGGAAACAGTACTTAGAATACTTTTTTATGCAGCATTCAGATGCAGACATCTATTAATAAAAGATAATTAAAGATAAATCACTGTAATGGTGCTTCTGATTGGCTCTGAGATAGCATTATTGTGAACATTGTCTGGACCCTTTTTGCCATTCAGACTACAAACAGAAAACTTTCCAAACCAAAGTTTCCACTTTCTTTTCTTTTTTCATGATCTGTTGTGAGCTTTATTTCCTCTTATCTAATTATATTGCCTTTCTCAAGTTTTTCTTTTAACCCGCCCCTTTCACTTACAGTCCTTCTTTTGAACCTTTGTGCCCCTCTGTCCTCCCTTGTCTCCTTTCCTTGCGCCTCTTCGTGCTGTCAGCCTAGTCTCACTGCGTTCCAAATTTTTTAAACCCATCATCTCTTCTGTTTTTGTTCATACCTCCACTTTCTTTATCACCCTCCCTTCTCTTGTATAACCCCTTGTATCCACCTCCCTTTTTTCTCCCACTCCTCTAGTTTCCCCTCCCCATTCACCTTTTTCCTGACTTCCTTTGACGTTTGAAGGGGAGTGGGGATCCGCTCAGCTGACAAAGGGAGAGGCGATGACGTCACAGCAGACATGATACACCAGCATCTGCTCTGGTCTAAAAATACACACCACAGGGCACACACACTCAGTCTGCAGCTGCACTCAGCATTTGTTTCCACCTCCACGCTTTACTGAGATGGCCCAGCTTTTTACACAACTAGGGCTTTTGGGAAATGTTGGGTTACTTTGTGCTGGCCAACAGCTGAGCATCCTCGATGTGTTATTTAGGGTCAAAGTTTTTGGGTGGATGAGGGGGTCGGGTAAAGGTTGAATAATATGGATACAGAGAAATGTGGGCATGTTTTTATACGTTAGCATCATGACATTTGAGGATTGATTTAAACTTAGATTTCAAGATTTTTTCTGTAATATTAATCAGTGCTTCAATGAGAAAAAATCTGCTGTGTGAAAAAATAATGTGCTAAACTATTTTTATTGTCCACCACACTTTTGGGAAAACAATAAATAAATCAATATTTCGTACTCCATGAAGTCCCCAGAAGTGAGTTTTCTGCATTATTTTTTGTAATATACCCTATTGTCTTATTTGTTTTACAAAATCTATTTATGTATTGAAAAAATAAATCCTTTTTAATGGCATAGCCCAACTGAAGGGCAAGCTAACAGCTGACTGTAGTAGCGAATATAACCTTGCTAGCTAGTTTTAAAGGAGCTTTTCAAGGAGTGGACTTAAGCTGGTTTCAGTGCATTAAGAGCTACCATGCACAAACGTCTTCAAGAAAGGGGCTCCAAGTGTCGCAATACTAATATTGAACCACTCCTGAATCAGAGACGACATCAGAAGTGTCTCACCTACAGACAAAAAGAACGGTTGCTCAGTGTGGAGTCCCCAGAAATGCTGATTTTCTGAAGGACATTGCACCTGTCCACAGCGCCAAAACTCCTACCTAATGGTTTGCTGACCATGAGGTTCCTATACTTGATTGGCCAGCCAACTCTATCAAAGTCTATCAAAGCAACCTAGGCTTTAATAACACCTCAGCAGTGCAGCAAGCTGACTGCCTCCATGTCACACCCAAGTGGCAACCTCCGGTCTAAAAATATGAGTCCAATGCGGAAGTGCTAAAAACTGCAGATCATCGAGGATCCGCTTGAGGCTGACTCCAGAAGTACCGGAAACCACATACACATCAATTCAAAAAAGCCGATCTTTACAGCAGAAATAAACATGTTTACAGCCTGGTACAAAAGACGATTGTAGTCTGGATAGCTCATTTCTCGATCGGCACACACTGTAAGGGGGGTGAGTTTTTTTCCAACGTGGCAATTTTTAAAGATATTGAGATAACGAGTCTTCCAATGAGAGGCACAGCTGACTTGATTGACAGGCGGGAACACTGAAGCTGTTGGCTAGGAGGCTCAAAGCCCGCCTCTTTACGTCAAAATCGCTTGACGGAAGCAATATGGCTGCCGCCGATTGGCCTCAAAACAGCGCTTCAGAAACAGATGGGTGACGTCACGGATACTACGTCCATATTTTATACAGTCTATGGTCACACCCTATTGATGGAGTTATTCATAATAAAGGAGCCATAACCAAGTATTGAGTGTATAAATGCATATTCTTCTCGTAAGGCGGACATTTCTGTTTTTTCAAAATTAGAAAAAATATAAGGCTTGAAATATTTCACTTTATATGCAGTGAATGTAGAATAAATGAAAGTAGACCTTTTTGAATTAAATTATGGAATGATGTAGGTCGAATGCAAATCCTGTAACTCAGCACTCAGCAGTCTGCAGTTTTCTTCTTGCTTGATCTTCCCCTTTTTATCAGTACAAGTTCTGTTTTGTTTGTTTTGTGTTGATGGGAATTTAGCTTGCTTGCTATTTGACAACATTGGCTCACATTTGAGTTAAATCTGGACGGCTGCTGCTAACACACACTGCCCTCAGTAACCCCTGACTTTGAGCAAGGCATCATATACCTTCAGCTCCTTGTGTCCTTCACAATAGAGGATGGTGTGAGTGCTCAGTAGCTCTCTGATGCTGAGTGGGTGTTTGTGTGTAACCCTCTCTGACCCTGCGCTCACTCCCCGAGGCCATCTCTGTAAATAAGAATGTGTTCTTAGTGAAGTTGCTCGGCTGAATAATTAAAGTCCTTTTTATCTGCACTGCTCTTGTACTCATATATATACAGCAAACAATTCTAGATGCATGTTACTGTTTACATTTTTTTACATAGACATGAGTGTTATTTTACAGTAATATTTTCTTTTCTCTATTTCCTCTGTGTGTCTTTTGTCTGTGTGTTGCTGCTGTTGGCATGTAAGTAGGGAAGTGGAGCAGGCAGGTTTGTCAGATTTGGAGATCATCTCACAGCCGGTGGAGGATGAGAACCAGTGTTTGGCTCCTCCGGTCCAGCTGGTGAGTTTTGGCTACAGGGATCTACCCCTCGCTGCTCTGGACCTCTCGCTGGCTGGCTCACAGCTTCTCTCCAACGCAGATGAAGATGAGAACAGGGAAGGGTGAGTAAAACTAGAGATACTTATGGGAACATTTGAATTCTTCTGAAGTAGTCAGCCCTTGGGCTTTGTGAATGGCATTTGTGTGTGATCAGTTATTAGATTCAAACAGCTTCTTCAGTGTACAAAGAAAGACGATTATTGCCTTCTATCATGTGTACATTTTCTTCCAAAAATTTGCCAAATTTCATAACTACTTTACAACTATATAGAACTTATATATGTAGCCGTTATTAGATGGGACAGCTTGAAAGATAGGAAATATGAGGATAGAGTGACATGCATCAAATCATGTCTGGATCATTAATCAATCTTATAACCAGTGCAAGGAGTGTAGCCTTCAGAAGGAGGGTGCCTGCTTCATAGCTGGGCTAAACCAGCACCCCACATTGAAGGTTTCAAGATGGGGGCTTTGCTGAAGAGTCAACAAGATGGATCAATATTTATTGATGTTTAATACCTCAGTTCGAACATCACCATGTTGAGAGGGAAGAGACTATTTCAAAATTATATAGAAATACTTAATTACGTATTGATTACAGATACCTTATGTTTACTCTATCAGTTCTCTATCAGGGTCCTTCCCCGAATGCATTGACGAAAACAATGTGTACTTCCAGGAGTCACTTTTCTTCACCTGTTACCGTGTTTGGCCTGTCACACCAGTTCACAGACATAGCTGCATCCATTGAAACCTCTTTTTCTATTTATTTTGATCTAATGTGAGGATTTCTTGATGAATTCCGTGCTAGTAAAAGTCAGGTAAATATTTTTGTTGGCGTACATAATGTCAGAGCTCTAATAAGAAGCCTTTAAAGAACATGGACATTTATCAAGCATGTGGTGTCACAGACAGATCAAGTATTCTACGGACAAAAAGACAGATGAACTTTGTATAGTGTCCATAGTGCTGTCCTTTTCTGTGTCTTGTCAGTCAACCATATTGTGTTAATGCATTGTTTTGCAGTGCTGTTTCTGTTTCGTCTAGCTGTACCACTGCTCCATGCAAACTTAAATATCTATGGACCAAGTACTGTATGTTGAAAATATTTAGTACTTTTATGCTTAAAGTCAACTTTTATTAAGTTCTTGAGACAACAAAGATCTGAATGTCAGGGTATAGCAGGTTTTCAAGGGATGTGAACATATTCTTCAGCCTCTGATCCTTCCTCAGAGGTAGGCGTAATGGGGGAAGACAGTGACAGTGTATTGCATTAGAGCCAGCAGGGTGGATAAGCGCTGTGTGTGTGCATATCTGAGTGTGTGTATGGGGTTCTCCCACTGTGTGTTCCTCGTGCTTCGTACTGTCCTTCCACAATGCCATAACACAATTTATTACAATATTACGCTTTTATCAGTGTTTAAGTCCAAAAGCTTGATGACAATGTAACTTTGTAATGGCGCTGTTGTTTAACTCGCAACATGTAAGCAGCTTATCATAGCTGCTGTGTGCTGGAACAGCAACGTGAGCTGTTACCACAAGCATTCTTTACATTTTTTTACATTAAACAATGGAATTGCATTCAACACACACACACACACACACACACACACACACACACACACACACACACACACACACACACACACACACACACACACACACACACACACACACACACACACACACACACACCTCTCATCACACTTGCATAAATGCCACATAGTATGCAAGATTGTCATCCATCATGTGTTAAGTCTCCTTCCCCCAAGTCCTTGTCATGCTGTCCCCGTTGCTCAGTATGGCGTCCATTTATCATTAAGTGACAACCTCTGGGTTATCCAGCATCCATAAGTTACCTCAGATCAATTCATCATCCTAGACTTAATACCCCCACAACCACCCCCCCCATTCTGCCTGCTGATAGTAGGAGCCTTTATTGCAAGTGACATTTAGCAACGCATGAGCCAAAAGATAACATGGCACCTTAATTTCTTGCAAGTCTTTTGCAGTGTTTAGCTATACATCCAGTCATATTTCATTATTTCATTGGGTCTCACATGGGTGATCAAAAGGAGGCTGCTTCAGGTTGTATTGTAACACATCGAGTCGTTTGAAGTCATGCTGTCTGCAAATTAAAGGATTACAAGTTGTCACAAACTGTTAGTGATAGAATTTTCCAAGTGTTCAATGCACAACACACGAACAAGAAGAAAGACCTTATCCCAAAGACATGTAGTGTCTAGATTATTAAAAAGCTTGATTTTGAGCTGATACAAATTAAATATAGAGATGATAAAACACATGTAAAGTAACTCCTCAGGTCTCAGGTGATAAGAGTCCTCACTGTAATTTGATTTGAATCAAGTGAAATGTTTGCCCTGCTGTTCTTAATGCTTGTTTTTCAGCTTTAACATGACTGTGTGAAATGCTGGTATGACATATGGATATGAGGTCACATCACAGCTGTCCTTTTGATTAGTCACAACATTAACAGATTTTTTCCCCTCCATGTAAAAACCTGCTCACTGTCCAGTCTTTCCATTTTGTCCAACAACTGTGACTCAAACCTGGCTCTTCGCTCAAAACTCTCACCAGGATGCACATAAACACCATAAGCTGTAGCACACGATCCAACACTACACACATGAGCACACATTCACATACAGACCAAACCCATACACTCTTCCTCATCCAAGTACTCCGTTTGACACCATATCAGGTCTCAGTCCATTGGTTCCCTGCAGTTAGCCAGTGACGGCCAGAAACAGATGGATTTCACAGACGCACCGCCGCCACTCACACTGTGCCTGTATCACAACCAGAACAACACTACATGTGTCCTATTTCAAATCAGCGTCAGTTATGGCATGCATCTCCATCTATGTTAGAAAAGTGTGTGTGTGTTTACCGGTTGTCCTCGCTGTGTTAGTTTTGTTGGAAAACATTTGATGAATGATGCATGCACCATTTTTTGTTGTAGCTCAACTTGTGAAATACCTGTAAGGTTCAGCTAATAACTGGGTCACAAGCCTGCCGTTGTTGTTGACTAATCAAAATATGAAACTACCAATATGTTTAAATGAGCTTTGGTCCGGAGGCGAGATGCTAAATTTCTCCTTCAGGTCCTGAACCCCTACTGTAAGAAGCTCCTGCAACCGATTTACAAGTCACTGTGGTGAAGGTTATTTTACCAGTGAGCTCAATTTAGTCAAACTGTGCTGGGGTCACTATTTCATATTCAAGTCATTAGTGCAAAATGTCTGCCTGTAAAAATGCTGCCAATGGGAGTTGTAAAAGACATTATTCTTTCTTTCGCTTTAATGAAATTCCATTTAAATCCACCAGGCATGAGCTCCAGTAATGTGCATGTTACATCTCCACTATACCTAAACGCTGCGCTAATCTGTCCCATTAATCACCACTAGCAGGCCGTGTGTCTGTCCTTACATTAGGAAGCTTCTTCGAATGTTCCTATATATCTTGCATTGTGATAAAAGAGGTGCATATATGTTGATAGCTATCACAACAGATCATATAAGATGCTTATGCAAACTGGGGAGATTTCTACACAAAGCATAGCAGTGAGACTCTCAGCAAAAGCTGAGAACATGCAAAGAAAAGGGGCCTCATATGACAGTAAGGCCACGTCACCAGAATCAGTGAGATGTAGTGGAGGGAGCGACTGAATGAATGTGTCAGTCAGCCGGCTGCTGCTCCCCACAGGACCCTATTCTATTTTATTCTGTGGATTTCAGCACCTCTGGGGCCTTCAGGTGATTACGCCTGTGCTGCCTTCACCTCCTCATTACCGTATTGATCTCCCTCTCAAACAGACAGCGGTCATTAGCCTCCTTTAATGACATTCACAATCACCACGCCCGTGCACCATCATCAGGTTTCACGGGGGCGTCCTGCGGCAGTTGGCTGCCTTCTTAACTCAGTATTTGGACATCAGCTACCTGTAAGTTGACTTTGCTGGGTAATCACAGTTTGTAAGCACCATCAGGCCTGTATCTGTATTTGCAGTTTGAATGCAAATGGAGAAAAAAGATAGTAGGAGTGCATCTAGCAGGAAACTGCTACACTCACCTTTAGGGAAATGGGGCGGAGGAAATGAACCTTTTTATGGGTGTGTGGAATGATAGAGAGAAGTTGAGAGAAGCCAAGACAGCAGAAGTGGGACAGCCATCAAAATGAAAATAAATGTGGGAGAGGAATCTGTTGGCTGCTCCACTGACTCTACCTGAGAAAGTGGATTGCCCCCCTGCCATGACTCCCGGTCTGCATTAGCTGGCTCATTGGCTTCCTGAGACAGTAAAGGAGCGTCACGAAGGAAGCTTCCCATGTGAAATGTTTAGGCATGCTCAACAGTGATGTTTGGCAAAATGAGAGCGTACAGTGCTGAAAGTGAGAATGTCACAACCATGGAAGAGGTGTTTCCTCAACACAGCGCCGGCTCATTGGGTGAGGGGGGGAGGTTATTTTCACTGGGAATATTGAATGTCTCATCGTCAGCAAAATTACTCTCCTATATTTATTCCAATAGGTGAAAAAAAACTAAGCAAACAGATGCATTTTCTGTTTTAATAAGTTTCCACGAAAATGAATGTAACAACTTGTAAGTCCTTGTAAGTCCAAACACACTTGTAAGTGTGTTTTGAAGTCCGAAATAAAACAAAAAATTTAAATGTCAAAAAACAATTGATGCAGAAATGTATGTAGTTATGTACCAAACAACCCGAGCTTTGTGAGTTATGGTTTGCATATATTCTAAGGTTATGGCATGTCTCATAGCAGAAAGTAAGCACAAGGGATTAATCAAGAGAAAAGGCTCCTGTGTCAAACTGCCACTGTTTGATGAAGCACCTACTGTCAGCCATGTTTGCATATCACAGCCCGTAGCATCGTGAAGGTGGAGCTGACCTTACTGCTATCTCCCGCATAGTGTGCTGCCCTCACTTCACATGACGGGGAGGCATTCACTTACACACAACCCTTCCTCGGTCGCTCACATGTACACACAAACACACTCATATATATGTATTTGTGCATGCATGATGAACTGGAACACAGCGCATAGAGTATTTATACACTGAGAGAACAAGGCCAGGCCTGTAAAGCTTCCTCACTGCACTGGATGTTAATCTAATCCTCTGTAATCATGGTTCACTTCATATTCCAGTTTATACTGGGCTGTCACATATCATTAGGAACAATAGCGCTCCTTCATTGATGCTTCTGCACTTTTAGAAGGGCTCTTCCTACCCTCTCTTTCACCACCTTTCTACATATTTCTGTAATTCCCTTGAATCCTTTTTTCTTTCTCCTCCCTCCAATTTTTTTTACACTTTTCACACTTGAAATCTCATCTTTTCCCACCTTTTTTATATTACCTTGATTTCTCTTAAAACATGCCTGCCTATACTGAATCCCAACCTGCAATGTAACTTCGGTAAAAGCCAAGACACAGCCTGCATGTACATCACATGTCAGCACATCAAACTGACCCAAACTACCTGAGGCATCTTCACATACTCTTGGACCCTCTAGGTTCACAGTCCTGCACTCCGAGTGAAGAAAGATGTCCATGATGGAGATTTCCAGCGCCCGTTTACTGTGTTGTTGCCTAACACACTGTTGAGAGACGTGGGCGACATTGTGGGAGGTGGTTGTTCTAGCTAGCATCAGGGGGCAGTTGCAGTGTTAGCAGTTTTGGCGTCATGGTAAGTGGAGTGTGGTTATTAATAGAGTTGGGCCCATCCATCTTCCTGTCTAGGAAAAATGCTGGGAAGACCAAGGTGGCGTGGGCTTGTGCTCAGCACTTTCATGACCGCCCACTCTCTTCCTAGTCATCAAGCTGCTTTTGTTTGTTTGCACACTT